>NW_021604711.1:2625777-2772437 GCF_004785775.1 Grammomys surdaster | reverse complement strand
CTATCTTGGTGCGTATGTTAAAACTTTTGAGAGACAGCCTATGTCTATAAGAGTTCTTTTGCTTTGTATGTTTTCAAATGCCTTCAGGGTTCTGTGTTCCCCTAAGCACACCACAAGATGTGGAATCCTGAGACCTTTTAAACTAGGTACTTGTTCTAAATACTTACTTATCCTGTGTAGCCTGTGTTGGGGAATAGGAGATGATATCCTGTTTGTCAGCTCAGCCTGCTCTCTTGTCCTCTGGTTGAGTGATACTGAAGATCTGCCATTATTTTTTTCTTCTAGGCAAAACCCATTTACGGTGGCTGGCTGCTCCTGGCTCCAGAAGGCACCGACTTTGACAACCCAGTGCACCGGTCACGGGTAAGGACACCAGAGAATATTCTTGGAATGGGAAGAACCAGAAGGAGGTCCATTTGAGAGTGAAGTGGTAAAATTAGGGAGGGAGACAGGAGGTAAACACTGGAACCTGGGTAACAAAGTCAGCACGGATCCAACGTTGTGTGAACTCTGAGGTCTCCGAAAGTTCTGCGCATGTGTACATATAGAGTCCTTGTTTCAAACTGCCATTCTTGTATGGGTGTCACTTACTGTGTATAGTTGGGACTCTTCGAAAACAGACAAAAAAGCAATTAAGTACATCTTTGCAGCATGTTAATCTAGCTTGCAAGTCCTTCAGAGTCAAGGCAGCTTCCTCCTGAGCCAGGGGCATAAGACCAACAAGTCCTAATAAAAGAATAAGGCCTGGGCACCTGTGCTGTCTAATTAAGCCTTATACCATCCTGTCTCCTGGGTATAGGTCTCTTTTGGAGCAAAAAGAAAGATAACCCTGCATTTTGCTGACCAGAGGGTTGCTTATTCCCTGAGTAACCTGTTGGGATTGCAGCCCAATCAGAGAATCTTTTCCATTCACTTTCTTCTAGTTTTATTTATACAATTGCCCTAGCTCTGCTCATCTCTCCTCACCTTGGCAGGACCTTACAAATACATGCTCTGGCCCACAGACAATTGCATTTCTGGTTTTTGGACTTCTTCTGGAGTGGATATTGATTTCAAAGACACATAGGAACCTTGGAAATGATTTTGGAGAACAGATGCCAGCAGTCTATTTTGGAACTTTAGCCTGGAAGCAGCTCTAATAGGTCCTGAGTAGCCCCATGAATTCTGTTCTTACCCCCTGGGGGGCCACCAATTCTAGTTAAAATGCAGTATGCAGAGAGCCAAGTGCCTTTCCTGGTCTCTACTAAAATTTCAGAACTGCCATTTCCAGTTCCTAATGAGAAACTAATTATTTTAAAATTTATTATTCTGGTCTACAGCAAAGAAACATACATTATAGTTAATTTTGTGGCTTTAATGCTAGTCAAAACTTAAATGTTGTTGTACTTTTTGAGAAGTTGAGAATAGAACCTTGAATCCTTTTGAAGTCAACCAGAGGAGTAAGGGTGGGATCCATGCTGATCTGGGAGTCAGGATTTAGGTTTATAGCTTCACGGGGTAGACAAGACCTTTCACACAGAAGATGATATGTATACTTTGTCCTTTTCATTCAGCTTTCAACAGCATTTGACTATGGTAATACCCCTGGAGTCCTGGCCTATGTTGGAGGTTCTTCTCTGGTAGATTTTTGTTGGCTTATTCCACTGCTGTTCAATTCCTCAAGCTTTGGCTGTCTGCTTCCTGTTCCTTGGAAATCACAAGACCAACCCATTACATACCATTTCTCAGACTTTCTTGGAAGTGATACTGTCAGTCTCCCTGTAACCTCAAGTTAATTCCAGAACACATTAAGATCACTCACCTAATAAATCAACAAACATTCTATGAAAACTCTGTACTGGCTGCCAGTAACAATATAGAAAAGTAACCATATAGTTTCTATTCCCAAGGAAAGCTCCAGCTTTAAAGAGTCTATTGGGAATATGGAAACACCAGTCACTTGTATTTGGCCATCTTCTGACCCCCCCTTGGCCAGTGAATCTTACTCCTACCATCTCCAGTATCTCTCCTCCTACCATCTGCCCCAGAAGTTAAAGCCTTAGGGCCAGCATTCCTTAGATTCTGTAGGTTAGATATTGGGGTTCTGCCAACTGAGATCCAGGGCCAGGGCACCTGACCCCCAACTCTGTGCTCTGTTGCAGAAATGGCAGCGACGATTCTTCATTCTTTATGAGCATGGCCTCCTGCGATATGCCCTGGATGAGATGGTAAGTGTCCTTACTGTTCCCTGGTCTTCCCCAGGCTCCTCCACTGTGACACTGCTGGCCACATTATGCTTGAGTGCAGCCTTACTGAGGCTTCTGTTTGGGAGTCTGGAATGTTTTAAAGAACTTGTAGTACTAGTTAGAAAGTGCTCTACAAACCCAGATCAAGGCTTTTTCCCTATCTCCCCCACAACCCCCCAAGTTGTTGGTCAGAGGAAGCAGTGAAGAAGGAAATCACTTTTGTTTAAGAATAGGGAAAATGAGGATATAGTCTTCGGTATTAGCAAGGGTTTGCGTAGGTGGTGTTTCTACAAACCTGAGTGCAGAGAGACTTTTGTCCTGTCTTCCAGGGCTGTTCCACTAGATCTTGGTGTGGATTTTTTTTTTTTTTTAAAGCTGGCATTTGAGGTCTGCTAATCTGTGGTCTGAGCAGGTGAGCATCTCTCTGTTCTTCTACTACCTAACTTTCTACCTACACCATGGGTGGGACAAGTGAGGCCAGACCCCAGCTTAGTCAAGTAGAACAGAATATCTCTTTCTATTTCTGCCCATATCACCTCTCTTTCTCTCAAAGAGATTTCTCTCTCCTAAATGAAGCTATGGATTCCTCTTCCTTTGCAATTTGGGTAGGACAAGTATGTGGGTGTAGACTTGCTGTGCCTATGAAGACTGGGGCCACCTGGGCAAGTCTGCTCATACTGTTCTCAGTGGACTGGCCCACTTGCTGTACCCAGGGCTGGTTTCTTCACTATGATGCTATGAGACTCTGGAGTGTGAGATAACTGTCCCTAGGGACTTTCCAGAGGGTCAGGACACTAGGGTTTGTACTACAGGCCAATCTGATGGAGGCGTTTTTTAAAATTGTGGTTCCCTCTTCTCAGGTGACTCTACCTTGTGTCAGATTGAGAAAAATGAAGCAAAATATCCAGCATACAGGATGTGGCTAAGGCAAAGATGACTGTGAGAAAAAAGGAGAAGACTTGGTGGGACATTCGGCTCCAAACGTTTTTGTGCATGGGCCATTTTCTAGCACATGGCCTTGGAGCTGAAAGACTAAGCATGTAGTCAGTTGATGCGTTTCTGCCAGACCGTGAGCATTGTACACATATGGGTAATGCACACAGCTAGTACCTCTGAGAGGGAAGTGACCAAACCAGCAGTGGCAACCATGTTGAAATGTGTCTAAAGTGTCACTCTGGGCTTGTAAATTTCCATGTTGCATCAGGAAGCTCACATAAGGCTACAAAGGAGGCCATCAGGGTGAAGATGGTGCTGCAGTAGACGTCAGGAAAGAAGTAGCATGAGTGCTCTTTCAGGGACTGAGGGTGAAGGGAGCTTAGCCCTCTGGTCTGCATCCTGTCAGGGTTTATCCTTTGTGACCATTCCCTAGGACAAGGTGAGACGTACTATATATATTTTGTTAACTTTAAAATGTTTGATTTGCAGGACACGGGACTTACCTACTTGTTTCCTGAAGTGGGATAGTAGATGGCAGGCTAGGGTTATCTTACAGCTTTTCTTGATTGAGGGGTTTCTGTGGGATTCACTCACAGAGCACATCTGTATTTCCTATGGCTTTCACAGGGCTTATGAAACATCTCCATCTGGGTGCTTTTATCTAAACGCAACATCTTTGAACAGTCTATGCTTCCAGTCCTCCTCTTATGTCTGGATAAACTCCAGCCCTGACTAGTAGCCTGCCCTTCCCATCTGACTGGCTGTAACATTAAGTTGTAGTTCCTCCCTTAACACTTAGTCACGGTCTGTTTCAAATTATTATTTCCCTATTATATATTATACTACCTTTCCCCTCTTTTAAATACTTTCTTACTAGCCAGACTATAGTTTTCCTCTGTGGTTGGAGGTCTTGATAATTCTTGGTTTCTTCCCATGTTGTCTGGATGGGGTTCAATGGACCAGGCATAGCATGATGTGTGGAGTTGGGGCTCACCATTGTGGTGAACTGGAGAGAAAGATGGGCTAGTGTGGTCCCAGAATAGTTACGAATGTGGTGACTTTGACTAGCCTCTGCAAAAAAGGGGAAATGATGATTTCCAGAAAACTTGAAGAATGGTGAATGAATGACTGGACTGTGAAGAAACAGGTGACTGTCTGATGGTTACAGTGTGCCCTCAGGAGGTGGGTAGTGGTACTAGCTCTGGGTGCCTTGGGATTCTGGCTGGCTAAGTGGCAAGCCAGTCTGGCTCCCTGATCTTTCCATTACCTTTCCAGGCATAGCTAAAATGGCATTTACTTTTGAGAATCTCTTTTCCTTTGGGGATAGCTTTCTGTCTCCATATTTTAGTGTGTGAGTGGTAGGTGTGGAGGTGAGGCAGATTTCCCTAAAAAAGAAGAGAAGCTTCCAGAGTGTTTGTTGAGGTGAGGGGCACAGTAGCCCACAGATAAAGTGAAGCCTGTAGAGGCTCAGCCTACTATTTTTCAGGAGAGAACACTAAGGAACTTGGAAACCCCACTGTTGCCGTCCTTTGCTTTTTGCTTGTGTCTGCATCTTACAGGAACAAGACTGTAGGATTGCTTGGCATCTGGCAGGAGGTTCTGGCCCCTTTAACAGGCCTGTTCTCTTCCGTTGCCTACATATAAGTAAGGCAAACAGATGGTCAAATGCTTTGTTGTTTTGTATTGTGGTAAAATACGCATAACAAAGTGCTCACTACTCTGAGCACAACACAAAGCATGTAAGGTGGCAGTGGGTACTCACACATACAGCCATCACTATGCAAGTACACAAGAGCTCTGTCACATTCTCAGCAGAAATTGTTGCCATTTAGACCTGACTTACTGCTTAGCTCCGTTCTCTTATTTGTGTTTCAGCCTGAGTCTATCAAGAGCCTTATATGAGTTAGTATCCCTTACCAGAAATGTTTCGAGGTGGTGGTTAGGATTTTGGATTTTTTTTTTAACATTTGGGGGTATTTGTGTAAATATTATGTGATATCTCGGGGATGAGATATGACATAATCACAAGTCTAAATAGAAAAGTCATTTATGTTTCACCTATACTTCATACACTGAACCTGAAGGCAAATTTGTACAGTGTTTTTTTTGCATATGAATTTTGATTGTGCCTCATCATGAGGTTAGTGTGGAATTTCCTTCAAGTCAGAGCTTGATTATATTTTAGATCATTTCAAATCTCAGATTTTGTGTAAGTGGACTCTTTTATTTTACCTTTTCCTGTTTTTAATTTTTTTTCTCTTATATGGTACATCCTGCTTGTATCTAGGATATTACACTTTATATGTGTCCTCAACCTATCTTGTTATGGTATGTTACATCAGTGGCAGGATTCCCTACCCCTTTCACTGTGGTCAGTACACTGTTCTTGGATCCCATCTGTTTTAAGATGACCTGTGCCTCTGCATGGAGGTCATTAGGTTGTGATGCCCATTCTGAAGCCAGGCACAGTGCCAAGGGCTGCAGCATTTCGGTTTTGAGAGTCCCTGAAGGAGCCCAGCACACGGGATCTTTGGGACTCTTGGATTATGCTAACTTTGAGCTTCCTTAATATGTCAGGTAAAGAAGCCCTTACAGTTTTGAGACATGTACTTTTTAAGCGTTATTTGAGTCTGTGAGTGTGTAAATACCATTAGATACAGATGCCCAGCCATCGTTCACTGTGGATGCCTGTCTTGTGTATAGATTGATGGTCTTGTGGGGGCTTCAGCAGACTGGGCTCATGTTGGCTTGGGCTGCATTAAGTGTACTTCTTGTAGAAGAGCCTAGGAGGACATTTTGATTTTAGGACTTATGTCTACCCTTTTCTGGGCATATTTCTGCCACTGTTGTGTCAAAGCCATGAGCAGTACTACTAGGGTGTCCAGGCCCTACAAAAGCCAAGGAGGGGCGTCAGTACTCCTGCTGTTACTAGGAACTGGTAGCTAAGGTGTTATTTCCTTTGCAGGTGACATCCTAGACCCCGATTATTCTCAAGCTCTGGTGGCCCAGCATTCTTTGTAATTACTCTTGTGAATTTTTTTTGAGGGGAGGGATATGACATTTGAGAGTGCTCTTTTGAGCTCTGGCTTGTTTTCTTTCTACTCAGAGCTTTGCTGGACAGGCTCCCTGAGCTGGTGAGGAGGGCTCACTCCTGTCTTGTTTTGCTCCTGCAGCTATGTCTCAGTCTATAGTGACTGTAATAGCTCTGGGGATCATCCTTGGTAGAGGACAAACACACAGCCCTTAGAAAATCCCTCTTGTGGTGCTCAGGTTGTATATGTGTGTAATTGGACTCCATGTGTGGTAAAACCAGGATGAGAATACTATGAGAGGCAGTGGATAATGGGCAGGCAGACCACTCTCTTAGAAGCATAAGAGGACTCTGGCTGCCTTTGCTTGCTGTGGTGTTTCAAGGGAGCAGCCTGCTGCCCAGCCCCTAGCTTGGTTTTTTTTTTGGGGGGGCGGTTGTTTTTTGTTTGCTTGTTTGTTTGTTTTTGTGTATGTACATTTCGTAATATGGTCCTCACAGTGACATTGGCTGTGAATCAAGATCAGGACAGCCTCTTAAGGGTTGTCCAGAGAGTTTCTAGCTGTTACCTACTCCAAGTCTTCCATGTTATAGTCAGGAAGCCTAGTGGGAGGTATGTGACTGAGAGAGGGCCCTGGGGGCCTGAACCACCAGGATGGTATGAGGCAGGAGTCCTGAGTAGCATCCTTGAGCTGCTCTTCAGTGTGTATAGGGAGGGCTGACTGTTCTCATACAGGGCCAGTGCAGAACAAGTTAAAGGTTGTTTGCGGCTGTGGTGTGAATCTTTTCAGAAGTCTGAATATAGAAGCTTAGTTTCTGCACTGATAAAGAAATGCAGGCCAAAGATCTTTAAGAGGTGGGACTGGTGATCAGTTTTAGGTCATTAGAATATAGCTACCAAAGGGATTGTCGGGCCCTGATTTCTGCATCTTAGAGATGTGACCACTGGCCCTTAACATACTGTCTTAGTTAGGGGTTTATTGCTGTAAAGAGAAACCATGACCATGGCTACTCTTAAAAAGAAAACATTTAATTGAGGCTGGCTTATAGTTTTCACAGATTTAGTTCAATATCCTCATGGCAGGACACGGCAGGGTGCAGACAGACATGCTGATGACAGAGCTGAAAGTTCTACATCTTGATCCACAGGTAGCAGAAGGAGACTATTCCTCAAAGGAGTAGATAGCTTGAGCATATTATACCTCAAAGCCTGCCCCCACAGTGACACATTTCCTTCAACAAGGCCACACCTACCCCAACTTGGCCACACCTCCTAATATTGCCACTCCATATGGGCCAAACATTCAAATACACGAGTCTTTGGGGGCAGCCATATCTACTCAAATCACCACCCACACATTCCTACCACAATGTATTATACTATCTTCTCCAGAGGCCAAACCAATAAACCTTTAGAACTGAGTCCAAGCAAACTTTCCCCACTTAAGAAGTAGCTGGCCAGCAAGATGGCTTAATAGATAAAAGGCTTGCCACACAAGCCTTATGGCCTGAGTTTAGATCTCACAGAAAAGCTAGCTATGATGGTATGTGTCTGTAATTCTAGCATCCCATATTGAGTTGGAGCCAGTGAGCCTGACATCCGCAATACAGTGGGAGGAAAAAAAGAGATCCAGTGTCAAACATTAAGATGAAAGCAGGGTCCTTTGACTGAAGCATGGAGAACTCTTGTACTTCTGGGCATTCCCTTCACGGCAGTAAATACTTGATGACTGACTGGTCTTGCATGAGAGGGTGTTACTGACAGTGCACCTATGTGGTGAGGTGGGCTTTCAAGTTTCAGACTGTGTGAAAGATTGGTGACCTGGGGAACCCAGTGAGTTCCCTTTCTGTCTTAAGGACCATCCAGTGGCTATATTTCCCTCCTCAGTTCTATAGGTGTGGAAGAAAAGGCAGAAAAACAGTAGTAGCTGTTCACCTAAGTTAGATCATGATTAGATTCCCTAGTAACCCATCTCTCCTTTATAGAATACCTGCAGTTCCCTTTCAGGGAAGCTTCTGGGCACTATGGTGCTATCTGCTTCGCTCTTTCCTGTCCTTCTAGTTTTGAGAGTGGTGTGCAGGTGATGGGGCAGTGGGGGCAGTTTATGTCTTTGTTAGTTTTTGCTGAGGAAACTTAGGTGATTTGCACCTGGCCACTGCCTTTAGAGTGTGGGTGGACTTTACCATAGCAGCCAAGCTGTGCCCTGCAGGCTATAATGATTGGCAATTGTCTTTATCCTAAGCAGAGAGGAGTGCTATTAAAGGTAGTAGTTCAGAGTTAATTGGCTAGGAAACTGACTGAGCAACAGCAGGGAAACAATCGTTGAGAGAATAATTTTTTATGGAAAACACAAAAAGCACATAGGGTGGAAGAAGCCAAGTCAAGTGGCTAATGCCAGTGTAGTAACAAATAAGCTTGAAATACCATCAGGCAAGATGGGGCACCATGGAGACTGCCAAGTCTTCTGGGGTCACTTTCAACCCCTTTCCCCTTTTGGATCTCAAAACTGGACCTCCACTCAGATGTCCCTTTCCATTGTCCTCAGCCCACCTGACCATTTACTTTGGGCCTTCTATGAAATAAATGATGTTGTTCATTAATACGACCATACAAACCTGTTCACCAAGGTCACTGGCTGGTTGGAAGCTTAGAAAGCCAATGTCAGTCTTCTTGTTTTCCCTACCTCTGAACTCACTAGCATAAGGGCAAACCTATTCAAACCATGGCACCAAGCATGTCACACTAAGGTGAAGAGGCAGGAATAAAGGAGGTAGAGAAGGACAGAGGTATCCAAAGCAATAGGATCTTGAAGAACTTTTTGCACTATAAGCTATGTCCCACTTCTAGCCAGCCTCATAAAGCAGGTTTGTCCTGCTGAGCAAAAAGGTCTTAAAGAAGTGATTTGCCCCTTTGTTCTTCCTCTAGTGACCTTGCTTTGTTGCTTCAATCTGTTTCTGCATCTCAAAATTGCTTGACAGTCATTCTTTTTGCTGAGTCCACCCAAAGGTTACTCTTTTTTCTTGTCAAAGTACTCACCAGTGTCAAGGTGGCTGTCCAGCCACAGGGCTTATAGCTGACCTAAAAATAGAGGCCAGACCTTACCTTCCAGGTGCTTTAGGCTAGATTATTTATTACCTATGATCAGTACAGACGTGAAGGAAGGAGACCTCAGCCATAGCTCACTTCTCTCACTGTTTGCTCTTGGAGAACATAGTACATTGCTCAAAGTTAAGGTTAATCTGGCCTGCAATATTGGTTTGTACACATGTTGGCAAGGCATTTCATCAAAGAACAAAGCCTTCAGTGAAACTTGTGTGCCACAAAGAAAATACAGAGGAAGGAGTAAAGGGTTGGGCTGCATCTAACCTTGTACCCTGAGCAGCTGAGGTCTGTGGATTGTACTGGATGTGGTGAACATGTTCCAGATTTGTTTGTTTAAAGAATTTCTTTGACGTGTGCCTATGTCTTAAATATGTGTTTATGTATGTGTGTCCAGGTGTCAGTACAGGCCAAAGAGAATGTCAGATCTCCTGGAGCTGGATTAACAGGGGTTATAAGTTTCCTGGAGAATATAGAATATAGGACATTGCTCTGGGAACTGAAGTCAAGTTGTCTAGGGGAGCAGCTGTTGAGCTGTTCCTCTAGTCAGCATGAGCCAGGTTTCTTTGCTGTAGAGGTCTCCACTTCAAGGTACAAGACAGAATAAAAAGTATGCTTGGTACAGAAGTTAAGAGAGCAGTCACTGGGCGTGATTCTGTGGGAACACTAACATTTAGGAGAATGGAGTGCAGAACACTGTTGAAAATGGAGTTACACTCTGATACAGGAACGGCACAAGGAGATTCACTAGGCAGAGGTTACTGAGCCAAAGAGCCAAGCCAAAAGCCCCGTCAGAGCATTTAGCATGTCCCTTGCCTGGTTCTCTGCCTGAGTTGCCTGCAGAATCCTATCATTTTTGTTTATGTTCTCAATGGTGTTCAAATGGCCTTCTCCCCTCCACTAGGAGAGGACAGTGTGACAGACTCATGTGGCCTTTGTATTGAGGCATCAGCTTCTTTGCTTTCAGTTCCAAGCTTATCATAGTCACATGGAGAATCTCAGAGAGGTGCAACAGTAAGGATATGTCAGATAATCCTAGTTGATCACATTTGGGAATGCCTGGGTTCCTTCCTCATCCTGTGAAACATCACGGGGATGAAAGTCAGATCTTTAAGGATCTGCCTCTAACGCTTAATGCCGGAATTAAAGATGTGTGCCACCACACCTGGTTGGATTCGGATTCTCTGGGTTTTGTCCCAGGTCCTTCCCTCTGGAGCTCCTGTCTTTCTGCTTTGCTGTCTTGTACCTGAGAATGCCTCACTCCTGCTTTGCTATGTACTTGTTTTCTTTGTATCCTGTTTGCTGGGTGTACTTCTTTCAAATGATTTCAGTTATTTTAAAGACTAATCCTGTCCCTCGTCTAATTCACCCTGTCTCTTCGCCTTCCCAGCTTCCTTTCTATTGGCTTTGGCCTTAGGCTTTCACAAATGAATAGCAACCTAGTGCATAAACTTCCAAGTAGATGTGAACCAGCAACTATTGACCTTAAGTAGAGGACCAACAGTCCAGAGCAGGAGTCTAAATCCAGGTTGGCTAGCCAAAGAGTTTATTATGCTTTCTTAGGGAGCACTGATGAAGGATTACTTGCATAGGTGTCCCTAAACAGCAGCAGCATTACAAAATCCCACCCCTTAGTCTCTTTTTCCATTAGTAATCTACTTCTTGTATGCTCTGATGTTTCTCCTGATCACTTGAAGCTGGGAGAAGGCAGGAGGGAGTGAAGGCTAGACTCTCCAGTGAAGATTCTTTGACCCTTCCCTCTGTCTTTTACGGAGTATTGATAGCCCCATTGACATTACTAAAGACCCTGCTACTTCTGTATTGTTATCTATTAGTTACCATGGTTTCTAGGCCTAGAATCTCTATTCTAAGATGTACGTAGGGTTGACATGTTAGGTCTGGAGGAAACAGGTATTAGAACATGAGCCTCAGGCTATACATGCATACAGGATGTACACATGTCCATTCACATACAGTACTTTCCTGAGGAGAATTGTGAACCCTGGCTTCTTTGAAGGTCCTAAATATCCCCAGAGACAAGCATCCATTCTTAAGAATGGTACATCCATTCTTTGGAGAATGATATTCTCCAGAAAACATTTTAGATCTTTGTGAGTTCCAGGCCAGCTAAGGCTATACATGGTAAGACCCAGTCTTAAAAATAAATAAATAATTAGGGAGTACAGAGAGACACAGACAGAGACAGACAGACCATGAGTGTTCCACCTTACACTTTTTCCTTGAACTGATCAGTCTTCCCAAATTGAGCCCTCTCAGCACCAGTATAAGGATACCTCTGGGCAGCAGAAGGACTTGGGGTGGGGTTTTGACTTTTAGGATACAGACTTTCTCTGAGCTGTGTATCCTTTTCCCACATTAGAGCCTTTCAGAGAGTAACTGTCTGGTGTGGCCCTTCAGAACATGAGCTTTCTAAAGTTTTGTGACAGCATGAGTCCGCTTCCTCCTGGCTGTGCTCCAAAGGATCTTCTACCCTACTTATAACTCCCAATCACTTGGTTCCAAAATCTTAACTGATATCTCATGTCTGTTCTTTTCTTCCTTTATTGTTTGTCCCTTAGAGTTTATACCTTGATGACTATTTTCATAAAACTTTCAGTAGGACATAAAGCTATTATATTAGCTGTTAGAAACTGGAGGCTTTCCATGTGTGTCAGGAACAGTGCAAATTGTTGGTATATACTGGTTTCTTACTATAAGCCATCACTGACTGCTCTACTATCTGAGCCATACTGCAGCCCTGGTCCGTGTTTGGTCCTGTGAAGGTCATGTTATTGCCGTGAGTCCATATAGCTATTTCTTTGCTCTTGGCAAAGTATATGTTAGTATGTGTGAGTGCAAATATACCACATTTCTGCATTTTTTGCATCCTGAATTAAATACACCTGGCTATTCCTTGCACCAGTTGAAATTGCAAGCCCTTCTCGTTAGAAGCCCAGGGGTTACTTGCTGTTGAAGGAGGCAGTTTATCTAATCTCCTCTGATGAATGAGCCCTTTTACTAAAGGGCCCATTCACTTACTTGGAATTAACAATAATACCCTTGTGGTGGCCTGGACAGGTCCTGCTACTGATACTCCAAAAACTTTGAGAAATAACATCAGAAACCTGGGCCTTAGGCCTGTCCTCTTTCCCGGGCCATGGAGTACTGGTATCTTTTTCAATTCACCTGTTTTCCTGAGGGCTCTGCCTATATATAGCCTTGGGAAACTGTCAGAGATTGGCCTTGTTCCTTCATAGATAAGGTGCTGCTTTGCTCTGTGCCTTGAAATGTAAAGTTGGGAAAATAAAGATGAAAAAGGGTCCTTGCTTTCCAGGCACTTAGTCTAGCAAGAAAAACAGAGTTGGCTGTCCTGAGGTGTGTAAGCTGTAAGAGGTGAACAGGAAAGACACACTTGCCCTCTGTTTACCTATAGCAGGAACCATCCAGACAGTCAGCCAGTAAGCACTATAGCTTCCCAGGTAGGAGCAGGTGAAAAACAATCTGAGTTGTGAAGATGAAGGCTTCTCAGCAGGGCAGTAAGGTGGCACTACCCAGAGCAGAAAGGCTGGAGGAGCAGGGCTTACCCCAGTAACAGAAGGCAAATCAGCCATGGTGGATGTTTTAGGAAGCTGAAAACAAAGTTGCTTGGTAAGCCTTACCATCTATAGGTAACAGTCAGTTTATACAAAGAGTTTGTGAACTGTTCTGGTGCACAGGTGTGTACACCTGTGGCCAGAAAGTAAGATTTGTTAAGTATTTAACCTTGTTACTTTTTAAAATATTCCATTCTACAGTTTCCTGTTTGATCCTACATATTATCTTCATTCACTGTTCCATCAGGCTTGTTTATGGTTCTTACATTCTCTCTCAACTTGTTTTCAGATTTGTTTGTTTGTTTAAATATAGGCCTGAAATCAAGTGCACTACAAGAACATGACCCAAAGAATCAGCTGACCAGGGCTCAAGTGGGTTTTCAGAGATCAGGGCCCTGTATGAGTTTGACCTAAGTCCTCTACATATATGTTATGGTTGTGTAGCTAGATATTCTTGTGGGACTCCTAATAGTGGGGGCAGGGCCTGTCTCTTGATTCTTCTGCCTCCCTTTGGCACCCTTTTTCTCCTTCTGAGTTGCCTTATCCAGCCTTGATATGTGCCTGGTCTTACTTGTAGCTTGTTATGTCTTATTTGGTTAATGTCCCTGGAAGGCTTGCTCCTTTCTGAAGGGAGATGAAGCTCCAGGTGAGTCTGGGGAGAAAAGGTGGGGGAAGAGAAACTGCAGTTGAGATGTAATATATGAAAGTAGAATAAATAAAGAGAAAAAAAAAGGGAGAGCCTCAGAGAACGTTCTTGGAAGTAGGATTGCTAGTGTGGAAATGAGTGAGTTTTGAGCCTGTCAGTAGTTAATACTTCAGCAGCATTGCATGGCATCAGCTAACAGACTGGGTCTCCCCAGCTTCTCTCTTTTCCATTTCTCTGGATCCTACCCCAAAATATAGTAGGAGACTTTTCAAGTGAGGCCTCTAAAAGATGTTCAATCCCGTGGTTGTGATCGTCAAGAAGTGGGTTATTAGAAACCTAAAGATAACTGAGCAATTATCTCATTTTAGATCTTGCTTCTCCCACTCTCAGAAGTAGGACCAAAGGAGTTCAGTTTGCTGCCCCTTGCCACTCTCCTGTACCCTGAGGCTGAAGAGGGGTCTAGGTGCAGGTTCACAGGCTACTTATCTCCCCTCTTGCTAAAGGGAAATGGAGTAGGCCACAGCACAGAGTGAGAAGAGACCACTTGGTCTCTTACAGTCTCCAGAGTCTTTCCTGTTCTCTGCCTTCAGCCTCTGACTCTCCACCACCCACTTGGCCTTTTGGAATTAGGATGAAAACAAAACTGTTTCAGGCCCCAGAAGGTCCCTGCTTACTTAATTCCCATGTCTCTAAAAATATCTGTGAGCTTCTGCTGGCCCCGTCTCCTCCCCCATATGCTGCTGCTCTCCCCCCACCCAAGACTTAGGAGAAGAAACAAGATCTCCCTCTCATTGTTCTTTCCAGGCTCAGAAAGGAATAAATAAGAACACCGAGTTTCCAAAGTTGAAAGGGGAAAAAAAAACCTGCCTTTGTTGGACCTGGAGGGGCGCCACAGCATCTGAAGCCATCCCTGCTGGGGACAAGTCCACACTCTGTAGTCCCTTCTCTCTCCCTGGGAAAGGAATGGAAGGGCCAAGAGCGCAGACTCCTTCCTTATATATGTGGGATGGCAAAGGGAGCTGGGGCGTGTGCAGCAGGCCAGGCTGCCTAGAAGAGCTGTCTGTGGGAATGGCGTGGCTCCAAGCCTTTGACCATGCCTGGTCAGCACAGGCCAAAGGGGGCTGTGGGAAGCGTCCAACCTCAAGACTGCTTGTGGCCCCGGCCGCTTTCTCAGGCATTTCTGGATTGGGACAGAGCCTCAGACACCACTCTTCCCAACCCCCAATCCTAACTTTGGACTCCTGCCTAATTGAGGCTTTATTTATCTCCATGTTTCCCAGCTCTTTATGAGACAGACAAGTGGGCGAGGCCCACACATTCTTGAAGCACAGGAGAAGAAGGGCCCAGGGGAGGAAGAAAATCTAAGGGTCTGCTCCCTTAGAGGGTCTGTACGGGGAGGAGCTAGCATAAGAGCAGGGCTGAGGAGCTTCCCAGGAAGGTGGCCATGCAGCATTTCTTCTGATTTTCATCCTACTTGGAATCCAAAAATAGCCTTGTCAGAGTCACAGGCCTGCATGTGGGAGCTCTGCACATCAAAACTCAGAAGAGCTGTATTGAGCTGCTGCTAGCTGAAAGCCACTGGCTGCCTCTCCCTTTTCCTTGCAGCCAGACCTGTGCCCTGAGGATCCAGCAGAGACTTGGGGTGAAGAGGAGTCTAAACATACCCAAATGCACTCAGAAAGCTACCATATCTTTCTCTGGAAACAGAAAAATTGGTTTCCTTTCCTCATCTTTTGCCTTGCTTTTTTTTTCTTTTTTTTTTTTTTTAACTTTCAATAGTCCTACTTAACTTTTGCAAAGTGAAGCAGGCCTAACTCTCTATATAGGCCATTTAAGAAAATAAAAGTCAAACTATATTGGATTTGGAGCAGTTGCGTGTAGAAGGGTAGAATCACAAAAAAGCTTACTGTCATTTTGCCCAATTACAAAGTCAAGGTATTTATTAGACACCCTTTTTTAAGAGACAAAAATAAGAGAAGATCAATTCTCCAGAAAGTCTGCTGCTGTTTGGTTCAGTTGTTCAAGTCAACTCAAAAAGGAGAATCCTTCTAGGTGTCACATTCTGTCCCATGATATCCTGTCACAGTAGTAGAGATCAGAGTAGACACTTATCCTTAGGGTAATGTGCCCTCCTTGGGGGTGGTTCTTAGTAGCTGTAGGTCAGCTCTTTCTATGCACTCAAGGGTCTTTGGCAAAGGGTTGTCAAGACAGATACAGACATGGGTGACCTTGGAAGTCTGCATCTCCTATTCCAGAAGTATTCTAACTTGAAATCTAGATTACTCAGAGTGCCTTGCTGGCATCATCAACCTCCCAAGCCAGTCTGGCCAGTAGAAGAGGTCTTGGGGACCACAGGATGCCTGGGAGGAGATCAGTCTTCTTGTGTACTCCAGGCTGGGCTTTTTCTGTTTGTGGATTCAACCAAAACAAAGTAAGTTGAATTAGTTTGCCTTCAGCCAATTGTCAGAAAATACTTCAGTTGATATGTGGGGGTAAATTCCAATTCTGCTTTCTGTTAGCTCACCCTGAGGTGCCTTTGTGACTCACTAAACCCATCCTTTTTCCTTTGTACCATGAAGACTAAGGATAGCCAGTTAAGAGTGCAGACAGTAAGCCACAATGCAGCAGAGTCCTGTTTCCTGTCCTCTCTGAGCATTCATCTGAAGAGATGGAGAGAAGACAAGGATACCATTAAGGTATCCTGCTTTCTATGCTTGCTTGGCCATTAGACCAAAGGAAAGGCTTTGTTCCTTGCAAAGAAATTTCCTCCCTTCCTTGGGATCCAGTGATGCCTGCTCACTGGTGAGGAAGTAGTTTAAGATTTCAGCAATGCTATATATAACTAAAAATACCATTCATGTTATTTAAAGGATTAAAAACCTTCAGAAACATTTGACAGTAGTGTATGTAACAGCACGAACTCATTATGTATATAGTTCCCTATTCTTTTATATTATTTATTGAGAGTAGAGTTCTAGATAGAGGATTTGAAAGACCAAAGGCTGATAAGACCACTTTTAGCTTTTAAAACATGATCACTGCAGTTCAGAATAATTCAACTCCCCTTTAAGCCGTGGAATCCTGCAAATGACCCTGGAGAATGGACTTGTTCCAGAGGACTCTCTTTTCAGAGTGTTTAGACCTGTGGGCCACTTTAGGATAGATACCTAAGTGGCCCTTGTGGTGAACTGTGGTGAACCAGCAACTAGATACAACTTTTCTTCCAGCCTTTCTCAGTCCAGCTGGCTACTTTGTGCTTCAGTTTCCTTTATGACTTCTTTCTATGGCCATTTCTGTCTTGTATGCTTCTGAATTGATACTGTGTACTGAACAAATGTACTTGGAGTGGTACATGTCAGTAACTCATTCATTCACAGGCTAGGAGACCTGGCATATCACCTCCAGATACTCCCTGGCCACTCATTGTACCCCTCAGATTTCATCTCCTGGAAGGGAGACATGATGGAGCAGATCATGGGCTATGAGTTGGTCATGTATTTCAGGTGGCTATGGGCTGAATCACTTCCTTGCCTGCCTCTGGGATCTTTAAGGGTAGACTGGATATACTTTTGAAAGAATCCTGGGACAAATTTGATGGCAAATATGGTGCTAGGGAGGCAGCGACTCTGGGTGCCTCACTGGTCTTACTAATGTGCCAGGAAGGAGGTCACAATTGATGCCTCACTGATCTCACTAGTGTGGTACTGAGGAGGAGTCCATGGTTGGTATCTTGCTGGTCTCAGCAGCTTATATACCTGGTAACTTTTCACTTGGTCTTCCCCTGCCCTCAGCCCTGGGCACAGAAGTCCTGCCCCTAAGTGCTGCTTAGAAAGATGCTCAAGCTGTCTCTCATGGGTATTTGGTTGCTCTGCCTGTGGGAGTGGGAGCCTGTTGTAGTAAACTGCCTCATTGGCAAGTCACTAGGGTTTACCCAGATTACTTCCTGCTTCCATCCTCAGCCTTCTCTTTTTGCATAGAAAAAGTTGAAGTTTGTATTATAGCACAACAAATCAGTTTTTGCAGGAGACAGAGGCCATTATTAGCCTCCCTTTCATGTCTCCATTCCTCTAAGTAGTTAGTAGTGTCCTTTGTGTCTAGTGTTTATTTTTAACTACCTTTGTGTGGCCAGTATTCGCACAGACCGGTGATTGGAACACCCAGGGCCTTGACTTCTCAAGTGAAATGGAGGTTCCTTTCTGTTATTTATTATTCAGAGGTCTCTAAGCAAGGTCTAAGAAAGGACCTAGCAAATAGGAGGATCTTCTCCTATCCCCAGGGAATTGATGACTATTAGGAAAGAGGATACCTAAGGAAAGACTTACAGCCAATGTATTAAGTACAAGGTACAGCCTGGCTCAGTTGGCACTCTGGAGGAATGCGCTGCATTAGTGAACCACAGGTGGATTGGACTGGGGGAGACAAAGACATAGAAGTTGGGGTAGATCCACACTCAGGGTCACATAGGCTGTCTGTGGAATAAGGAGGTGGGAATTGTCACCTGTGTGTTCCTGCCTCTCCCCAAGCTAGCTGGGATGGCTTGTGTGTGTGAATATCTGTGATCCTCACACCTCCTCACCTCCATGCTAGATTATTGGGAGCAAGGTTGTATTTTCACAGAGGAGAAAATAGGTCCAACATTCTATCTGTAGAAGTGGCTTCTTAAAACCTCTAGACTGGTGTGAAGCTGTGCTAATCCATCAAGTTAATGCATTGCAATACAATAGACACACATCATACACACACTCATGAGAGTGTGTGACAAGCATGAGAACTCAAGCAAACTCAGGCCGTGTGAATACTTTTATATTGTGATCCATGGAGATACCAGAGACACAAAGGCTACCATGCACACACAGGTCCTGAGGAGTGAGAAGAGGCAGAGAGAGTCTGACAAGCAGATAGGGCTTTTATCACTTGGCCTGAATCTGCTCCCTGTGTGACTTGGGTGGTAAAAGGGGTTTGCTTTTTGTTTTGTTGTAATAATTTTCTTGAAATTTGATTCACACAGCTCACCCATTTAAAGCAAACACTTAAATGATATATATATATATATTGTATTTGTAACTGTCACTGTGGTCAGTTTGAAAATATCTCATCATTACAAAGAAAACCTTGTGCTTTTAGCAGTTAACTCCCTGTTCTCCCTCAGTCCCACTTTACTTTTTTAAAAGTAAGTCTTGCTGGCCTAGAACTCAATCTGTAGACCAGGTTGGCCTACTTCACAAAGCTTGCAGCAATTAAAGGCATGTGTTACCACATCCTGTTAAAACTTATTTTTAATGCTGAAAAATATTCCATTGTGTAGATATCCCATGGTTTACTTATCTAGTCATCTGTTGATGGATATCTGTGATCCCATCCTCAGGCACTTATAAATCAGGCTATTGTGAGCAGTCGCATTACAGAATTCTGTGTGGACATGTTTTCTGTATATTGAATGTATGTCTAAAAGTGGTGGTACTGGGCTATAGGGTCATTGTATTTAGTCTTTGAAGGTGCCACTATACTTTCACACAGTGTTACCTTAGTTCTCTTTTTGACCAGAAAAGTATGGGGGTCCTATCAAGGGATATCCTTGTAAAATGTTCAGCCTGTGTCCATCTTTCTCACTGTAGCCATATGAGTGAGAACAGTGGGCTCTTCCTGTAGCTCTCACTTACATTATCCTGGTGGCTGAGCAAGCTTTTTAACCCCTTTTTGTTTCTTTTTGAGGAAACCTAAATGCTACCTACTGAAGACTGTCTAATTTACTTATTTACCTGATAGTCATACAGCATTTACTATGTCTTAACTATAGACATTCACATTAGATTCATGTTAGTCTTTCTGAAATAGGCCTCTATATAATCATCTTATAAATTAGAGAAACTGAAGTCCAGAGAGCAGAAAGAAGACCCCCACAGCCATGGTGCTGTAGTGCATTTCCATGGTTATCTATGCCTGACATGTTAGACATGGACAGCACTTTCTGAATGTACATAGTAAAACACAGAAAATATGGTACCACACAGGTTCTGGCCATAAGAGTTTTGCTGAGCTGAATCTTTGCCAGTATAAGCTGCAGCATTTCCCTAAGCCTAGCCTGGGACCCAGTGTGGCATTTATTAGTTCTGCCTGCTCAGTTGCAGTTGCTCTTGGCCCTGAGAAGGGATAGTGTGGCATGTAGAAACCACAACAACCTTTTGGTGTCGACTGTCTGAAGTAGATGTGGTTTGTTGCTTTGGCCAGGGAGCTGTGCAGCTATTGCTATAGTGATGTGACCTTCCTCTTAGGAATGGCTGAGGTAGCTAGAGGACACTTGTGTAGCTTCACCATGGGCCTCATGGTTGCAGTGACTACTCCGGCCAGTGATCTCCTTTAAGAGTTGTGCTGCCCCTTGTTAGAAGAGACATATACTCTAGGGCCACATACACAGGTGGACCGATGGGTTCTGAGACTGGTAGAGGCCCTCTTCCAGGGGCGGCCCTCCTTCCCAGCTATGGTCACCTGTTTCTGATGAGGCCTGCCTAGGAAGGGAGAGATGAGAGAACAGTCACTTAGTTGAGGTTGTGTTTGAGGCTCAGGCACAAGAAACTCAATTTCTGGTCAGTTAAAACTCTACAAAGAAAAATAGTGTGTGGGGTTGCCCAAGGACACAGTGCTGACTCTGGCCTGGGCGGGACTTCCTTTCAGTTTACTTGACTTTTCTTTTTCTTTTTTTTTTTTTTAATCTTTAAAACAAGTCATTCTCATAGCATATAGGGCTCCTTCCACCAAAAGGGAGGCCTCTTAGAAATGTTTGCTTGTTTACGTATCTTTACAGTGGTGAGGATTAAACTCACATACTCTTGGCAGAGCCACATTCCCAGCCCTTTTACTTTTTAAAAAGAATTGTGACAGTCTCACTGTATAACCTAGATTGGCATTAAACTCACAGTCCTGCCTCAGCTTCTCACACCTGGATGACAGATGTGTACAACTGCTCCTAGCCTAGAAACATCTACTGAGTTGATACATTGAGAATAGTGTACTCATCATTAGGCACTATGCTTGCACCAAGCAGAACCTCAGGCTCCAGCCCCATTGCTCAGTCTTTGTCTCGGGTTACTCCTTGTCACTGAGGGGCTGCCAGAGGTAAAGGATTTCCAGACTGTGTCCCCTCTCATCACACACAGTTCTGGCCACATCACTTCTTTCACACATCTCTGAAAATGGCTGCTGTCCTGTTGGGGGAACAGTTGTCTGACATGCCTGTTACTTCTCTATGTCTCTGGTCCTTCACTAAGTGGAGTTATGCCTTCTTTAAGGAAGGAAGATACTATACCCACACCCCTTCTCTCCTGTTCCTCAGATTCAAGCTTCATTTTGTTGTTGTTGATGATGATGATAATGATGATGGTTAGGAGAGGAGGAGGTGGTGGTGGTAGCGGCAGCGACAGCAGCAGCATCTGACTGGCAGGTGTTTTACGGGTGCTAGTTGTTCCAAGCCCGTTGTGAAGCCCTTTCTATTTCATCATCCACAACCTGTCAGCTTCACACAGCTGTGTTCCATCTCAAAATCTCACCCCATCTTTGTTTCTGCTTCTGTCAGGTCATCTTGGGCCCAAAAGCTGTGAGTGACTTCAGACAGCTGTGTGGTCCGCCTAAGAAAGAGCCTGATATGGTAGCAAGGAGAGGCCAGGGTCTCAGAAGTTCTGAAGCATTAGCTCCAACCCCAGCTGGGTGCCAGAAGCACCACAGGAGGCTTTTACTCTCCTGAGGTCCCAGTCCTAACCCAGGAAATGGGAAGCAGCCTCTCAGCTTCTGTTTTCAGTTCTAGCTGGTTCTGTCATTCAGCAAACACTGAGTCCTGTGCATACAACTTGATTTAGCAAACCATCTTCTCCAGACTTGGACTATCAGCCAATCTCTGCCTCCCTCCAGTCAGTTCTTTCTCCTACCTATCCCAGTCTTGAGACAGCACACCATGGTTTGAGTCGAAAATGCCTCACCCAAGTCCATGTGCTAAGTGCTTGGTTGATAACACGGATTCTCCTATTATTCAGTTGATAGTCTCTTGGGAGTTCATAGAAATGTAAATGTAGAAGAACACATCCCAGCTTCCCTCCCTCACTCATTGTTGCCCTCTTTCCATAGCATCGTGATATTTTGCCTCACTTTAAGCAATTGAGCCAGCTAACTATATATTGAAACCCTCGAATCAAAGTAGTATCTCTTTCTTCAAGTAGACGTCCTCAGGGGTTTTGTCACAGTAACAGAAGAACTCACTAATTCATCTTTCTTACCACTCTCCTATTTTCTTCTTCATCCAGATGTCTTGGAAGTGTATCAAAGACTCATAGTAAAAGGTATAAAATCCTTATATAGTGATACTCTCATGCCCCTTTGAGTTCTTAGATATACAAGGCCAGTGACAAGCTCTTTGAGTGGCCAGAGGAGATTCTAGACAGTGATAAAACTACAAGTGTGTTTCAGAAATGAGCATCACCTGGAAGCTCAAAGGCAGGAGCTATGGATGAGTGTAGCACTTAGGGAACATAGTTCTTTCTTCCAGAGGTACACATCCATGCACATGAACTGGGACTGAACAATTTAATAAATAAATGGACAATAGTTGGTGGGAAGTACTATTTGAGCCCAAGGGAGAAAGCTAGGCCTTGCAGTTGTGATGTAGTGTTGCAGACTTCAGTGCTTAGTCTGATACAGACATCATCAGAGACATGCAGAAAGTAGCAGATAGGATTGTACTCTGGTTCCAGCAGCATGTGCCTTTCTTTCTTGGGCAGCTAAGAGGGCCTAGAAGCCAAGATGAGCAATGAGAATTCCCACCACCTGACCAGGGTTTTTAGTGTCCCTCTCCAGGTAAGGCCCCTGGCTTCTATGAGGGGCTGATCTAGAGCCAGGCAAATGTTACACTAGATCAAACAGGAGCCACTGGAAAAGCTTCTGTACCTAAAGCTGGAACAATGTAAGGAACAAAATGAATAATTTAGTATTTTGATTATAATCAGGGTATAAGTTAAATGTCTACCAGTCTATGCAGATATTACTTGATGGTTGATAAAGAAATAAACAAGTGGGAAAGAGAAAATCTGTGCAAAGGAATTTCAAATAACCATGCAGATTTCCCCTCAGAAGGCATCATGTGTCATCAGTCCCTCTCCTCTCCAAGCAGACTATTTAGTATGTACTGACTTTGTTTCAGATCTGGGCCATAGCTTACCACAAGACATACCACCAACATCAGTGAGAAGTCCTATATTCTTATTAGGTACAATGAAGGATCTGCTTTACCTCAGTGGCTTTCCCTCTTAAGATCCAGAACCTAGTCTAGTCATAAGAAAAACAGACAACCCAACTGAGAAAGTCTTGAAAATACATGACTAGCACTTTGTAAAACTATCAAGATCATAAAAAACAAAGAAAATTTGAGAAACCATCACAACCAAGAGTCGCCTGAAGTTCTCTAGAACACTAGAAGAAAACTCAGAAGACTCAGTGTGAACTTCTATTGATTTGGTGTCAGTATTGGTTGGCTACTTGCACCAACCTGGTGAAAGATGTTGATAATAGAGCCAACCCTGTAATGAGTATGTAGAAATCCTGCATTACCATTACAACTTTTAAAAGTTGTTAATAATAATAATTATAATAATAATAATAAATAATAATAATGAAAAGAAAGCAGTACCAGAAACTCAGGGAAGTAGAGGTTGCTCTAGGCCTGGCTGCCTGAATAAACTAGGAAAAGAGGCTCCTCAGAAGGATTGGCAGGGGGCAGGACAGGGGCCTAGACTGCAGAGAGGGACAGCACCCTGAAGTGAAGCCCATGCAACACACTAGGACCTCTTTTCTGCTTGTAGAATGAGAGGCCTGCCTGTAGGTGGCTCATAGAAGCACATGTGCCAATGGGGCAGGCTACAGGCTACCTCAGTCTTTGTCACTGTCAAAGCAATTACAGAACAGGCTGCAGAATGGAGATGGAGTACACTGGTACCTGACTGCCCACGTGACCTACCTTCCTGCTTCTCCAAGCTTGGGTGGATGTCTTGCTATGACTGTCCATTCTCTCTAGCATATGCTGCTCCCTCCTGATCCTGTTCTGCTTGCTTGGGAGGCTTATCCCAAGAACACATCGTAGATGAGACTGTGCCTCCTGCTCTTGGAGCTCTCTTTTTTGAGGCCTTCACCTCTGCTACTCTTGGTCTGTCTATGTGATCTGCCTGACTCATCTCCCAGTTCAGCCTCGGTGTCAGAGCTTTTGTCATTCAGTTGATTGCTGCTCTCCTAGCACTGGTTGCCAGCATCAGCCTTGGCATGCTGCTTTACTTTCCCAGTGGCTTCTTTCTTCCTGTAGTGGAGATGATGCTACCTCACAGTTACAGAAGTATGACTGTTCATGGAAAGACCCTTTATGAATGTACTTGCTTATCTTTCCCTCTGCTCTCCTGCTCCTAGAGCCTACCTCTTCATAAGACTTCATAGACTAATCTAGCCCCTATGTTACTAGCATCTGGAGGATATCCTGTGCTTGACCTTTTTGCCTCTGTTTTAGTTATGGTTTCCAATGCTCTGAACAGATACCATGACCAAGGCAACTCTTACAAAGGACAACATTTAATTGGGGCTGACTTTTAGATGTTCAGTCCATTATCATCAAGGCAGGAGCATGGCAGCATCCAGGCAGGCATGGTTCAGGAGGAGCTGAGAGTTCTACATCTTGTTTCAAAGACCAATAGGAGAAGACTGGTTCCCAGGCAGTCAGGAGGAGGGTCTCAGAGCCCATCCCCACAGCGACACACTTCCCAACAAGGCCACACCTCCTAACAGTGCCACTTACTCCCTGGGGCAAGCCTATTAATTCAACTGTGTATGTCTTCTTTCCCTCTGCACTATGCAACCTATGGCAGGTGCCATGGCTCATTCACTATAGCTCCTGCTATTGTGTCTAGTGGGTCCTTTTGGAGTTAGTGACATGGAAACAGGCCTTTAGCTAGCTGCAAGTAACATTCAAACAGGTGTCCATTCCACTGATGTGAAGGAGATGGGTATGTGTCTTAAAGATTGTGCTAAGAACTTTGGCATCTGGCTCCAGGATATAGGTTGCATGCTGATCTCAATGATAGTGGTTGTGTTGGAAGACTCAGGCTTTTTAAGTGGGCAGATTTTGTGTGGTTTGAGTTAGCATTGCCACCATCCAGAAATAGTAATTCATAAGTCAGCGGCTGCTGCTGTCCCTGGTAGTAAAGGTGGAAGGGCAAGGCCATGTCCAGTGGTGGTGGCCTGTATTCTGAATCCACTGAAAGGGCATCTGCAAGGCCACCAGAACTAGATAGAACCAGAGTTGACAATTTTATATTGGCTGTGTCCGGCTCCATCTGCAGAATTTTCACATAAGGGTGAAGCTTTTCACTTTCACATAAGGGTGTGCTGGCCAGCAAGGCATACTTCTTACCCTGTTTCTGCTCCTGCTGTGTTTATGTTTTCAACTTGGGAACTCGAGAGTGTGCGTGTGTGCGTCTGTCTGTCTATCTGTCCAGGTATGCATCACTAAAGTTTAGCTGTTCTTATTTGCTAGTTCTGTGGCACTGAGTACACTCAGACTGCTGTGCAGCCATCACTACCACGTACTTGAGACCTCTTTTCAAACTGAAACAGCCACCATTAAACACTAATGCCCTATTCTTCTCCCTTAGCCCATATCCCATTCTACTTAAAGTTTCTATGAATCTGACTTGCTAAGTAAGCCCCTTATGTAAGTGCAGCCACAATCTGTGTCATATTGTAACTAGCTGATTTCACTCAGGCTTTATCTCTTTTTTAACACTTACCATAACTTCATTCTTTTAGAATTAAATACTACTGTGTTGCTTGCATGTTCCACATCTTGTTCATTTATTTATAATATGAGTATGATATATGGATATATCATATATAATGTGATGTTATATAATATGAATACCTATGAAGAGATAACATTACTTCTGCTTCTCATCTGGTATTAATAGTGTTGTGGTAAACATGGAGTATTTGGGTTGCAGGCACGTTCCACCAGTGCCTGATTTTATGTGGTACTGTGGGGCCTAGGGCTTTGCTTATGTTAGTCAAGCATGTGCCACTGGTAGATGTTTCATTAATTACTGAGGAGCCTCCATGGCTCTTTTCCATAGCAACTGTACCATCATCTATTCCTACAAGTGATATAAGAAGGCTCCAGCTCTTCATACCCTTACATACCCTCATCAGCATCTGTTACTATCATCCTAACACACTGTGATGTGGTATCTTATGTTACAAATTTGATTTGCATTCCCTGATGACTTAGGACGTTGAACATATTTTGTCGACTTATCAGACATTTGTCTTCTTTAGAGAAATGGCTATTCAGATCTGCCCACTTTTTTTTACTGTTGTGGTTTTGCTCTTGTGTTAGTTCTTTCTGTATCCTGAAAATTGAGCTTTAGCAGCTGTATGGTTTGCAAGTGTTTCTTCCAGCTCTCTGTTGCCTTTTCACTAGTCTTGTAAAAGTACCGTCATTTTTGTCTTTTCCCCTCTTCTTTTGGAAGCAGGGTGTTGACATCCAGCCCAGTTACCTGTGAACTCACAATCCTCCTGCCCTTGCCTCCCATGTCTGGAAGATGAGTTTGTTTTTGGTTTTGTTTTTTGTTTGTTTTTTTGTTTTTTTTTTAATCTTTGAACTTTCTGTCATTTTGCTCTAGCTTCCTAAGTGCTCTAATCATAGGCCTATGCCACCACATCAAATGCCTCTTTTGTACTTACATAATAAGTTGTTGTCACATATGGTATAATAAGTTCTTCAGATGGTCAAGTGGGTAAAGATGATGTCAGCTCCCCTAGCCTCAACTTTAGGACTAAAGTAGGCCTTGGCTGGGTGGAGAGGGCTTCTTAAAGGAAGATCCATTGTTAAAGACCTTGGCTACTTAATAGAACCTGTGTGTCTTGCTGCCTCACCAGCAGCTCCAAAGAAATTGGGCTGTCATAGCAGATGTGAGAAGGAACTTCTAGGGCTTGTCAGTGTGTGATAAAGGTCCTTGTTATGTTCTTTGCACTCTTTTTTTTTTTTTTTTTTTAATCATTTTATTACATGAGTACATTGTAGCTGTTTTCAGACATACCAGAAGAGGGCATCAAATCCCATTACAGATGGTTGTGAGCCACCATGTGGTTGCTGGGAATTGAACTCAGGACCTCTGGAAGAGCAGTCAGTGCTCTTAACCACTGAGCCATCTCTCCAGCCCTGTTCTTTGCACTCTTGCAAAATAAATGTAAATAGCCTAACAATGCCCCAGAAGCCTTGAGTGGATCCTGTACCTCTGCATAAAGTCTTTGGACCTTTGCATATAAAGATGTCTCAGTGGGTAAAGGCACTTACCACCAGTTCTCACAGCCTGTGTTCAGTTCCCAGAATCCACGTGGTAGAAGGAGACAACTGACTCTCATAAGTTGTTCTCTGACCTCCAAACTTGTATTGTGTGGCATGAGCGTACAAGCACAATAAATAAATGTAATAAAAAGTAAATAGCCTTTTAAAGTAAAAATATTGATTTGTAATATCTCATTGCACATTGAGTGTGTGTACTCCTGTGTATATATGCCCATCACAAAGTAAAAGTGGTGTTTTCTTTGGGCCTCAGATGGTTTTGAAAAATCCATCCTAGGCAGTAGAGAGATGGCTCAGCAGTTAAGAATGTTGGCTGTATCTGGGTTAGTAGTGACATACACCTTTAATTCCAGCAGAGGCCAGCAGTTTGAGGCCAGCCTGGTCTACAAAGTGAGTTTCAGGACAGCTGGGGCTACACTTAGAAACCTTTCTGTCTTGAAAAACTAAAAAGAAAAAAGAAAAACAAAAATACCTCAAGTACAGTACACACCCCTGGGAGCCCTGCTCTTTTCTGAAGGGAAACGGATGAGGAGTTGCATCTAAGGGAGTGGTGAGGTTGGAGGTGTAATGAGTGGGTGAGAGTATGGAGGGAGGGGAAACTGCAGTTAGGATATATTGAAAACAAAAAATAAATTTAAAAAGAAGAAAGGGTGGTGGAGGAGGTGGAGGTGGTGGAGGTGGTGGAGGAGGTGGTGATAGCAGCTGCTCTTTTAGAGGACCCAGGTTCAGTTCCCAGCATCTGCATGGCAGCTCACAAGAGTCTGTAACTCCAGTTCTAGGAGATCTGACACTATCACACAGAGATACATATAGGCAAAACACCTATGCACATAAAATAAAAATAAATCATTAAAAAAGAAAAAAGTCTGGGACCTCAGACAGTAGGTAGGGTCAGGCTTTGCTCTGACAAACCCTTTGGGAAGTAGTACTCTATGCCAGAGGGAAAGTGGGTTTCTTTCCCATTTGAGTGAAGGATGATAACCACTATGTGGCCTCTGAGCCACCTTTGGTTCTATAATAGCAGCTACTTGTAAAAAACGACCTCTTAGCCGGGCGGTGGTGGCGCACGCCTTTAATCCCAGCACTTGGGAGGCAGAGGCAGGCGGATTTCTGAGTTCGAGAGTTCGAGGCTAGCCTGGTCTACAGCGTGAGTTCCAGGACAGCCAGGGCTACACAGAGAAACCCTGTCTCGAAAAACCAAAAAAAAAAAAAAAAAAAAAAACGACCTCTTACCATACTAACCAGCTTCACGGGGCAGCTCATCCCATTTTCTTCCTCTTTTCTGGCTTAAGCTCTTTTCCTAAACTCTCCAGGATCAATAACAAACATGGTGGGCCAAGTGTAGTGCACACACTTATAATCTCAGTGGTCAGACAAGTAGAAGAAAGGGGATCAAAAGTTGATGGGTTGGTTTTCCTCAAAGTACACCTTCTGGGATATAATGGAAAGTCTTGGAGTGCATACCCAGACCAGCTGGCAGAAGACCGAGAATAGGACTAGCCTCTCAGTATATTCTGCTTCACCTTTGATGAGAAACCCTTGTCCTGTTTCCCTTACCTCCAGTTTGCTACCCTCCTTCTTACATGACCATCAGCTTATAACAGCTCTGCTGTCCTAGCTTTGGCAGTATGGGAGTCAGGCAGCTGAAAGGCTGTGTTGCAATTGATCCTATAACTATAATGTAGAAGCACTGCCTGTCAAATGTCAAATCTCTCTTCTCTCTCTTTTTTTCTTAACAAGAAAATTTAGGTGAAGCCTTTTGTCTTTGGAGACCTGAGTTACTAACCTTCTTCTGCCTGAATTTAGGTTACAGCATAAATATTTGGCCTTGCTTTTGAAAGCTGGGTTCCAATCCTACATAGCTACCTCCTACATATTAACTTCTTAGTGTCCTTCCTCCCTATCTAAAAGGTGGTGTAAGGAGGTATACAAGGGAAATGGAGCTTCCCACATCTTGGGGCTATAAGCATATTCAGCAAGAAAGTAGGGGTAGGGCCTGAACCTGGGTTGTATTTAGGGTAAGTAGCACTTCTACCAGTGCTGCTGTGACACTAGTGCTTGTTCCTTTAAGTGGCACTGTGGAGAGCTGCAGAGAACTTATCTCATCAGGTTCTCAGTGCGAACCTGATCTACTGCCTAAGAGTAGTAGTTGGAATTATATCATAACTATTCATTTTAAAAGTTAAGGCCAATTATCTCAGCTGATTCCATTTCCTTGCTATTGTAAAAAGAACAGGGATAAATGTAGACATGCAGGTATCTCTGTAGTAGAAGACATTCTTTGGACACCTCCCTAGAAGTGCTATAGCTGGGTCATAGGGAGTTCTGCTCTTAGTTTTCTGAGAAGCCTCCACATTCATGTCTGTAGTGGCTGTACTCACTCCTCTCGCACTGGGTTGCTCTCTCCCCATAGCCTCACCAATGTTTATTGTCATTTTCTTGATTACCATTCTCACTAGAGTAACATGGAGTCTCAGAATAGTTTGGTACACATATACAAATAGAATTTTATCAAGCAGTAAAGAAAAATGAGATTATGAAATTTCAAGAAAATATATAGAGCTGGGTGGAAAACATTACTTTTAAGTGAGGTGACTCAGGCTCAGAAAGGCAGAACCCTCAAGATTCTCTCCTTAGTACAGATCCTCAGCTCTAGCTGCTAGATATGTGTGTCCAAGTTGGAGAAATGTGGATAAAAGACAGAAAACTAGAAAGGGGGCACATAGGCTGGGGGGGGGGAAGATTTCATTAAGGGGGAAGGATGAGGAAAAAAGCAGAACAAAGTTCCCAGAGAAATACTAGGGCACGGTGGAGGCAGGGCACGGAGAGGAGGGGAGTGCATAAAAATCAACAAAAATGAAGTATGTGTGAAAACACCAGATGGAAACTAATTTTAAAAATAAGGTCCACAAGATAGCTCAAATGGGTACAGGTGCCTGCCACCAAGCCTGATGACCAGCGTTCAGTTCTCAGGATCACATGGTGGAAGGAGAGAACCAGCGCCTGAAGGTTATTCTTTGGCCTCCACACATTGTGCTGTGGCCTCGATGAGCTCACACGTGAGTGTGCACGCAAGTACACTAAATAAATAAATACAAAAATCTGAAAAAAGAAAAATAACTCATTATAATACATTTAGAAAACAGTCATTTATGTTACTCCCATTTAAAAAGACCAGTTAAAGGGAGAAAGTTAATGTGGAATGAAGGGAGGGAGATGGCCCAGTGGATAATGCACTTGCCACACAAGTGTGAGGACTTGAATTCAGATCTCCAGAGTCCACATAAAACTGGTGGTAAGTACCTGCCCAGCACTCTTAGGATGAGATTGGGGAGTCCCTAGCATCTTGAAAGCCAGCTTCCTTTGTTTATGTAATGGTGAACAATAAAGAGACACTGTTTCAAACAAGGTGTAAAGTGAGGTGAGCCCAAATGTACTGTGCCACACCTACACATAGTGGGAGGTTACTCTTGGGTTTTATTGTTGTTGTTTTGTTTTAGTTCCAGAACTTTTCACAGCTGGAATGAAAGTCATGTCAAATGATTCAGCCACTTGAGGAAATAGTCTGTTTCATTTGAAGGAGTTAAATACACAGTTCCCATTTGAGCTAGGAATTCTACATCTAGCTATTCACCTGAGAGCAGCAAAAGTATGTGACCATTCAAACTCATGCATATGAGACTCCATAGCAGTTTTATTTACAACAGTTCCAAGTGGAAATAACCCAGGTGTCCTTTGGTGGTAAAGTGAAAAAGCAAAAGGGGCTCATCATCATGCTAGGCGCAGCACGGACAAGAAGCGGTCTGTTGACCCTTCAGAGTGTGGTGAAGGAATGAGGAGCGTCCACACACAAGGGGCTTCACACCATGTGGTTCTCTTTAGATAAAGTGTTGGATGAGTGATGCAGCAAAGGGATTAGAGGGAAACAGGGGGAAATGATGGTTAAAGACCTGAGGTTAGTAGGGGTGAGTCTTGTATAATTCTGTAAATCCTGAATAGCCATTGAACTGTACTCGTAAACAGGTAAGTCGTGTGATATAAATTATGTCTCAATAAAGCTGCTATTAAATAGAAATTAGCTCTGAATGAGAAATTTTAATTTGGGAATAGCTTGTTCCCAACTCATGGGAAGTCCTGTGAGTGGATTGGGCTCTAGAGCCATAGTTATCTCTTTTGTAAGATTTTCTGATTGTTGTTTCCTGAATGTGGTAGGGTCCAGTAATGCCTCCTTCTGGTTAGCACTGGGCCAGTGGGGGCATCAAAAACACTACCTAAAAGGGAATGTTAATTTCCTTCTGTCCTGACTTAGTTTGAATTTCTGGTTTTGTTTTTTGAGATATTGTCTCTAGCCCTGGCTAGCCTGGATGGCCTCACTTTCAACAGGCCTCATTACTTTACTTCCCACATTCTGGGATTACAGATAGGCACCAACATATATGCCTGGCTGGCTTTGCCATTTTGAAACCCTTTCTAAAGGAAATAGAGCTGAGGTCAGGGAGGTAGAGAGGTTGAAGGCTGAGACCATGGCTATACTCAGCTGTAAGACAGGGTCTTTGGCTCACTGTCCTCCAGTTTCTAGTACTGACTGTTGCTGTGCAAAAGGGAAGAGTTGGGCTGTAGGGATCTGAACAGTTTGGTGACACTGAATCCTTGAACAGCCTGGTGGCCAAACCCTTGAGAAGAAAATACCGGGAACTTTGTTGATGTGTTTTATCATCTCCCCTTAACATCTTTTTGTATGATCTAGTGTCATAGTTTATAATCTGTTCACATAGGTCTGAAATCCATCATGGCCATTGTCAGTGTTTTAATTCCAAGAACTGGGATGGAGTTCCAGCAGTAGAGAAGAGGCATCTTTTGCAGTTCCTGTCATCTGGTCACTCCTGGCTGTCTGCACAGCTCCTGTCACTCAGTTTTCACAATCCCCATATTGTCAGTTTTCTGTCTCAGAGATAAGATGTGTCTGTCTATGGGGTGAAGAACACTTCCTTCTTTATAAGAGGACAGTTTACCCAAAGCAGGTTTAGGAGGCTGCTGGAGGGGCCAGTAGTTAAGATTTAGATGGACTAGAAGGGACTGGTACTGGAAAGAAGAGGCAAGGAAAATTAGGACCCTGCCCCGGGCCTCCCAGTCCAGAAAGTGAGCAGGGTTTGAATGTAGGCAAGACAGGGCATTAGACTACTATTCTGTCCACTGCTCCCTGAGAAGACCTGCTGCTTGGTTGCAGAACTGCCTATGCTACAAGGCTGTGCTGGATCCTCATGATACCCTTCCCCAGGGTGTGTGCTCTTGATTGAGCTCAGAGGCTCGCCAGAAAGGATTCAGATCCAACTTTCAGCCATGGGGAAGTAAAGGTGGGCCTTATGTGGATGAGAGCTCTGCTATCCTGGGGCTGCCCCACCCCCTCCCCCACCAAACTCTTAATCTGCACCAAGCAAGTTAGAACTCTTTGATGGGCCTGATGACCTTAACTAGAAAGGGCCTACAGAGGGCTTGCCTAACAGTCCACTCACCTGTGGCTTCTGGAGCAGGCTGTGCCAGTGTTTCCCGATGGGATCTGGCAGTGTGAAAGAACTGGCATAATAGGATACACTGCAGCCGGTCTGCCTTCCCAGAGTATCTGTGTTAAAACATTCCAGTGTCCTAAATGGTGTGTGTGTATATCCATGTTAACATGTATGTTGACTTTTGCCCTCTAAGAAGTCTCTGCAGGACTCCTTAAAGCCCGGATAGGTGTGGATGAGCCTTTGGGTCAATCTCCCAATCATCGAGCTAGTGCTCAAAGATGTGGCTTTACTCTACCTACCTCCTTATGTCTTTTTTTAAAAATTTTTTTTTTCTATTTTAAATCTATTTCCGAAGCTTTTCCTCACTAATCTGAGACTAGGAACTTGGCTGCCTGTTCTCTCCAGCAGTCCTCACTGAGCTATTCCCTCCCTGTCCTGCCCCCTCCTCCAGTGCAAGCCAGGACACTGTTCTCCATGTAGAAAGTAAAGTCCAGCTGCTGTCCTCTACACAAGTCCAGCTTGGCCTGCCCCCCATGGGTGGGTTGGTAGGAAGTGGTACTGTGAAGGCTGAGGACTGAAGGAGAGGGGTGGATACTGCTGGTGGCTGTGGGACCTGACACCACCCCTTTTGAGTGACTTGTTTTGTACTTGCAGCCCACCACCCTCCCTCAGGGCACCATCAACATGAACCAGTGCACAGATGTGGTGGATGGGGAGGCCCGCACAGGGCAGAAGTTCTCCCTCTGCATCCTGACACCTGACAAGGAACATTTTATCAGGGCAGAAACCAAGGAGATCATCAGTGGGTAAGTCGGTCAGAGCCACAGGAGGCACTGTGTGTTTGCTCACCCATTTCTGAGGACTCTAGGACTTCTAGGTCTTCCTTGGAACTCTTCACTGGTTGGTCATCCTCCCACCCCACATACACACCATTCTCACCCTGTGCCTTCATGGCACTCAGCTACACAGTGCTGCTCATGTCTTCCCTCATATAGACTTGCCCTCTTTTCCAGGCTGTATATCAGTCAGCCTGTGTGGCAGCCCCTTTGAGAAACCTCCAGGTGATCCACATGCATGTATTTTCTGTCCTCAGTGATGAACCCCATTTATCCTATAAGGCTGAAAGAGGGCAGGTGTGTCATTAAGGCTCTGGAAGAAATCAGTCTGAGGTTGAGGGGTATAGGCTGTAAGGGTAGAGGGAAGTAAGGACATGAAGCCATCTGGTTTAAGCAGGTATAAGGCCATTTGGAGCATTGTTGTCTTTTAGCATCCTCTAGTTGCATCTCTAAGTGTTGCAGCATATTTGGGAAGCCAGACAACTCTGGCCAAGAGATGCCCTCTGGTAGGTAGGTGACTGAGAATTCTCGTTTCCAGGCTTCTAGGAATAACCTGAAGGAGTATTTTATGTGTCTTCCTGAGTTGAACCCAGACCCAAGATTTAAGAGTTTGCAGGTCTTCTAATGAACCCATGTTCTATACCAAGGAATCTTGAGTCAGGAGTAAGAGCAGTCAGGTGTGAGTAACCGTCTGTACTTCTGACTGCAGCTGGTGCTGCCTGGCCTGATCTAACACACATGTTCCAAGTGGATCTTCCTAGGGAGCCTCACCTCCTAGACTTGGATCTAGGAGAGGGCCTGAATGGCAGTGGGACTGAAAAGGGAATCAGGGGTCTTTAGGACAAGCAGGGAGTATCTGGGACTGGGTCGATGATGCCATATGGCTCAGAGAGGTGATGTTTGGCATCTGACTGACTGATTCTTTGACAACTACCTTGGGTTCCTGGCTCTCCTCTGAGTCACTCTCCTTGGTTACCTCTCTGTCATCTGTTCTGTCAGCATACCATGGGGACCTGCTAGATAGACATGGTCGTTAATGACCATTAACTGACCAAGGTCCCAGAGGCATGTAACTTCAAAATCCTGTATGCAGGCTCTTACTTCTTGGGATCCACAGCTTGTATGGTAGATCATGGCTATAGTTATAGCAAGTCAACTGAAACTCTTTCTTTCCCCTCATTCTTAAAACTACTCTTCTGACCCAAGCAGCAGCTTCTTTAGCCTTGCCCACATGCTGGGATCTTTGGTACCCAGAGAAGTCAGGCATGGCACAGATGTTCCAAAAACAGGTGCTTTACCTCACTTTGTCTCCCTTAATCTCGATGCCCTCTCCAATGCTGTTATGGTTCTTCATCTGTGTACTCCAGGCACCATTGGCCTACATGCTCTGGTCACATCAAAAACCAGTTCCTAAGAAGATGCTTTCACCAAGCAGGTAGAACAGGGACATCTGCCACCTACCCAGCATCTCTTCCCTCATGGCATGAGTGGCTTCTAGGCTGCAGGGACTATATTTGACACAACTTTTCTAAAGGATTGGTTGGGGCTCATTTTTGCTGTCTGGCTCAGCCAGAGGCTAGTATTCTCTTCTCCCTCCCCTGCCATCAGCTCTGCCATATGGCTCTCAGATTCTCTCGTTCTTCACTGACAGCTCTGACTTCTGGAGTTGGAGAAAATAAGTCACCATCAACCTCATGTGTACTAACTGACCATCATCTCTTCACTGGGTTGTTGTTCTTAACATTTCTGGCACTTCTAAATATGTTGGGTTTCCATGACAAAATCATATGTAGCTGAGTGTGGTAGCACATGCCTGCAATTCCAACTTTTAGAAGACTGAGGCAAGAGGAGAGTCAGGAGTTCCAGGACAGCTCAACAGCCTAGGCTACATAGCAAGACCTTGGTTTGTTGTTTTAAATGGGGGGAGGAATGAAGAGATAGGTATGTAGACCTGTTCCATCATGCCTCAGCCCTGACAACTCTGACACTAGTCATGGCAAGCTTAGCAGTGACCAAGAGTCTTTCCTCAAACTCTTCCCAAGTCCCTAGCTAACTTAGCAACCAAGTTCCTCTTGATGACTTCACCCTGCCTAGGCTCCTCAGTGTTGACAATGGATAGAGTATAGGAAGTTTTAAGCACAACCCCTACATTCTACAACCCCTGCCATGTACCCCACATACCTGAGGTCCTGTGGGAAGATAATCTTGATTTAAGATTCTAGTGAAATTGTAGGGGTCACTCCCTTCAGGTGCAGGACCTCAAGTATCTGACAGAAATATCAGTTAACAGGCAGCAGTTCTAAGATCCAGGCTTCCTGAAGAAAGATAGAGCAGGAGGATAGGAGCTCAATGCCCTAGGAAGTTTGCCCATCTGCTGGTCTTCCAGACGTAACTCCGTCCTCTCTTTGGGGCCATGGAGAAGTGACCTATAAGCTCCCCTAAGGCTCTGAGGGAGTAAGCCTTTATTTGTGCTCTAGGCAACTTGTAAATCCCTACCCTAGGTCTGGACCCAGCATGGGTGCTGGTGTTTTGTGAAGTTTTTGAGCCCTATCTCTTGTCCTGCAGTTATTGCTTATCTAGAGGGAAGGCTGGCTGTTGTGCCCTACTTGGCCTTAGCTGAGGCCAGGATTCAAAAGCAAGCCTTCTTCTGTGTTACAGTCCCTCTGTCCTGAAATTCTGGACGTGTTCTCATTTAGCCACTGGTCTCAGAAATGAGATGAGCTCCCAGGGACTAGGAGCACCCTAGGATATAACCATATACATAGCGTGGCAGTGCCAGATCTGGGGTCTTAACCTTTGTCTCCACCAGCTCCACACTTTCTATTGCTGGCCCAGAGTGGCTTTCTAGAATGCTGGCTCTAGTGAAGGATCCTTGGCAACTGTGTAGCCTTGTTTAAACCTGGAGTGTGTGACATTTTTCTGTGTAAGTGGTGGTCTGATTTATTAGCCTCTTACTCCTGAGGTGAGCCACCATGGGAACTTTGCTGATAGAACTCCAAATTTTTCTCCTTTTAGTCAGTGTCTGCCCCAGTATCCCTAATTGGCTGCCAGTCATTGCCTAGTTGTGCAATCACCAAATCCAAATCTGGGTGGGCAGTTTTAAAGTTGAAACTAGGCTAATAATAGGACAACGATCTCCCTTCATTCCATGATGCCTTTGGTAGACCCCAGCCTCTTTGTCAGAATAGAGAAGTCACCTTGTTCTCAGCCCATAGTGACCGTGGAAGAGGGGTCATTGTCTAGTCCTGTCCTCATGCAGCCCATGCTTTTTCTGACTTGTTAAATGACAGTCTCAACAGCTACAGCACTGTGATCTGGAGCAACACCCACCCTGCTCAGTGTCTGACCACTGGGTAGGTATCTCCAGAAAGGGTACCTAAGAGCCTGAGGTCCTGAAGGCTTAGAGTCATAGGTCCTGAAAGGCAGGGATTTACCTGGTACTATTTCTCATCCTGTCTTCCCAGGTGGTTAGAGATGCTCATGGTGTATCCTCGAACCAACAAGCAGAACCAGAAGAAGAAGAGGAAGGTAGAACCACCTACCCCACAGGTAGGCTGGGCGGCGTGCCCCCTAATGGAGCTGGGCCTGGGAAAAAGTGAGGGCAAAAGGGTGGGGAAAGGTCTGGCCAGGGCTGAGGTGGTCACACTTTGCATGCCTCTTCCTCCCTCCTGCCTACACCCTAGGAGCCACAGGCCATATATCATCCTTTCTGAGCCATTGAGCAGACTAGCTTGCTAGAATGTCCTGGGCTGTCTTCAGGAGGTTCGAGCCAGCAGGCAAATACTGAGCAAATAGTAAATAGCAGCCTAGCATGTGTCCCTTCCCCTGGCCATCTGTCTACTTCTAGGAAGGGAAGAATGGTGGACTCTTCTGCCCCCACCAGAGGAGGGAAGTAACCCTGAGCAGCAGGGAAGGTGAGACCTGTGGGTCCCTGCTCTGACTCTTGTGTGACCAGAGCTAGGTACCTGGGGCAGTCCAGTCAGGTCAAGCCCTTCCTCTCTCTGTGTCCCCCTCGTCCTCATTCCCTCCCTCCTCCTAGCCAGTGTTCTGGGCTCATGGTAGGAAGTGCTCTGCCCCATTCTTGCTGTGTTCACCACATCCTTAGGCTCTGGAAGAGTGAAGTCACCATTCTGAATTTCCAGCAAGGGCCTCTTGCTTAGGTGGTTGTAGGTACTTAGTGTTCAACTCTCCCCCTCTGTACCAAATGTTGCTTTCATCAGGATTTTGACCTAGGTTGTATAAATCAAGTCAGTCCTGAGAATGAACATCTGGGCATCACACCTGGGCATCACAAAGCCAGAGTCCTGTGGAAGCAAAGAGAACCAGCCCAAGATAGAACCCTGAGTCCCTAGTCCAAGCAGACTTTGCTGTCTTCTCTGGCTTCTTGGGCTGCAGAAGTGAGACAAGCACAGGCTGCTGACCTGGGTCTCCACATCTCTAGACTACTGTGGACAGTTAATCCTACTAGCAGGATGTAGCCCAGGCCTGTATCCTGTTGACCAGCGTCCATCCTGCATCTCATCCTTACCCAAGAAGCCCCAGAGGGTACCCAAGCCAGGCTTCCCTCGAGAGCAATGCCCCTAACTGAAGTAATTTAAAACATGCAATCAAAGAAATTAAAATATGTAGTCAGTTTTCAGGAAACTGAAAGTAGAGCCTTCCGCTTGGGAGCAGCAGTTAATGCTCAAATCTCCCAAGCTGCCTGGTTTGAGGGAAAAGTCCTGGCTGAGTAACAGTGGTTAGGGTTACGCCTTGTTTCCATGGTGATGCCTTGGAAGCACTGCAGCATAGAGCTTCTGCCTCCAAATATGGTAACTCCCTATGTACCAGAGACTGCCTGGGTCAGGCTAGAAATTTGGATGTATCCCCTCCCCCACAACTTTGTCCCTTCCAAATAAAGCTGCCCTGTGGCCAGGATCCAACTCTCTGGCCAGTAGAAAGAGCCCTATGATCTCAGAACAGCGAAGTCACCCCTTCCCTGAGGGTATGCCTCAGAACTAGTGCACAGAGTTCTTAGCCTCCTCTACCAATGTTATGGCATGCCTCTCCCTTTCCCCACAACTAACCTCTGGTGAGTCTCAGGAAAGAGACAAGGATTACATTTGGATTGAAGTCTCTGGGTACACCCATACACACTTAAACAGCCTGCTATCAGAGCCATTTATGTAGCAGGTGAGCCTGAAGCTCAGTTTCCATCTCTTTCCCATATCCCTGCACAAAGCCTAGAAGAGTTTCAGGTTAGACCACTCAGGACTAGAAGCTTGGTTTCTGTGGGATCAAAGCTAAGTTCTTCAGCTCGACCCTAAAGAAGCTCAGAGGTGATGTTCACCAGACATACATGTCATTGAAAAGAAGGCCAAGAGTAGAGGGAGACAAGAGCCCCCAAGGCACAGTGAGAGCAAGAGTATCCTAGCTCTCCAAGAGTCTGTTGCTCATATGGAACTTGGGAGGGTGGCTTTTTTTTCCTCTGCCAGTCCCACAGCCTCGGACCACCAGGCAGAGACCTGGGTGGTGCTCCTTGCTCTGTATCTGGATATGTTGAGTTTTTGCTGTTCATTTCTAGGATTCATGGTTTTATAAGGTCTCTGCTGTCCTCTACTTCAAGGCTTTCTCCTCATTGTGGCCCCTGCTCCATTTTCATGCCAGAGAAGTAGAGAATGGCTCCCCTGAAGAGAAGGAGCTTACTCCCTTTTTCCTTGGCTCTGGAAGCCCTTCTGAGTGCCTATGATAGCAGCCAGGGTTCATCACAGTCTTACATGAACATGACAGCTGGCTGTTCGGGAATAGGGTGCAATGACCCAGGCTGGCACTGTGCAGTCTGAGCCTCTATACCTCTTTGTGGCCACATCCACCAAACTAGAGTTCTCATCTACCTGCTCAGAAGAAAAAGAATCTAACCCAAGAATGGGGATTTGTCTACCTATCCTCCAGAAGACAGAATACTGTTTATACAGGAGAAGGAACAAGCTCCTTTGGAGTCAGAGGTGTAGGTCAGGCCCAGTTATTTGGCTTGAGACTACACGGAAGTGGGATGTGGATATTTATATATCATCCCCTCTTTCTTTGTGGCAAGATAGTAATCAGCTGAAACCACCCTCTTGGCAACCCCCTCTGTAGAATGATTGGGTACAGAACACGAGTGGTTACTACAGGACAGCTGGGATTGCCATCCTGTCTTTATCTGGGTTCAACATCTAAAGAGTCCAATTCTTTGTTTACTTAGAAACTGGATTTGTGTGTCTGCTGAGTTCTGTTCAGGGCTGTACCACTTCTGTGCCCTGGGAAAACTGGGAAATGACTTGGGCTACCAATAAAGAACAGCTTGTGCTCGAGAACAAGGTGTGCATGTGACAGGTGTGGGTGTGCTGGTTTTAGTGGGATGTTGTGTGTCTCATATCAGTCCTGCTGCTATTCACAAAGTGTCAGAGTGAGGTGCTTAAACAATAGACACTGGGGTTTTCTCAGAATTCTGGAAACTGGGAAGTTCAAGGTTAAGATGCTAGCAGATGTGGGCCCACTTCCTGGTCCTCTCTCACATGATGGAAAGGTCAAAGTAGATCTCTTGGCCTCTTTTATAGGTTACCAGTTCAATTTGTGAGGGCTCCACTTTCAAGACCTAACAAAATCCTAAAGGCCCCACCTCCACAAATCATTGTCAAGGGGATAGGATTTCTAATGTGAATGACCAACAACAGTCAGGCCTTAGTGTCTATTCAGTAGCTCTTTCACATCATCCCTGGTGTTCCACTTAAGCTAAGAGTGGGTAAGACCACAAGGTGCTGTAGAATTCACTTTCTGCATTTTCCCCAATGATCTTGATAGCAGTGGGCCTGACCCAGAGGAGTGAGCTCCTCTTTTGCCTTGTCCTATCTCCCTTTGTTTATGTCTCAAGTATCTGTGCGTATAGGAATGGCAGACTCCTATGAGCTCACCCCTAATAATTGGGCTGCTATTCTAGGTATTGTCTGGCAGCATACAGAGAGAACTTTAGATACTTGGTGACATGACTCTGGTAGAAACCCAGAATCTTTCCTCTGCGAGGCCTCTTAGACAAGGCACTATAGGTCCACAATCAGGAAAAAAATGGCTTCTCATCCCCCCAACACTGTTTTGCTGTCCTTGTATTCCTTGTAATTTAGCAGCCAGGACCTGTATGCTAGCTTAGGCTATGTGCTTATATGCTACCACCCTTACTGCTATCTCTCCAGGAACCTGGGCCTGCTAAAATGGCCGTTACTAGCAGTAGTGGCGGCAGCGGTGGTAGCAGCAGCAGCAGCATTCCAAGTGCCGAGAAAGTCCCCACCACCAAATCCACGCTCTGGCAGGAAGAAATGCGAGCCAAAGACCAACCTGATGGGACCAGCCTGAGTCCAGCTCAGAGTCCCAGCCAAAGCCAGCCTCCTGCTGCTTGCACGCCACGGGAAACAGGGCTAGAAAGCAAAGAAGGTGAGCAGCAGCTGATGAGCCTGTGGGCCTGCTTGTTGTGGTGATCTGACTTAGACTGCTGGAGTGGGCCTCCATCCAGGAGATAGGAAGTGACAGTGGGCATGTGATACAGGACCCCAGCTAGAGTCCTGTCATGGGTCCTGAACTTTTCCTCCCTCTGTGTATCATTTATCATCAGTTCTGGGCAGCACTGGCCTGGCATGACTGGGTTTCTGGCCTGTGAGATTGAGTTTGGCTTCTCTACCTAACCTGTAAAGGAGAAAGGTGTAAGCTACTCCATTGGCCTTAGGAAATCTATAAACACTATTCTTTCTGCCTCTCTGGACTTCTGTTCCTGTACCACAGGTTCCTACCTCATTAGCTCTTAGAACCTGCTGGGTTGGGTGCCTCCTGTCTTTAGAGGGATAGCAGTTAGGACAGCAGTGCCCCTCTCCTCATTGTTACCATCTTGCTCAGCTTCTGGAGGAGAAGAAAGGCCAGGGAGGACACCATTGACATCACTGTGCCCTCACCACTTGGTGTGTGGTACTGCCCTAGCAAAGTTAGTTTCCTTCTTTGCCTGCCTCAATTGGAGCTCTTTAGCATACACATCTATCCACATTTAAAGTCCATGTGCTTCATGTCATGCCTACAAAAGGCCTCCTCCCTGCCTCAGAAATGGACTAAGAGCCTGAAAGATGTCTTTTTGATTGGTTTCCTCCTGTGGTCTGGTAAGAAAACATTGGTTAATATGTAGTCCCGCTTCCCCACCAGAACTGTATGAAGTGGACTGCCTGCAGGTCTGACTGCAAAGTGACCAGACTGGAGGAAAGGGTAGGGAGTAAAGGCAATGGAGATAGGTGGTCCATTTCTGCCCAGTTTTCTCCTTTTACCTCTAGCCCGTTTGTAGTTGTGGAGTATGAATATGGAGGGTGTTGAGGAAGCTCCTGGTTGATCATGTGGGCTTTTGGAAAGTTCTCATGACAGAACTGACAGCAGTCTGAGCAAGCCTCCTCTTGTCTTCTAGATGAAAGCACCATAAGTGGGGACCGTGTGGATGGTGGTCGGAAAGTACGGGTAGAGAGCGGCTACTTCTCCCTGGAGAAGGCCAAACAGGACCTGAGGGCTGAGGAGCAGCTGCCCCCACTACTCTCCCCACCCAGCCCCAGCACCCCACACAGCAGGTATGGTTGTCCTGGATCGCCTTCACAGGAACTCAGCCACTCCCTTCACTCCCCAGGTCTTCCAGCCCCAAGCCGCATGGTCTACAGCATCTGCCCTGACAGCCTGGGTGAGGCCAGCAGGCCACCCAACCACATGGACTCCAGCAGTGCTGGGGGGTGGGGAACAGAGATACTGGGGAGCACCTTTGCCTTTAAAGCCAGCAGGCAGTATGCCGCCCTGGCCGACATCCCTAAGGCCATCCGGATCAGCCATCGAGAAGCCTTCCAGGTGGAGAGAAGGCGGTTGGAGCATAGGACTCGGGCCCGGAGCCCTGGCAGGGAAGAGGTGGCCCGTCTGTTTGGCAACGAACGGAGGTAAGGAGGGCACTAGAGGACTAAAATCATGTATGTACTCACATAAGCATACTTCAGGAACATGATTTCTGTTCAGTGTATGGAGCACTTCCTCTATGGGTCCCAGATGGTGGTACTAGTTCTCAGTTCCTGGCAACCAGATATAGGACTAAGTGTCTACAGGCTGGCAGCTGTAGGATGTGCTTCCCAGATTAGGCCTAATATGGCTGAGTCTTAAGCTTCTTGGCCTTCTCTCTTCTGAGAGAGAACTTCTGTTCTCTGAGAAGACTCAGAGCTGCAGATAGGGACCAGGCCCTCCTCATGCTGCCAGTTCTGCAGTTCTCAGAGGGCATTGAAGAGGTTCTAAGATACAGGAAAGTGAAGGGGCAGCATAGGTCCTTCCCACCAAGATGCAATAGGCAGCAAGAAAAGCTGCTGGGCGTCTCAGGTACAACTTTTACAAACCTCTGGGCGTTGCTGAAACGGCTTCCCGCCAGTGGCAGAGACGCAGTACTTACTGCTGAAAAGACAAGGCTCCGGCCTGCTCTTCCTCTGCCCTGTCCCCAGGCTTGAGGACCAGGGAACGGTCTACCCATGAGCCCCCTGTCCCCAGGCTTGAGGACCAGGGAATGGTCTACCCATGAGCCCCCTGTTCCCAGGCTTGAGGACCAGGGAACGGTCTACCCATGAGTCCCCTGTTCCCAGGCTTGAGGACTAGGGAACGGTCTACCCATGAGCCCCTGTCCCCAGGCTTGAGGACTAGGGAACGGTCTACCCATGAGCCCCCGTCCCCAGGCTTGAGGACCAGGGAACGGTCTACCCATGAGCCCCCTGTCCCCAGGCTTGAGGACCAGGGAACGGTCTACCCATGAGTCCCCTGTTCCCAGGCTTGAGGACTAGGGAACGGTCTACCCATGAGCCCCTGTCCCCAGGCTTGAGGACTAGGGAACGGTCTACCCATGAGCCCCCGTCCCCAGGCTTGAGGACCAGGGAACGGTCTACCCATGAGCCCCCTGTCCCCAGGCTTGAGGACCAGGGAACGGTCTACCCATGAGCCCCTGTCCCCAGGCTTGAGGACTAGGGAACGGTCTACCCATGAGCCCCCGTCCCCAGGCTTGAGGACCAGGGAACGGTCTACCCATGAGCCCCCTGTCCCCAGGCTTGAGGACCAGGGAACGGTCTACCCATGAGTCCCCTGTTCCCAGGCTTGAGGACTAGGGAACGGTCTACCCATGAGCCCCCTGTCCCCAGGCTTGAGGACTAGGGAACGGTCTACCCATGAGCCCCTCAGGTTCTCTGTCTTTGTGTCCAGGCCATGTTTCTTGCTGAACAGGTTTCTAAAGACCCATGGCGCCCCCCAGGAGAGTTTAAAAGCACATCCTTCTGCTTTGCTGTGCGGGATGGGGGGTAGGCCACAGCTTTCATTAGGTTTACAAAGAAGGCCTCTGTTCAAAATGGCAACTCCAGAAATATCCTGAGTGTCTTCTTCCTTGCCCTGGGTTCAGGCCGAAAGTTCAGTCAGGTGTTGAAGGCAGGATGAAATTGGGGAGGACTTTCTCTGGTCTCCTTTTCTCAACTCACAATTAGTTGACACCCAACCCAGCTTCTTTCAAATGGCCTATGGACCCTCAGGTAGACAGTGGATACCGAGTGTTACTCAGTTCCCTGGCTTTCCATATAGTTGTCAATCTTCACAGTCTAACAGTTGGCTCAATAAGGCACCTTGATTCAAGGATGTGAAAACTTGGATGATCCCCACCCCTCATGGTTAATAACAGCTAGTGGGTAGGCCTTCAGCAAGAAGTCTCTGATCCTATGATAGGAACCAGCGCCAGAGCTCCTGGTGTCCTTTTGAAGCATTTGGGCTAACAGAAATAAAAGGTCTTGTTAACCATTAAAGAGGCTTTCAGGGTGGGCAGGGGCAGGTTTGCACTGGCTACTGAGCAGGCTAATTCTGATGGTTCCAAAATGGGGTCAGTTATGCCTTAAGTTTAGTGCCAGGCCAGAGTTTAACATTTTCCCCGCATGCTTGGCTAAGCTCCTTGTCAGAGATTTTAATTTTGAATGCATTCTTGTCTACCTGCCTGAGATAGATGCAGTCTCTAGGCTTTATTCTTGCATGTTCTTCGCCACTATAGGGATGAGTTTCAGCTGGTGTTGGTGCCTGGACTACCTCTGCACATTAACCCTGTAGCTATCTCTTTCTGAATGATCTCGCTGGTCAGTGTTGCTCTTTGAGGACTGCTATCTGAGGCCCAACAGTCTACCTGGTACTGGACTGGATCCTGGTCCCTGATAGGTTAGAGTGACAAGATGTCAGTTACTTTGCATTGAGTTACTGTAGCCTAGACAGACCTGCCACACAGCCAAGAAGTTGAAACCACAGGGTTACTTTTGGAAAACTTTGGTAAGCCAGTAAGCAACCCCACCTGAGTACCAGCAGCCCTGAGCTTGGAATTTGCTCTTGAGACTTCCAAGCCTTTGAAGGAGTTCTTACAGGAGGTTCTTAGACCTGTGTTGGCTAAGTGTGGAGAAGCTACCATCCTTATAACACTTTTAGTGACTAACAGAAAGCCAATGGAACCCTGACCTCTTCACCTTCCTTTGTGAGAGCTACACTTGTCAGTGTAGCCTGAGTAAAGCCCTTCTTGTCAACCTCTGTTGCTTCAGAAACACCACAGAGCACCAGCTGTATACAGAGGTTGCCCAAGCTCCTGGTCTTACCATGTCTTGGCAGCCTCTGTCAAGCAGCTATAGCAAGTGCCTCCTATTTCTCATGTTAACTACTCTGCCTGGAGCCCTACAGACCTATATACCATGCATGCCAGTCCGGTCTGGGACAGCCCTCCCACTATCCTGGGGCCTTGAAGTCCTCTAGCCAGCCAGGTACAGTGCTCTCAGCCCAAGAAGAGACTGTAGCCCTGGGCGGTGGGTGTCCAGATCTTCCTGCAGCAGTGTAGCTGTGCTGCAGGCCGCCTTGGCTGCTCTTAGGTTTTCCTCTTCTTGGCAGCCAGCAGCTGCTTAGCTCACTGCTCTCACAGCCAGTCTCCTCACCGCAGCCTCTCTGGGCACAGCAAGCTAACCCGGCCCCGGTCTTCTAACAGTACTGCGTGTGGAGGCAGAGCACACACAAGTCCTCCTGAGCCCTGGCTGCCCTTGCCCTTACCTCCCTGAGGAAAGGAACTCTTAAGGGAGATTTGTAGTGACCCCTGAAAAGAGAACTTCCTGGGTTCTAGGCTATGTTCTTCCTCTTGCTTAGAGATTTTACTTTTCTGAGAGGGACCTTTATCACTTCCTCTCAGCTCCACACCACTGGTTCAAAATGCATGCCACGCCCACCCTCATTGTGAGGGAGTAGGATATCCCTAGGAGAGCAGGTCTCAGGTTTGGTGAGAAGAGACCATCCTCCCAGCAGGTTTAAGTCAGCTCTAGGACCCCAGGTAGGCAGCCTAATCCTTCTGCCTAATCCCACTAGGTGACTCCTTAGGCTATGGGGTAATTATGGGTTTCCTCTCTTCAGCCATTACCTTGGGGTTTGCTGCTTTAAATCTGAGATAACTTTGATTTATCATTATTTGATTTTTAAAAGCGGTCTTTTTCTGTTCATTCATTTCCCAGCCTTATTTTCTTTCAGGTCTTGCCCTCTCCACCCTCTGCTGTGTTCGCGCCTCCTCCACCCGCTTCGCTTCCATCTCAGCTCCGTCGTCCCAGCCACAGACCGCCTGACAAGGCCGCTGGCCTTTCACATGAAATCAACTGCTTTGTTTTATTTTGATTTTGATTCCTTTTAATGTTAGCAGAAACTGTTAATTCATGGGCTTTTATCTTGCTAAATTTTGAACACCCTACTGTGGGGTGCATTGTAATTAGAGGGTGCAATGTGGAGGTGGTGGTTGTCCTTTATTGTGTCTGGCTCAGGGAGGTTACCAAGGTATACAAGGTGTGTGAGTCCAGTGTTGGGGCAGGGCCAGTACAGGCCTAGTGTGGAAAGGTCCTATGGCTGTTCCAGCCCAGCATGAATGGGGGAAAATGGAGCTCAAGTAGACTGACTCTGTGCCCTAAGTCCTCTCAGTACTGTGTAAACAGTGCCTCACATGCTTAACAGGAAGACTTAACACTGGAGCCCAGTGAGGTAGGCCAGGTGTGCAAGTTGACTACAGGAGCAAGTTGACTACTGGACTCGAGACAAAGTCCACCTTGGGAACAGGGAGACTCTGGTTCAGCAGCTTCATGTCCTCTTTTGTAGGAGGTCCCAGGTAATTGAGAAATTTGAGGCCTTGGACATTGAAAAAGCAGAGCACATGGAAACCAACATGCTGATTCTGACCACTCCATCAAGTGACACTCGTCAGGGCCGCAGTGAGAGACGGGCCATCCCTAGAAAGCGGGTGAGCTCCAGTGTGGGGCTAAGTGGGCCCTTTGGCAGCCTGGCTTGGGTCTGGGGAACACACTACCCTGTATGTTCTGAGTCTCATACATACTAGGGACATGTTTCTTCTGGGCCTCCACTCTGGTCTCTTCCATTAGCCTCTTGAGCACCACCTGTCTTCCATATCTCCCTCCTACAGCGTTAGCCTTCTGTGCCACAAGATGCTTCAATGAGTTTTAGATCTCAGTTGTAACTAGCACAATTTCTTCCTACTGAGGCCACCCAGAAACAAAGCTGACTATGATACCTTTTTTTCCTTCTTTTGTTTTTTGGAGTGGCAAGCTGTACCCTCATTTCTCTGCTTAGCCCACAAGGTCCATCAGACCTCAGCAGTCCTCCTCCTCCTAGATTCCTCTATCCTTTTGCCCACCTGCCTCTTCTGTGGCATGCTGTACCCAAGCTCTTCTTCCCAGTTTCTTTGTTGCTCACAAGATGCCTGCTATCTTTCTTCTGTAACCTGAGAAGCTGCAAAATTGAGTGGGGCCAGTACAGTGATAACCAGGCATCCAAAGAAAAGGCAGCTCCACTGACCAAAACATGCCAGGACATGGGTCATCCCAGAACCTGCTGTGGGACCTAGACAGCACTGCCCCCACTCAAGGAGGGATGAACTACCCAACTTGTTGCCCCCATGCCTGCCCAAGCTGCCTGAGCTGTACTGATGGGTGGCTGCTCTTTGCCACAGGACTTTGCCAGCGAAGCCCCCACAGCTCCTCTCTCAGATGCTTGTCCCCTGTCTCCACACCGAAGAGCCAAGTCATTGGACAGGAGGTCCACAGAATCCTCCATGACGGTGAGCCCAGGCCACGTGCCAAGTTCTCTGGAGATCTGTGCCACTATCGCTGCTGCTTCTGGCCACTCTGGGCCACTGTCCATTTATGTCTATATGTCCATACCAGCCCTCCCTCTGTACCACCCTCATGCCTGTGAGTGCCCCACCCACTGGTCAATGACCCATTGGAAACTGACCATTCTTCCCCATGTGGTGCCCTGAGTAGCAGCACATGGAGGTCTCTGTGCACAGGAGGCTGCACAGGGCCACTGCAGATGTAAAGCCCCAACTTAACCTCTGCTGTCTTGCTTTTGGTGTTTATTTTTGTGGCACTTTGGAACAGGATCATGTTGTATTGACAGTTTGTTCCACTTGAGGGTGTGTACAGGAATGAAGCTGCAGTCAAAGTTCGGTTCCTCAACACAGCCTACAGCCTTCCAGGAGTTGGCACACTCACCAACTGTCATCCCCCATCCAGAGCAGTTTCTCTATCAGCTCAGCTGGTAGCCACTATTCCTGACAACCACAGAGACCTAGAGAGAAAAGACCCACAGGGACCCACTTCCACCATTCCTTGAGGCAGGCCCAACAATGATTACCACAGCAGAAAGTTTAAGACTCTTTCATAGATCAGCAGCTCAGCAGGGGAGCCAGAAAGGCAGTGAGTGGGCCTTCATCCCAAGTCTGATGAAGCAACAACTGTGCACCATCAAAAAGGGATTTCCCTTTGTACAGGTCCCAGGGATGGAGCATCCTAAAGTTTGTCTCCATTTCTGTTGGTTCTTCAAACAATTCTTGCAGAAGGAAGTCTTGTGAAGCATGGGTTACAGAAAGGCTCCACAAAGGGAAGCCTCATCTTACTGTGTTCAGTTGTGGCATGGCAAGAGCCTGTTGTGGCCTCTCCACAATGAAGCAGGAACTTCCAGGATGCCTGTCCTGGTTGGTGTCACTTCTCTGGATAACTCCCTGTCCTTGGAGTAGTAAGAGACATCAAAACCAGTTTCTAATCAGGACAGCTGTGGAAGAGACCTGAGAGCACTGGGGGCCACAGAAGGGGTGGCTGGGGTCTTCGAAGCCTGTCTTTCTGGGTATACTTGGAGCAGATGAGAACTTTGACCCAAGTGGAATGCAGGCTGTCCTCAGTAGAGCCAGCACCCACTCAGGTCTGCTGATGGTCCTTGACCTACCTTCCTGTGTAGGGAATAAGACTGAACTTCTCCCTAGTATAAGAGTAACCTTTAAGTTGGACAAGGTTTCTGCTACTGCTTTGTCCACCCCAGACATGGTTTGCCTCTTAGGCTTCTGGCCTTCAATCCTTCTGTAGTTTCAGCAGGAGCCTTTGGATTCACCTTTCACCTGTTACTGCAGGTGTCCCCTTGGACTTAAAGTACCTGGGGACTCTTCATCTGGACAAATGCTATGACCCAGGGCAGAATGAGCACAAGCCCTGAATAAGCCAGAATGGAGATCTCAGGGCAGACAGGCAGCCTGTGCTCCTAAGCCCAGGTTTGTCCCTCAACTACTTCCTCAGGAACATATGCCTCTGGGCAGCAAAGCTGGGACAAGTGAGTGGGCTGGCTTATCTGGTAGGTGGTAGAAACTGTTTATAGTGCTGCTTCATCTACATGAAAACAACCCTGTTGAGCACAGTTGTCCATCACTGGGGAACCCAGATGGTTTTCATTGAGCTATTCTTTTTTCTTTCTCAGCCTGACCTGCTGAATTTCAAGAAAGGCTGGCTAACCAAGCAGTATGAGGATGGCCAGGTGAGTGTGTGTAAGTGCTGAGGCCTGGAAGACTAGGGAGCAGATACAAGTCCCAGCTTGTCTTGTCTCCAGTGGTATTTATGATCCCTGATTCATGCCCTTGGCCTGCAGACATCCTACAACATCCTATAGTTCCAGCTCCTGCCTATGATTGCTCCTAAAAATTCTCTTTTTAAAGAGTCTATGCTTCCTCAGAGCAGAACACCCAGCCTATAGCTGTGGGGTTGGCTTGTGTTTCCATACAAAGCAGCTATATATGGGCAGACACACAAGGCTGCAAAACCCTGTTGTTGGACCATCTCAGCTTTAAGGACACCATTAGGTCCTGAGAATTGTGAATATTACCAAGTCCAAACAGGAAGAAATTGCAAGCCTCATCTTGACCAGAAGCATGTTAGGCCCTTGCCTTAGAAGCCCATAAAAACCCAATCTACTATCCTAGCTCCTTTTGTCTTGGGAGACTGTGCCAAAGCGTCCCCTCTTTCTCCTTCTTCTGCCATATTTAATGCCCTTGGCTTTACCTGAAGACTCAAGTTCCCTTCCTCAGAATGAAGACTGGAATTTTGGCAGGTTAGTTTGTGCCTCCTAGCACAGTGGAGCTCACACTGGTGTACCAGCCAAGTGGCTGGGCCTCTCAGCACCCTTTCACAGCCACCTTTCTGTGTGATGGACAGAAGAGCTATCTGAGGTCTCTGAAGTTAGGATGGAGGCCTGCGAAGCACCAGTCACCACCCACACACTGGGGCACAGAGCTGGCCAAGGCCCACTACTCTCCATGGCCTCATTGCTGGAGTGCATCTAAACAGGGCCTCCCTGAGGCCATGAGTGCATGGCTGCCCACCAGAACAGTCGTCTGTTGCCTGCTTTATCTGTGCTCTCCAGGGTGCCTAGACTCAGCTGGGGTCAGGGAGGGGCGTCAGGTATGTTTGCAGGGTAGTTGGATGTTTATCTTTCTCTCCCTTAGTGGAAGAAACACTGGTTTGTCCTGGCAGATCAGAGCCTGAGATACTACAGGGATTCCGTGGCTGAGGAGGTGAGAACACTACAAGGCATAAGTGACATCTAAAAGTCCAGGGCTGAAGTCTGTGAAAAGGTAGCCTACTGCCTTGGGTGTCATAGTCTTCAGTCTACTGGGACAGTACATACAGATGGACTAGCTTTGATGGCAGAACTGTTGCACTCCTCAGACATTATGGTCATCCTCTGAGGACTTGAGTTAGGTATCTTGATGCAGTGGGTTTTGACTACTTTATTTCCTATATTCTTATAAGAACAATGAAGTGGGCCTGGAAAAATGGCTCAGCAGTTAAGAGAATTTGCTTTTGTAGAGGATCTGGGTTTCTACACCTGCATATTGACTCACTACTATCTGTAACTCGAATTCCAAGGGATCTGATAACCTCTTCGTACTCTTTCTCTCCAAGTACACATGTGATGCACAGGCATGCACACATGCAAAACACTCATACAAATAAGTCTAAAAAATAAAAGAACAATGAAGTTAATACTCTACGTGAACTCAGGTCTAGTTTTGTCTTTGGTCTTCAACAAAAAGATGGTGGTAAATTGAGTCACTAGACAGGTTATGTCTTGCTATGCCTTCTGGTAGAGGAACTTACTTTTAAAAGATCATTTTTTGTGTGTGTGTATTGGCATGGGGGGAAACGCTTTGGCCATGGGACACTAGTGGATGTCAGAGGACAACTTACGGGGAAGCCCATTGTCTCCTACCATGGTGGTCCTGGCACTTTACCAGATGAGCTGTTTCCTCACCACTCCTAGACCAACCAGAAGGGCTCTTTCCTTCACCTACCAAAAAGTCTTTTGAACAACCTGACAAATCTATGTCCTGCTTTTCCGCTGATAACTCCATATGGGGTCCTTCAGAATCACCCATCCATCTTCAAGAATCTCACATTTGCCATTCCATGCTCTTATAATTGGAAGAGAAAAAAAAAGAAAAGAATCTCTTGGTTGGTTTAATGTATATAAATTCTTGAGATTAGCCTCCAAGGCCTAAAGAGGAGGCTGTTGATGAGATAGGCAGGGGTGGACCTAGTACTCAAAACTTTGTTTTTGTGTGTGCCACAACATGGTATAGAGGTCAACTTGTAGGAGTTCTCTCCTTCTACCAAGTAGGTTCCAGGAGTTGAACTCAAACTATCAGGCTTAGTCACAAGAACCTTTACCTGCTGAAAATATAAATATTCAGGGAAAGTCAAAACTGCTAGCAGAACTGTGTTGATATAACACGGCACAAAAGCAGAGGTAGATAAAACTGCCAATGCCTTGACAACAGGCCAGAATCAGATTGTACCAGCAGTCAGTGGGCTTGTAGTGCTCTACAGTTATGATGTTTAAAACAATAAAATGGGTTCCTGGTATTTTTAAGTTGCAGTCTTTGAATGCCATTCTCTTTAGTGTTCTTTTTTTACTTTTATTATTACTGTGTTTGTGTGTGTGCATGTGTGCATGATCTTCTATTGTGTGGTTACATACATGCCACAGCTCTCTTGTGGACATCTGAGACTACCTGAAGTCGATTCTTTTCTACTACCTTTAAATGTGTTCTGGGGATAGAACTCAGTCATCAGATTTGTGGGGAGCACCTTTATTGAGCATCCCCTTTTTAATAGTCTGTAAGTGGGAAATGTCCATCAGTCATTCAGCTGCATGGCAAAGCCTTACCAGGGAAATTACCAACTGAACTAGCCACTTCTCTGTGGAATATTATTTGTAGAAACAGCTGACAGTTAAGCTCTGGTCACTCAATTTTGAGAGTTTGGTGGCCATTTTTATGAAAATAAACCAGGAATCTATTCCTTCAAGGACAATTGTTGCCAGTAATGAGTAGAGTTTGAATAGAGTTTGAGTTTTCAAAACAACAACAACAAAACAAAACCAAAAAAAAAAAAACCAATTTGGGCTGAAGAGTTGGGTCAGCAGTCAAGAGAACTTGCTGCTCTTACAGAGGACCACGTGAGGGTTCACAACTGCCTTTACCTACAGTTCCTGGGGATCCAATGCCACCTCCTGGTAGGCGCTACTCACCCATAGTACACATATAGGCATACAGATTGTGTCTACACAATTCGATATTGCCTGGGACCACTTGTAAAGTTACAGAACATACCTGGCAAAAGAGATGTTTTTTTGTTTTTTTGAGACAGGGTTTCTCTGTGTAGTCCTGGCTGTCCTGGGACTCTGTAGACCAGGCTGGCCTCGAACTCAGAAATCCACGTGCCTCTGCCTCCCAGGTGCTGGGATTAAAGGTGTGCGCCACCACCGCCCGGCAAAAGAAATGTTAAAGTGATAGAACAACTATCATTTCATTGTTAACAGTACAGAAAATTCACTTGATAGGACTGCAGATTCCACACTGCAGTTAAGATTTAAAACATGACTACTCATCAAGGCAGACCAGCCAGCCAGTTCCTAGAAAATTCTTCCTTTCCCATCTCTGTGTTAGACCACTTTCTCTTCATATATGTTAGCCAAAATGGTCCATGAAAAACTGATGGTAGGCTGGGGAGTGGTGGTGCATGCCTTTAATCCCAGCACTTGGGAGGTAGAGGCAGGTGGATTTCTGAGTTCGAGGCCAGCCTGGTCTATAGAGTGAGTTCCAGGACAGCCAGGGCTACACTGAGAAACCCTATCTCGGAAAAACAAAACAAACAAAACACTGACGGCAGAAGTAGAAGAGTCCAGCATCCTCTCCCGAGTCAGGCCTGGAGACTGCAGGATGTCAGTACTGCCGCTCACTGTAGACAGACAGTGAGTGTGCAGGATGTCAGCACTGCCACTCACTGTAGACAGGACAGTGAGTGTGGGGTCAAGTCAGGCCTGGAGACTGCAGGATGTCAGCACTGCCGCTCACTGTAAACAGTGAGTGTGGATCATATTTTAATTTTTTAATTCTATTTTAATTTCAACATGAATTGGGTTTGGTATGTGATTCAAACTAGCTTTAAACTTACAGTGCTCCTCTCCAACCTCCCAGGTGCTCAAATTGAAGATGTGAACTACCACACCCAGGTTTTATTAAAGTTTTCCTTAAGTGAATAAATAATGTTTAAATTTTCTGTTTTTAATACAGAAAATATCATCAGTAGGTAAACTTCACATAGACAAAATTCTTAAGAGTGTGTCCTAGTTTTTTGTTGTTGTTGTTGTTGTTATAAACACAATGGCTTATAGCAATTTGAAGAAAGGGTTTATTTCATCTTACAGTCTATAGTGCGTTACAAAGGGAAGTCAGGTCAGGAACTGAAGCAGAGACTGTGGAAGAACACTGATTACTGGCTTGCTCTCTATGGCTCACTCAGTTTGTTTTTCTTATACCACCCAGGACCACCTGCCCCAGGGTCAGAATGCCCATGGTGGACTAGGCCCTTCCACATCTATCAAGAAAATGCCTATAGGCAATCTGATGAGGCAATCCTCGATTAAGGTGTTTTTTTTTTTCCAGATGACCCTAGTTTATGTCAAGTTGAAACAAATCTAGCCAGCATAGAGGGTCTTCTTACTTTTTAGGCATTTAAAAAGATTTTAATAAAACATTTGGGGATCACTGGTATAGGATTTCTTTGGCTAGATACACAGAGAAATGGTAGCATAGACACCCCAAGGGACCACACTTGTAGGACAGTTGGTTATAGTCTAGTTCTGGGAAGACATTTATCACAGAAACATGTTCACTTGAGTATCCTCTCTTCCTCAATCTCCTCATGCCCTCTCATTTTTCTCTGCAGGCAGCTGACCTAGATGGAGAAATTGACTTGTCCACTTGCTATGATGTCACTGAGTATCCAGTCCAGAGAAACTATGGCTTTCAGATACATGTGAGTCTGGGGATGGATGAAGTTGCCAGCAGGGTTATATCGTAACATATGTGGTCATCGTTCCATCTTTCCTGTTAGTGGTGATCTCTCCATCCTGTGACTACTGACCTGTACTTCTGATACATGATACGGACAAAAAAATGGGTTTCTGCATCTTTTTTCCCCAAGGCTTTTGAAAGGCTTTGTTGCAGAAATTGCTCTTTTTCTTTTATTTTTATATTGGAATGTAGAACCATTGAAAGGATGAAGAGTGTGGGGAATAAAAGATTAAGGGCTGCTGGAATCAGGTTAAGGGATTTCTAGTACATTTGTCGTCTTCAGTGAGTCTTCATAATGGTTATAGTCAACTGGTTACTCTCCTTTTATTTGGTATCCATCTCTAAGCCCAGGTTCATGATTGTTGTTTTTCCTCTCTGATGTGGGAATTTGTCCTTTATATCATCTTGTCACTACCAGATGGGGGTCCTAGGCACAGCACAGTAGCTCTCTAGTCACCCAGAATTCTGGACATGTACTGTGCACCTGTGTGGAAGCTGTAGTAGGCTGGGCCACTACTTTCCCTGTTTCCAGCCAGTTTTGTGTCCTTGTCCCTAGGGCTAGCCGAGCTTTTTGAGGAGAGGAACATATATGACTGTCTATTATGTGTCAGCAACTAGCAAGTGTATACTGCCTTGTTTAGGGGACACCCAGTTTACCTCTTCCCAAGGTATGGCCCTATTAGTCTGCCTGTCTCAAGCAGGTCATATACAACATTCCTAGGAAAATCACCTAGCCTAGCCCTCTTCCTTTTGGGACTTTGTTTACTTTAGAGATGGAGGCAGCACTCACCCCAATGGGCTGACCACTGATGGTTAGTTTTGTTTTTTTTTTTGTGTGTGTGTGTGTGTAGACCAAGGAGGGTGAGTTTACCCTGTCAGCCATGACATCTGGCATACGACGAAACTGGATCCAGACCATTATGAAACATGTGCTCCCAACATCTGCCCCAGATGTGACCAGGTAAGATGGAGGCCTTGCCAGTTGTCCTTGGATACCTGCCATTCCCTGAGGCCTAAGCCCAACTACACTACAACACGAATTACTTTCCTCTTCCTGGCCCACTGTCAGCTGGCTACATGTTCCCTGTGGCTCTTTGTTTTTCTTCCTCTGCGGGCCTTTCTTATGTTGAGCTGGCCTGATAAGCCACACAGGTCACTTTCATGCCTATTCTCAGAGTGGAGGTCTTTATAGCAGAGTTTTAGCCCACAGACTGGGTTCAGGCTCCACTGTAGGCTTTCTCTGGTAGCTGCACCCCAGCTCTAGGTGGGAGCAGTTTTGTTTTATTTCCACTGTAGTTTCACCCTGTTGTTTTTCACTTCCTCATCAGAGAGTCCTACATCTATCTGTCTGGTTGTTAATATAATCGGGAGATGCTTCTGTCTCAGATGGTGGGTCCTGAAGCCCACATTTGAAAAAACTGTTCTCATCTGTGTTAACATGCTATTGTGTATATTTCTTGGAACATGCAACATGCCTCCCTTTTCTATTCTGAAGATTCTAGATCTACCAGTGTTCATCTTCAGGACAACACAGATGTTCCATGTGGAAAAGTCTTACTGTGCTTCATCCAGGTTTCATCTTGAGCACTTTGTGTCTCTCTTGGTTCATGTTGCTGCCAAGTATGGTTTTGGGATCAGAAGATTCAGTGTATGTTGGTCAAAGGATACTAGCGTGTGACAGCATTAACTATACCTATTCTTGCCTCAAACTTTCTCCTCTTTCTGGCTGGTTCTATTTCTTCTTGAATAAGAAGGAAAGGAAACCTGAACTCTTGTCTTCAGTACCCCTTTCAGGGATTGTTACATAGTCATTTCTTTACTCAGCAAATAGTTGCTGACTTCTGCATTATAGGACCATTAGGTCTGCAAGGCCTACTTTTATCCATTAATTGCCCTCTGCCATTCTTAAGAACTATGCTAGGGTGCTAGAGAGATGGCTGCTCTTTCAGAGGCCAGGTTCGAGTCTCCACACCTACTGAGTTCCAGGAGATCCAACATCCTTTTCTGGCTTTCATAGGCACTGTGTATACATGGCACACAGATCTACATGCAGGCAAAACACCTATACACATAAAAAAATTAAATTTTAAATTTCTTTGAAAAAGAGCTGTTGAAAAATGAGCAGTGGCCTCCCTACCTCCATGGCTCCTCCAGTCAAGAGAAGAGCAAGTAGTACAAAGCCCTATAGCAAAGTGAAAGGGACTTCAGCTGCTCTTCTCAGACTGCATGCAGATGGAGGGCCACGGCTGCAGGGAATTAGTGTCTAGGGCTGGTGCTGAGAACATTCATATGTGCATGTTTATGCTGTGTTCCATGGGAGGACTGGGGCCCAAGGTATCAACATAGAAACCTCATATCTCTCTTTTGTACACCAGTCTTCCTGCCTAGAATCTACTTTATAATTTAAGGTGTCTTTAAGCTGACGTGGTGCCCTGTACACCCACTTGTTTTTAGCCTGTGTTGTTCTGTTTGGACCATCAGAAGGTATTTGATGCAAGGACAGCAGTATCAGCTCTCTTCTCGTTTCTGTCATGTTGTATATAGTGAGGATATAGTCTCACATTACTATAATACTTCTGGGTTGGGACATCCTCCCCCAGGAGCATAACTGTTGGGAATCCTGTCTCTGGTCCCCAATTAGTTTCAACTCCCCACATAGACCTGAGACGTCACCAATTTTCTCAGAATTCTAAAAAGTCCACTCTGGGTTGTTTTGGTTTTCCCTGTGCAAGGATCTTGCTACATTGCCCAGGTTGGCCTCCCACTCTGCCATCCTGCCTAGTCTACCATGTGCTGGGTCATGCCATGCTGCAACTTGTTTTCAATGGATGGCTGTGAGCTGCCTGTGGGTGCTAGAAACCAAGCCAGGTCCGCTGCAAGAGCAGGATGTGCTCTTCACTACCACACCATTGATTCAGCCCTTTCCAACTCATTTTTAGTTGTGTGTTTGTATGATCTTAAACTGGACCCTTGCTGATCCTTCTGCTCGAAAGCGTTTGGTTATTTCTTAGTGTGTGGATTGTTGGGGGGCATGGCTTCACAGCACACTTTTGGAGGTCAGGGGACAAGTTTGCCTGTTAGTTTTCAACATTTATTGTTTGTGTACATGTGCCTTGGCTGTTGTGTACATGTGGAGGTCAGAAAATAATTTGTAGGAGCTGGTTCTCTCCTTCGACCATGTGGATTCCAGGAAGAACTTGTCTGGGTTTGGTAGCAAGTGCCCCTACCTACTGAGCCACCTCACTGGCCCAAGCACTTTGGTTTTTACTGTTTGCTTCTAGAACAGGTGGCCCAAGGGTAATGGGAGTCACTTTCTCTTTTGTTTGATGTCCCTTTGACAATCTCCTTGTTGGTCCTGGCATAAATACAAGTGCTCCCTGGTTCTTTCTCCTTGGGCCATCCTATCACCAAGTCACTTCTCACTCTGTTAAGACTTGGACAAGACCAGGGCTATCTAGCAATCACTGGGACTTATGCCCAGTGAGCCCAGTTAGCCCCTTTCCATGTTGCTAATAGTGATGTCTTAACTCTCTCTCCTGCTGGAGTAAAGGCCTCTCCAGAAATCTTCCTTGGGGAAGACTGGGAAGAGGCAGATATCCTTCAAGCTAACCAACTCCTGTTATCTCGGTGTAGTTTGAAGGACTAACAAGATTGATCTGCATGGGTGTGCTCCCTAGTCACTTCCTTCCTCAGAATGGTGGGTATTACGCTACCTTCCACCTGATTGTGTGGCCTTGTGACTACATGAGTTACTTCTCCCCTTGTCCCACAGATAGTCACAGCCTCACTCTGACCTATCTGTCATGTCTGGAGCCAGAGTAAGTTTTGAAATTAAGATGAGGGTGTCTCCTGTTTATTGAAATCCTTGAGCTCTTCTAAGAAGGGCTAGTTCTCAATCATTCTGCCACTGCATAGTGTAGGGTTACTTCATAACCAACCTCACCAAGGGTCTGGACAGTGGATGGGCCCTTCTCTCCCCTGGAACTTATAAAAGTCCATTGGCTTTATCCCTGTCATCCATGATAGAGACTGCCATGACATTTCCTGCATACAATGATACTTCATTGTTAAGGATGAAAACTGAAGTCTAAGGAATAGCTGAGGCTCTTTTCCCTTCCCATCTCTATCAACTAGGTTTGAGGTCTCCAAGAGAGGACCAAGTACATGTGGAACACTCTTTTGGGGATCAGAATGGGTGTGTGGGCTGGCTGGCCTTGTGACCCGCTAACGTGTCCAAGCTCCCTGACAGGTTTGTGTTGCCTTACTGCCCTACAGCTCATTGCCTGAGGGAAAGAATAAAAGCACATCTTTTGAGACCTGCTCAAGGCCAAATGAGAAGCAAGAAGCTGAGCCAGGAGAGCCAGATCCTGAGCAGAAGAAGAGCCGTGCTCGAGAGCGGAGGCGGGAGGGTCGCTCCAAGACCTTTGACTGGGCTGAATTCCGCCCCATCCAACAGGCTCTGGCTCAAGAAAGGGCCAGCACTGTTGGGTCTTCTGATTCTGGTGACCCTGGGTGTCTTGAAACCGAGTCAGGTGAGCTGGAGCGTGAACGAGCTCGTCGTCGAGAGGAGCGCCGCAAGCGCTTTGGGATGCTGGACACCAGTGATGGGCCAGCGATGGAGGACACCGCCCTGCGTATGGACATTGACCGGAGCCCGGGGCTGCTAGGAACCCCTGACCTCAAGACACAGAATGTCCACGTGGAAATTGAGCAGCGGTGGCACCAAGTGGAGACCACCCCTCTCAGGGAGGAGAAACAGGTGCCCATTGCCCCTCTGCACCTATCCTTGGAGGACAGAAGTGATCGGCTCTCCACACATGAGCTCACCTCTCTGCTAGAGAAGGAGGTAATGTGGGGCAGCTCCCTTCCAGCATGTAAAAAATTGTTAAATAAAACCACATCTTTGTACTATGATAGAAGGATGTGGCCTGGGAATATGGTGAGATCGAGTTGGGAGACATTCTAACATCTTGGTACAGAACCATATAAGCTAGCCCCTGTGTTATATGGCATAGGATCCTCATCAAATATGTCCAATTACATCTGCCCATATATTTATGTCAGTAGTGAATTCTATGACCAAAGAAGTTACAGGATGAATTTTTAATCCAAAAGTCTCATATGCTTCAAAATCCAAAAGACTTTCGTTGTCACCATGACACAAGCAGAAAATTCTCTGCCATGAAGTTTTGTTTCTATATAAATTAGTAAATACTATACTGTAGTGGACTTGGGTTACAGTATTTGCATAATCCACAAAGCCCTGGGAGTTCAGTCTCCAGCACTGGCAAAACAAAGCAAAATGTACAAATAACGTGTATAAACCATATCATATGTATAAAGTAAAGATATAACATGGTTGAAGTTCATATTTAGATTTGGCCCTATCCCACAATGTATACAGTTACTCCAGAATCATTTCAAAAGCAAAATAATAAACCCAAAAGTCCAGAATATTCACATGAGCTATTTGAGATGTGTGGTCAGCCTCTATAGGGTTCTGTCTGATTTTTGTCCCCTTTAGGGCATCTTCCTCAGCAAATCTCAGGCATATTCTTAGACTCTTTCCATAATAGCCAATTGCTACTTCATCATACCTTTTTTGCATTTTGTTTTGTGTTATTGCCTGTATGAGCCTGATAGATGTTCACTAACGCTCACACTTTGATTTTTTTCATTTTCTGTATCCCTCAGGTAAAATGAAATTGAGTAATTTCTAGGCTACCAAAATGAGCCCTCTGGCCCGCAGGCTGCATCCTGAGGTGTTTGTTTTTCAAGACAGGGTTTCTTTGTGTAGTCCTGGCTGTCCTGGAACTCACTCTGTAGACCAGGCTGGCCTTGAATTCACAGAGATGTACCTGCCTTTGCTTACCAAGTGCTGGGATTAAAGGCTGTGCCACCACTGCCCAGTTGAATTCTAAATTCTTAACTGAATAGTAGTCTGGGGTTCAGTATTTAACATCCCCCTGCCTCTCTTGACCCAGAAGTCTAGGGTAACCCCCATAGAGCATCAGTAAAGGTTTCAGAATTTTGGGGAAGAGTAGATGGTGACTTTGAACCTGTTGAAAACAGAATGTAGAACCTGTTACAGGTTTTCTTGTTTCATTTGAGGATATATTAGAACTTTATGTGGAATCCACTCTGTAAACCTACTAAGATTCAGTTTCTACTGAATATTCAGTAGGACCTGAAAGTGAGACCTACATGCTAGGCCAAGGACCCCCCCCCCCCCAATCTTTCTTCTGATAAAAATGTAAACCATTCTTTTCTCAATGAAGTACAACCACCTCCCCGATAGGAACTTGACACTTGGGCTATTTAGCCTCCACAGTACAACTGTGAACCAATGCGGAAACTTATTGGGACTAGGCAGGGCTTACCTAAGGCAAGAACAGGGAACATGTACCTTGGCCACCAGAGGAGAGAGCTGGTGTTGATGTTGTGTATGGTTCTATATGCTGTGTATCCAATGAGATGTCCAATGCCAGTGAACAATCCCCATTGTCTTGGCCACCTGTGGTCAGCTGCTTTTGCTTATTGTCATGTTTGTGAAGTGTATGTGTATATGTTTTCACCAACAGCTGGAGCAGAGCCAGAAAGAAGCCTCGGATCTTCTAGAGCAGAACCGGCTTCTGCAGGACCAGTTGAGGGTGGCCCTGGGCAGAGAGCAGAGTGCCCGGGAGGGCTATGTGCTGCAGGTAGGGTGGGCAGCTGCCAAGTGAACAGTGTACTCGGGCTTCCGTGTAAAAGTTGTGCTCAGGCCCACAGGCTAGGAATGTGCAAACATGGCAAAGCTGTGGTCAGTCAGCAAGACCAAGGCTCTTAGTGCTGTGGTGTTCTGTATATTTTCCTTGCTGTTGAGATATTGATTTGGGGAAATATGTCCCAAATCTCTATAGCTAAGGACTTGATCATGAAATCATTTTGTGATCGCTTCTTTGGACTTTCTAGACATTGTGATTTTTGTGAAAGCCCATGTATCTGTATGTCATTTCTCATTGTTTTCACCATAGTGAGATTGGGCCCAATGCACATACTGAAAAAACTGGACCATACAGCATGCCAAGTGCCACTTTAGGGCTAACAGCAAGTTAGTGAAGAGCTAGAAAATTATACCCCCATTCCTTTTTACCCAGTCTAAGTTTCAGAAGGATATATGACAACCTAGCCAATGTCACCAACCAGGAACAGGGTAAAAGTGGTGGCAGCTAGGTGCTGAGCTGATATGGCCCAAGGCCAGTGTCCTCCTTCTTAAGGCATCTTCCAGAACTCTGCTGTACTCAGATCCCTAGGGTACCCCTGATGTAGATATGTCAAAAACAGTCTCCAGGTAGCCTGGTATAAGGACAAGTGCTATGTGTTATCATATAGCCAGCTTCCTAGGATCCATGCTAGCTCTGGGACATGAAGAAGATGTAATGTTGCCAGCTGTTGGGGAACAAAAATTCGAGGGAGAATGGAATGGGGTAGTAGAACTGAGCTGAAGCTCTCAGCAAAGACCAAGGATAAGATACTGGTTTTAGACTGCTGTTATGATCCCAGGTTCTAGTCTTGACTCTGCCACTGATCCCAGAAGCACACTCCTTGCCCTACAGTAGCAGCCTTCTGCCGGTGTAATTTAGAACTAGTTCTCCAAAGGCCTTCAGCTTTCAAAGACCTGGAGTCTCTGCCAAGTTGCTTGTTGGCATGCCCAGACCCTTGTGTATTGACCTCAATCTTTGTCATCTGGTTGCAAGTAGACCTAGGGTCCTTCACCCCCCCTCAGCCAAATCCTGTGTTACCTTCATGTCTATCCCTCACACTGCTGTGTGTGTTTCTGGCTTACCTTTGTCCCCGATCTGACATTACTGTACCATCTTCCCTTCCAGCCAATTCACTGTTGCCCTACTTGAGACCTTGCCTGGAACTGGCCATGGCAGGCGTCTCCCTTCTACACAGCCTACTCAGAAAGCCTTTAAGGGTATTCATTCAGACTATCCCTAATTTAAGGTTCATTTCCTTAAGCCTTTGTTGATTTCATAAGACTTGACTTCCTACTTGGTGGTAAAGAGACGGCTAAGGAGCTTTGCACATTGCTAACTTGTGTATCTAACATGGACCATCATGTGTATCTATACTGAACAACCTTGGTCAGCATGGGGGCAGCAGCTTCCTGCTGAATCTAATAATGATTACCCATGAGCTTCGAAAATGCTTGCAGTCAGAAGGGGAAAGGGGCCTTTGGGACAATGAGGGAGGGCTCAGAGATGCAAGCTCGGGGTAGGGTGCTGTGCTTCCTGCTGGGAGGGCTGCATGCTTTGGTGAATATGGTGTGGAACTGGAACTTACCTGAGTGTCACATCTGTGGCTTCCCCACCAACAGACTGAGGGAGCCTGGGCAGGCCAGATTCTAGGTGGGGCTCGCCTGACTTAGCTGTGTTGTATCCCCTGCTCTATATTAGTTCTGTCTCTTTTGTGTGTCTCTCAGTATGGGGAGTTTGTGTTTTATTTTGGGTTTTGCATTCACTCTTATTTTGAGCTTTATGAAGGTTTGTTTTTATTACATTTTGCTTCATGATCTGCATTCCCCTTGTTCTGTCTTCTTGCAGGTAGAGATTAGTTTTCTCCTTACGGTGGAGGCCTGACTACGCTTTCTAAAGGAAATGTTCCAATGTTACTTTGCTGACATCTCTCAAGTAGTTACCTGCCTTCCTTCTCTTCCTGTCATGGAAGGAAGTGACGTCACTTTCGTGTGCCTTATGCCTTGTGCTGCTTTAAACGTGTGGTCTAGAACTGCATACTTTGTTTTGCAAAACCAATTATTTCTTCCTTCAGTCTCTGTTGTACTTCTCAGTGTGTTCCATTATTCAGCTTTATTTGGTTCATTTCTTCTAGATACTATTCAGTTAGAGCTGTTTTATTGGTGTTTTTGTCCTTGTGTTCTGTTTATGTAGAAGCAACTCTATATTTACCCAAAACAAAACAAACAAAACCCACATTAATTTGAATTTTTTCTTTAAATGAAGAAAAAAAAAGTTGTACAAAGGATTAAAGGCAAACCCACCAAGGAGCTTTTCTATGATTGATCCTGGCCAGAGGTGTGACACTCAGAACAGGGTGGCCTGAGTGTTACTAACCAGTATTTAATCGGTTTTTTTAAGACTGAAGTGGCCACCTCTCCATCGGGTGCCTGGCAGAGGCTCCATAGAGTCAACCAAGACCTCCAAAGTGAGCTGGAAGCTCAGTGCCGGCGGCAGGCGCTCATCACACAGCAGATTCAGACTCTGAAACATAGCTATGGGGAGGCCAAGGATGCAATCCGGCACCATGAGGCTGAGATTCAGACCCTGCAAACAAGACTTAGTAATGCTGCTGCAGAGCTAGCCATTAAAGAGCAGGCTCTAGCCAAGCTCAAGGGTGAGCTGAAGCTGGAGCAGGGCAAGGTTCGAGAGCAGCTGGAGGAGTGGCAGCACAGCAAGGCCATGCTGAGTGGCCAGCTGAGGGCCAGTGAGCAGAAACTCAAAAGTACAGAAGCCCTGCTGTTAGAGAAGACACAGGAACTCAGGGACCTGGAAACACAACAGGCATTGCAACGAGACCGACAGAAGGAGGTGCAGAGGCTGCAAGAATGTATTGCTGAGCTCAGCCAACAGCTCGGTACCAGTGAGCAAGCCCAGCGTCTGATGGAGAAGAAGTTGAAGAGGAACTATACATTGTTGCTGGAGAGCTGTGAGCAGGAAAAGCAGGCACTGTTGCAGAACCTCAAGGAAGTCGAGGACAAGGCCAGTGCCTATGAGGATCAGCTACAAGGCCACATGCAGCAGGTGGAGGCCCTCCAGAAAGAGAAGCTGAGTGAAACATGCAAAGGCAGTGAGCAGGTACACAAGCTAGAGGAAGAGCTGGAGGCCCGAGAGGCCAGCATCCGCCAATTAGCCCAGCATGTACAGAGCCTCCATGATGAACGGGATCTCATCAAGCATCAGTTTCAAGAGCTCATGGAACGTGTGGCCACATCCGATGGGGATGTGGCTGAGCTCCAAGAGAAGTTGAGGGGAAGGGAAGCTGACTACCAGAACCTTGAGCACTCACACCACAGGGTCTCTATCCAGCTACAGAGCGTGCGCACTCTGCTGAGAGAAAAGGAAGAGGAGCTGAAGCACATTAAGGAAGCACATGAGAGAGTTCTGGAAAAGAAAGACCAAGACCTCAATGAGGCTTTAGTTAAAATGATTGCCTTGGGCAGCAGCTTAGAGGAAACAGAAATTAAGCTGCAGGAAAAGGAAGAGTGTCTAAGGAGATTTGTGAGTGATTCTCCAAAGGATGCCAAAGAGCCTCACAGTACCACAGACCCAACAGAGGACGACAGTGGCATTTTGCCCTTAGGCTCAGTCACCAGAGTATTTCCTGGCTTTCCCCACTCACAACCAGAGGATGAAGATCCAAGTACTGGCCTGGGGGATGAGGGTAGCAGTGGTAGCCTCAGCAAAGAGGAAAACATCATACCCCCAAAGTCAGCCGATATGCCTGACAGGGAGGGGCATCTGCAAAGCACATCTAAGTCTGATCAGGGAGCACCTGTAAAAAGGCCAAGAATCAGGTTCTCCACAATCCAGTGTCAAAGATACATACACCCTGAAGGGTGTGCAAAGGCCTGGACTAGCAGCACATCATCAGACACCAGCCAGGACCAGTCACCCTCAGAGGATAGTGTGTCCTCAGAAGCTACCCCTAGCACACTCCCAGCAGCTGCAGATGCTGAAACGTACATCTCTATAATCCACTCTCTGGAGACGAAGCTCTATGTCACAGAGGAGAAACTCAAAGATGTGACTGTGAGGCTAGAAAGCCAGCAGGGGCAGAGTCAGGAGGCATTGCTTGCACTGCACCAGCAGTGGGCTGGCACTGAGGCACAGTTGCGGGAGCAGCTCCGTGCCAGCCTGCTGCAGGCTAGCGCTCTGGCCTCTCAGCTAGAGCAGGAAAGACAACAGAAGGCCACAAACATTGAGCATCACCCTGGGGAGCTGGAAGACTTCCAAGCCAAAAATAGCCAAGCCCTGACATGCTTAGAAAACTGCTGGAAAAAGCTAAGGTCTTTGCCATGGGCCGACCAGGAGGAGGGCCAGGATGCATGTGCAGCCTCCCTGGCTAACATAGAGAGTATGCTTGTGAGTGCTATCAAGGCCCTTCAACCATGGGCTTCCCCTGCAGAGAGCAGGACACAGGCTGAGCAAGAGAAGGGGCAACCCATGGAAAGTGGCATGGCAGCCCCTGTGCAGCAGTCCTGTCAGCCTATCTTGAATGAGCAGGAGCACAGGAAGCTTCTTTCTGCTCAGATAGTCCTGGAGGCCTCACTCATCAACAAGATAGCTGATTCTCTAAAAAATACCACTTCAGATGTATATGGTGTTCTCTGTGAGCTTACTCAGTCAGGGGAGTGGCCACTGAAGGAAGAAGGTGCTGCCCCCTCTGCTGGGGCTTCAATGGAGATCTGGGCCAAGAAGGTACTGGTGAATGGTGAGTTCTGGAGCCAGGTCGAGTCGCTAAGTAAACACCTAGGGACACTGGGAGAAGAAACAGCCTGCACATCAGGAGACAGGCAGCAGCATACTCCCCAGAGTCTGGCTGATGCCACATGGATTCGTGCAGAGCTCAGCTATGCCACACAATCAGTAAGAGAAGTGTTTCACCATAGGCTGCAGAGCATACAGGAGACCCTACAGGGGACCCAGGCAGCCCTACAGCAGCACAAGTGCATGTTGGGAGAAATCTTGGGAGCCTACCAAACCCCAGACTTTGAAAGAATAATACAGCAGATCTTAGAAACCCTCAGGCATCCAACTGGCAGGGAGGACCAGGTACAGACATCCTGGGATCAGAGCCCATTAGGAGAGGTACTGAGGCCAGGCACAGATGGCTCCCAAGAACCTTTGCAGGCTTTGCATCAGAGCCCCGAAGTCCTTGCTGCCATTCAGGATGAGCTAGCCCAGCAGCTGAGAGAAAAGGCTAGCATCCTTGAGGAGATTTCAGCTGCCTTGCCAGTCTTGCCTCCCACAGAGCCACTTGGGGATTGCCAGAGGCTTCTGCGGATGTCCCAACATCTCTCATATGATGCTTGTCTAGAGGGCCTTGGTCAGTATTCTTCATTACTGGTTCAAGACGCAATTATTCAGGCTCAAGTGTGCTATGCAGCGTGCAGAATTCGGCTGGAGTATGAAAAGGAGCTGAGATTTTACAAGAAGGCCTATCAGGAGGCTAGGGGAGCTTCTTGCCAGAACCGTGCACAAGCAGTTGGGGCCCTGAAGGAAGAATATGAAGAACTTCTCCACAAGCAGAAGAGTGAGTACCAGAAGGTTATCGCCCTCATTGAAAAAGAAAACACTGAGCTCAAGGCCAAAGTGAGCCAGATGGACCATCAGCAGAGATGTCTACAAGAAGCAGAAAGCAAACACAGTGAGAGCATGTTTGCCCTACAGGGCAGGTATGAGGAAGAGATCAGGTGCATGGTGGAGCAGCTGAGCCACACTGAAAATACACTGCAGGCTGAGCGTAGCCGGGTTCTCAGCCAGCTAGACGCCTCAGTCAAAGACAGGCAGGCCATGGAACAGCATCATGTGCAGCAAATGAAGATGCTGGAGGACAGGTTCCAGCTGAAGGTCCGGGAGCTGCAGGCTGTTCATCAGGAGGAACTGAGGGCCTTGCAGGAACATTACATATGGAGCCTGCGGGGAGCCCTCAGCCTCTGCCAACCTTCACACCCAGCCCCTGGGTCATCTGAGTCCAGAGCTGTGCCAGCAGCTAAGGATGAGGCCGAGTCCATGACTGGGCTGCGAGAACGTATCCAGGAGCTGGAAGCCCAAATGGGTGTCATGCGAGAGGAGCTGGGCCACAAAGAGCTGGAGGGTGATGTGGCTGCCCTGCAGGAGAAGTACCAGCGGGACTTTGAGAGCCTCAAGGTCTTTAGCACCGTTTATTTTTCAGAGCCACTTCTCTTTAGTGATGCTAGAAAGGGGACATTCTGGGCAACAAGGGTCTTGGATTCGGGATAAGAGATAGTTCTTAACTCTCACTCAGCTGCTACACAGGCAGAACTGAGTAACATTCTTATGCTCCTCTATTCCTGACCCAGAAGGGAAGCTAGCAAGGAAAGCAGCATCCTTGTGGGAAAGGAGAGACATCTTCCCTTTGCCTGTCCATGCCTCCAGGCATGGACACCCTTCACCTTCTTACTCTCACAGAACCTCTTCTGGCTTCAAAGTTGAGGCATCAGTATGAAGACTGCCTCACATCTCTGAAGGGTCGTCACCCACCTGACTCCTCTGAGAGAGCGAGGTTTGCACTTCACAACACAGGAATATTTGCAAAGCAATGTCAAGGGTTCCTTCCTTGCCTAGCCTAGCTTCCCAAGGCAGAGTTGACATGATGAGCACTGGCTGAGAAGGCTTTCCCACACTCTGTCTCCCAGGCTGCCTGTCATGCTTCTGTGAACACTCCTTTATCTTAGACTATGTAGTGTGTGGCCGCCTGGCCATAATCATGGAAGGTCTTAATCATCTCTTAGAATCCATAGGTGGCCTGGTAGTTGTGTCTTCTTCATCCCCGCTGGAAGGTAGAGAGGCCCCAAGGTTGCCTGTGCCAGGTTCCAGCTGTCTTTTTACAGGCCAGTGTTGCTGCACAGTGTCACAGCTGTAGCTCAGCAGGGCATCTATGACTGTTTCCCAATACCTTTTTTCTCCATACTGAAGGGAAACAAAGGAACATTCAAGCTAGAGCTTTTCCTTTACCTCTCCCTCTCTGACACAGGAGAGGCTGATGATACTTGAGGCACTAGTTCTCAGCACTCTTTTCCTGACTTCTGTCTAGACTTTTAAAAAACATTAAGCATTGTGTGAAAATCACAAATTGTGTATTCAGTGATCCTGTGGGGAGCCTGGGTCACCCTCACCAGCTCCTCTTCACAGCTGCAGGAGCTTCCACAGCCTGGCAACTTGTTAGTTAGCAGGACGTCAGAATGGTTATGAAGGTCTCATGGTCACCTAGTGGGAGAACACCTTAGCAACAAAAGGTACAGGTTAAGAGGAAGCATTGGGCTTGACCATGTATGTATGTGCCCAAGAACTTGAGGCCCTCTGTGGAGCTTGTGGCACAGCTGCACAGCAGACTGTCTGAGAGCTGAACAGGGAACAGTTTTTCTCTGGATTTCTGCCCAGATCAGTAAGCCACTGCCTCACACCACTTATCATGAGTCCACATCTCAGTCACTGAAGAATTTGTTTTGATTCTAGGGATGATTTAAAAACTAAAATTTGGAGCTGAAGAGATGGCTCAGTGTTTAAGGTACTTAGCAGCAAGCTAAGGACAGGAGTTGGAACCCTCAACACTCAATGTAAATGCTGTGTAGTATGATGTGGTGGTCCCCTTATACTTCTAGTATGAGGTAGATGGCAGTGAATGATCCCCAAAGATAGATAGATAGCTAAATCAGCAAGCTCTCGGACCAAGTGAGAAACTCTCTGTATGAGGTGGAAGCGATCAAGGCAGATCAACATTCAGTGTCAGCCATCAACCATGGCGTCCATAGACATATATATACACTCAGTTTTTTGTTGTTCTTTTGATTGCTTTTTGGGGGGTTGTTTGTTGTTGTTGTTGCTATTATTTGTGTTTTGTGGGGGTTTTTTTTTTTTTTGGTTAGTTTTTCTTTTAGTTTTTTCAAAACAGAGTTTCTCTATGTAGCCCTGGCTTTCCTCGAATTCACTCTGTAGACCAGGCTAACCTTGAACTCACAGAGATCTGCCTGCCTCTACTTCCCGAGTGCTGAGATTAAAGGCATATGCCACCACTATCCAGTATACTTTAAAAAAAATAAATTAGATTTATTTATTTATTTTATGTGAGAGTACACTACTGCTGTCTTCAGACACACCAGAAGAGGGCATCAGATTCCATTACTGATGGTTGTGAGCCACCATGTGGTTGCTGAGAATTGAACTCAGGATCTCTGGAAGAGCAGTCTTAACCGCTGAGCCATCTCTCCACCCCTCAAAAAATTTAAATTGGTTTATAGAGTGACAATTTTTAAATGTAATACATTTAACAGTGAAGCAACCTAGTTGTTAAAGATACATTAGTGTTTCTGTTATAGGAATTTTGGACCCTATCTTCATGTATTCCAAGATGCTCAAATCAAAATAAATGGAAGAGACTTCCTGTAGGGTAGGCATCCATTATATGGACCTCAAAATCTGGAAAAAAGCCAACATTTAAAATATTCTCAGCACTAATAGACTTCAACAAGCAGACACTCCCACAGTAAACATTCTGTGATAAGTCCCATTTAACCTGCAGGCACAATAAACAGGCTGTGTGGAGAAGGTGACTGGTACAGCACACACACTGCACTCAACCCCAGGATGGAAGCAGGAATTTAAAGTTGCTGAATAGAGGCTCTTCGAAACTCCCCTCAGTGACAGCGAGCGAGGCTCAGTAAAAAAAGTCAAAGCCTGGTGATTGGATACTTGGTGTTCTTTATTGAATCCATTAGCAAAACAATAGGGTAGGAACACAAAGAGCCACATTCCTTCAGTTTTTTTTAAATTATGAGAAAGCTTGTTTTGCCCAGAAGTGGCTATCACAAGGTTAGGCAGAATGACCCACAGTCAAAGTAGCTGTGAGCTGCAGATAGAACAGGGCATGTACTACTGCTTGGTTGGGGAGACCAGCCCTGACAGGCCATGCCTGAGGCTCCATGGCTGTGGGAGATGGGGAGTGAGTTCCCTAGGACTCACGTATCTATTCTGCTTGGAAGGTTGTAAGGTTCTCAGTGGGTAGCCTCTGCTCTCTTTAAAGGAGAGAAAGAAGAAAGAAGGCACAGGCTGGCAGGAAAGATGTTGGTTCTGCTCTGGCTCCTATGAGGATATCCTTGAAGTTTAGTGAACAGCTGAGGCACCTAATCTCCCAGAAATAAGCCCCAGCCCACAGAGATAATCTCAGTCTCTCCACCTAGCACATCGGTGAGAGCATATCTGCCACTCTAACCAATATAGGCAATAGATGTACCACCTGGTTGTGATGCCACATATTCCCAGGACAAAGCTACACACAGCCTTGGTACCTGATACTAGAATCACCAGCCACATCTTGAGACCATACATTTCCTGGACCAAGCAGGTGGCTACCTTATTTATTACACGAGACAGCCACTTGGAGGCAAAGAAAAACCAATGAGCCCTCTTCCGTTCTGCAGGCTACATGTGAGAGAGGCTTTGCTGCCATGGAAGAGACACATCAGAAGAAGATTGAAGATCTACAGAGGCAACACCAACGGGAGCTAGAAAAGCTGCGGGAGGAAAAAGACCGCCTCCTGGCTGAGGAAACAGCTGCCACCATATCAGGTGGGGCTAAGTCCATGAGCACAGGTTTCTCATGTCTTGGGCTGAACCTGTAGTCCAGAAGAGGATTGGCCTTAACATTGCTTTTCTCTGAGAGTTAACTTTTCTCTTAGAAGGTGGTGGTAGGCAGGGTCTCTATCCCAAGCCAGCCTTAAACTCCCTATGTAGATGAGGATAACCTTGAACCCACTCTCCTCCATTCACGTCCTCCATGCTGGAGTAACAGATAACAGACATGTACCACCCTACCCCCTGTATGTATTGATGAAGATTAAACATGGTTTCATGCATGGTACTGGACTAAGTCAGTGCCAGCCATAGCCTTAAGCTTCATTTTGGAGAGAGGTATTTGAAGATTCAAAGTGAGTCAAGGACTAGCTTGAGAAGTCTATTGAGAGCCTCCAAACTGAAAGCCAGTGCCCCAGCTGTTTGTGACACTGCAGAGCTGGTCTCCAATAGGTGTCCCTCACTCGGAGTATTCTTCAGCAGAGCATGAATATACTCTAACACAGCCCCAGCAAATGTGGGTCACCCATGTCATGTTGCAATTTCTCCACATGATTAATGACAGTACAGAGGTTTATTTTAGCAGCAGGGAAAAAAGTAAAGCAGCTGTCAGACATTCTTATTTTGTAAACTCATGCGTGAATAGAACATTGACATTTACCTGATCATCGTAGAGTCTTTCCGATAGCAAATATAACATACCTATAGCCCTTCCAGGGGAAATTAGTTTGTGAATTCTCTTGCCCTTTATCTATCCCAGAGAGCTGGTCTAGGATAGACCATCCTGCTTTGGAGTCCTACTGCTGCTGGAGTCAGTGTCAACAGGGGACAGATATCACACTAGCCTATCCTTGGCCTTGTGGAGGGATAATATAGTAGAGAAACTGCCACTTGTAGCCCTAGATTTTGGTGCTGAGGGTTGGTTGTGTCCTTCCTGCAGCCATTGAAGCCATGAAGAATGCTCACCGAGAGGAGATGGAACGCGAGTTAGAGAAGAGCCAGCGGTCTCAGATCAGCAGCATCAATTCAGACATAGAAGCCCTGAGGCGACAGTACCTGTGAGTCACCTGCCCCTATGAGAGCCCTGTGAGCGAGGGCTGCTTTACCAAGTCTAAGACAGCTTTAAGGCTGCTCTTGGGGAGGTGAGGCCATGGCTCCAAGGACAGCCCACACTACCTTGCTCTCCTGTGGCTTAAATTAAGGCTGATCTCTAAAATGCAGAGAAACAAATGTAGCAAATGACATTTTAAAATCATAACTTAAGCTAGGCATGATGATATTTTTAATCCCAGCACTTAGTTGCCTGAGGCTGGAAGATTGCCACAAATCTGAAGCCAACCTGGGCTATATATGGAGACCCTGTTCTAAAACAAAACAAAGTGCCTTGTGCTTATTAAGGTTGACTGCAGACACCATCCCCCAATTTGTTTGGACCACTGGTACTATATCAGCACCTTAAAAGGAGCCAGGGTCTAGCTGGTGTTTTATGCCTGGTATACCACAGCAGTTTGTGTCAAAAATGGCCACAGTGTTCTAGAAATCTCATGAACTGACTACACAGATATCACCAAGTGCAGCGTGGAAACACCTTGAGAATTTCTCCTTGATAGGAGTCACACTGCTAGGGGCCCTTGGGTTAGTACCAGAAGTATCCATTGATTAGACTTTGCTGGTGTCTCTGGGATGTTCTGGGGCTGAAAGCAGTAACTCAAGAAGTCCAGTAGTCATGCTTCCTGGGCTGGAGGCTCATCTGGAAGGTCCTTCTCAACTCTACTGGATGTGGCCCTTCTGGATGTGGAGTGCTGAGAACAGAATCTCCAGGCCTGGTTTCCTGTTGTGCTGAGTGTCTGTGTTTTGAAATGACACACTGCCCGAGTGGGTGCTTTCCACCTATGACCTCTCAGAAACTCAGCCCTGCTGTCACACTGGTTCTGCCTCCTAGTTACATCACCAGTGTGCCACCTGTGGATAGCCCAGCAAAGACAGTCATTTCTGCAAAGTGTCCCTGACATTCTGTGGGTAGACACTGTACTATCAATGTCTAGCTGTCCCAGTCCTACAGTGGGAACAGGCTGAACATTCCCTCTCTGCAGGGAGGAGCTACAGTCAGTGCAGCGGGAGCTGGAGGTCCTTTCAGAGCAGTACTCCCAGAAGTGCCTGGAGAATGCACACCTAGCCCAGGCACTGGAGGCCGAGCGGCAGGCCCTGCGGCAATGCCAGCGTGAGAACCAGGAACTCAACGCCCACAACCAGGTAAGGCCCAAAGAAACTAAGCCCCACCTACATAGAGGCTACTAGCCATGGTCTGCCCTACCTGAGACTTAAGAATCTGGGGACTTCTCTGAATCTCTGGTCCTCTAGTTGGAGTATCTCAAGTCTATCTCAGAGTTGGGATCTTCTGTCCTCCAGTGGCTGGGCTTACTCTCTCACATTTGTTTCTATAAGTCATGCTCTTAGTTAGAATTTAGTGCTCCTTAGGAAATTGGGGTTCTCTAGAATCCCAGATGAGTAGGTTATGATACTAAGTTCAATATAAGCTCTTTCATCAACATCCTATTTTTGCCTGCCTCAAGCTCTATCATGCTTGCTCTCCCTGGCTTCTCAAACCACACTTGCACTGTGGGTGTAACTACTTGGGAGTCACTGAACCACTGCAGTGGCTTGAAGAAGACTATGTATATCAGTCAGAAAGAAGGTCTGAGAAATTGGAGGGACAGAAGTAGAATAGTCTTTGGCAGCTCAAGTGGAACAAGATAACATTGCCCACAGCAGAAGGATTTTAATTTTAGGTCCGTGGAATCTTAGCTCTAGAGACACAATTGGTCTTTTGCTGCTCTGAGTTCTAAATCAGTTCTAAATTGAACTGACCATACATAGGAAAACATAGTTTTCACTGGGCATCTACTATTTTCTTATCACTACTCCCTAAGTAATATATTACAACTAAGTACTTAGGAATTACATGGATGGTACTGGATATTAGACATAGTCTAGAGACCATGCTACTGTATATGGGAGGATGTATGCAGATATTGTGTGCCATTTGTAATGGAACTTGAACATCCACAGAATCTGGTGCCTAATAGAGGTCCTAGAACCAATTTGACAGGTTATAAGTCCTCACATAGCCCATATGAACAGCTTTTATGTAGTAACAGCCTTAAATGTCTACCTTAAACATAGCACTGAACATGCACACGGCTTGGGGGCTCCATTCTTAGGCCTCTGCACACTACTGGTAAGAAATGACCTCCTCTATTGTCTTAAGCAACTGTGTGTGGGGGTGGTCACTGTTGTATTGTGCTGTTGTCCCCCAGGAGCTGAATAACCGCCTGGCTGCGGAGATCACACGGTTGCGGACACTACTGACTGGAGACGGTGGCGGGGAGTCCACTGGATTGCCGCTCACACAGGGCAAGGATGCCTATGAGTTAGAGGTACTGTAAGAAGCAGGGCACTGCCTTACTCAGGAGCTCCTGCGTCACACAAGAGCTCTTTATCTTAAGAGTCATTGAGGGACCAGATTTTAAGAAAGGGCCAGAAGGGTATAGTTCAATAGTAGAACTCCTGCTTAACATCCAAAACTCTGGGTTCATCTCTAGGTCTGCAACAACCACAAAAAAGAAAGCTTCAAGCTAACATGTATGAAAGCTGTGGGAAGGCCCAAAGACATTGGGGATACCAGTTAGCTGACAGGTACCCTAAGGTCCACAGGCAGGAGCAGGGGCCCCTCTAGATGCCATGAGGATTTTTCAGTCCCACCCTTCCCCTTACCTGCCCACAAAAATGGTCTCAATAAAGTGCCCTATTTCAGAGCTACAGGAATCCTGCTGTTCTCAGGATTATATCATGACTTAACTTCTCAGAGTCCAGGATGTTTGTTTGCAATCAGAACAGCTCATTCTGTGGCATGTAGTTGTAATCCCAACTACTTAGGAAAGTGAAGCAAGAGGATTCCAGAGCAGTCTAAAAGGAAAAGGAAAAAAACAAACACTGTTGAAAGAGGGAGAGAAAAAGGAAAGACTCTAATGTGTGTAGGGCCGTGGTTCTCAACCAGTGGGTTGAGACCCCTCTTGGGGCACACATCAGATATCCAGCCTATTGGATATTTATGTTACAGTTCATAGTAGTAGCAAAATTGCAGTTATGAAATAGCAACAAAATAATTTTATGATTGGGGGTCATCACAACATGAGGAACTATATTAAAGAGTTGCAGCATTGGGAAGGTTGAGAAGCACCAGTGTAAAGCATCCTCAAGAAGACCCCAAGTAGGTTAAGATTTTCCTTTATACACGATTCAGACTGTGCCATACTGACAGGTGAGTGGGAGGAGCTGGGTAGAGTTGGCAGAAGTTCCTATCGGAATCATGTGTCTAGCCTTTGACAGCTACATCTCAGGGAGCAAGCTCCTCAGTAGTGGGAACTCAATGTAGCCCTCATGCCTCTGGCCCCAAGTTCTCGGAACTAGGAAGGCTAACAGTATTTTTCCTCTTTCCATTTCTGTAGAAGGACTGAGCAGTATTTAAGTCATGTGTTCAGTAAGGGTTAGCTCTCTTCTCCCCAGTGTATGAAGCAACTGTCTGCCAGCCATCCTGTGTATGCAGACTGCAGGATACCTGGTTCCTCATTTTCCCTCTCCTTATAGGTCTTATTGCGGGTCAAAGAGTCAGAAATTCAATACCTGAAACAGGAGATCAGCTCCCTCAAGGATGAACTCCAGACAGCCCTGCGGGTAAGGGCCAAGTGTTTGGAGGCAGGACAAAGTGGGAAAAAGCTGAGAGGTCTGGCCAGGTCCTGCTGGGCTCATTTTTGCGTGGCAGGACATTCTACAAAATTGCGATCCTAAAGTCAGGTAAAACACCAGCCTCTAAGCATATGCCTCAGAAGTGAATAAGGAAGTCTCCCTGGCCTAGTGGTGCTTCCTGTGTTTCCACACATTTGCACAGAATGCTAAGTGGATGAAGTGAGGCTTGGCATGCTATTCAGGCTGGTCTAGTTGGACTCATCTCAAAGGGATTCCTGGAGTCCAAAAGTAATGATGGGATCCTTGGTGTGATCAGGTCACTTAGCAAATCTAAAAACTAGAGGCTCTCCCTGGCTGACTCCACAAAGAAGTGTTGGGCAGTCAGGACCACAGCAGGCTGCCTGAGCTTGCCCCCTGTAGTTGTCATCTGCTCACTGCATGTTTTCTTCAGTGTTCAGTCTTTGCCTCAGAGAGGGAGGGTACAGGGCCATTCCCAAGCCACAGTTAGTTCTCCCAGTGCGTCAGCCCCAAGACCAGAGTTGCAAGTGAGCCTGACACCATCTACAGCTGGACTCACTTGTCGTCCCTTTACTCTCCAGGATAAGAAGTATGCTAGTGACAAGTACAAAGACATCTACACAGAGCTCAGCATTGCGAAGGCCAAGGCTGACTGCGACATCAGCAGGCTGAAGGAGCAGCTGAAAGCAGCCACAGAGGCATTGGGCGAGAAATCTCCTGAAGGCACTACTGTGTCAGGATATGGTGAGCGATCTGGGTGCTCCTTATGAAGATGGTTTGGCACTTGAATCAAACCCCCCAAAAATGTCTTGAGCCATCCAAATCTCCTTGGGGGGCCCCACATGCACAGGCTCCCCAGAGGAACTGTTCCTCCCATATCCTGCAGCCCTTTTACACAGAGCTGCTTCCATAGAAGCAAGGGGTCACACAGTCTGTTTTCTGAAAAACTTAGGTGGGGGGAGTTCTTGCTAGTTCCTTGATCTAAAGATTTTGCCATAAAATCTTTGAGGGCCACTGGCAAGCAGAACAGAAGGAACCTACAAGCTGCTTAAGAACAATAAAACTGACCTCTTTGTGCTGGGTGAAAATATCCAGGCTCTGTGCAAAACAGCTGGGAAAGAGGCTGCAGAGCCACGTACTGTTGGATACTTTCTGATCGTTTAGGATTTCATCTTACCTTCATTGTGACTCTTTCTTTGTAAAAGCTCCACACACTGAAAATCTGTCCAAATCCCCTAATATCCCTGTAACTCAGCATTCCTTCGGCAAGTTCAGCAAGTTTCCATGACAACATTCAGACATACTTGGTTGGAACAGTCCTCTGTGTTGCTTATGAGATACAGACACCCACTTTTCTGGAAGGCTGCTAACAACAGCACAGTTTACAATCTAGCTTACTGTAAAAGGGTGCTCACCATGGTCTCTGAATAGGAAACCAAGAGCCGAGGCATTAGAGGGAAGGAAGCAAAGCTAGAATGGGGAAGTACATGTGCTTTCGTCCTGCCCTGATGACTAACCTCTGAAGAGCATGCACAGGGCACTGCATCTGTAGACAAGCATCAGCCATGGACAGCAGTCTGCACAACAGTGCAAACTGACTGTTGGAAGCTGCACAGTGTGCAGTTCTTAGGAAGACAGGGAGGTGTTTTTGTGTTGATGTAAAGAGAATTTTGTGAGAGTTTAGTAAACAAAATGAAAGCCCCATCCCCATGACATACTTTGTGGTATGACCCAGTGTGCATCTTTCACATCTGTATTTAATAGACTGTAAGAACTGTTTTCTTGATGGGGTGGATCATGAAAAGAATTTGTTCTGATTCTGTTTGATAGCAGTCCTATGTCAGAAATAAGCTAGAGATAATGAGGCCAGTTGGTATGCCCAGAAGTCAAGGTCTGATGCCAGAGTAAGAGATCCTATCCTTTGTTGACAGTATTGTGTGCCTCAGAAGTTGTGACTTAAACCCCAGTGGGAACCCAGTACTCTGGTTCTTGGTTGTATCCAAGAAGAGCATACTGTGGATTGGCTATTGGATTTAGGATATGTACTATACTAGTGAACTCAGAACTTCCCACACATTCTATTTGGTTCAGAAGATTGTAGAAAGCAAAAGTAATGAGTCTTTTTGTTCCTTCAGATATAATGAAATCTAAGAGCAATCCTGACTTCCTGAAGAAAGATAGATCCTGTGTTACCCGGCAACTCAGAAACATCAGGTCCAAGGTGAGTGAGGTCCAGCTTATAGATGAGATGGGGCTAGAGGATACTGGAGAGATGGAGCCCAGTGCAAGCACTATCCCAGCTGTGTAGTCACAATGTTTGGATGATTCTAGTGACTGCAAGGTCCATGTTCCATGTCATCAGAACCATCTCTGGGCCAGGGCTTCAAGAAGCAAGACATGAAGAGATTCGTGTCTCACACAAATCTTGAGCCTCACAGAAGGTGGGGTAAATCTGACCTCTTGGCTCCACTGTATGTCTGTTCTCTGCACAGCTGTCATCACACTGACACTGCCAACCTTGGAGAAATGAAGTCAGTGATCCCAGAGTGCTCTCAGATGGATGTGTCTGGGGGGGATGGGCGGAGAGGGCCTGGCCAGCATACTGCATTTAGAACTGATTGTGTGTGTGTCTTATTTTTTGCTCTTTCCTCTGACAGTCCGTAATTGAGCAGGTCTCATGGGATAACTGAGTCGCGCCCGCTTCCAAGTCCCCTGTCGTGTAGGTAAACCACTTCTCTGCCCACTACCCGCACAGGCGGCTCTGCATGCACTGCTCACACCTCCATAGCACACCTCTGTGTAATTACCTTCATCCTTCTCCAACAAACATACACAGTCTACATGAGATCTCAGTAACTGTCCTGGAAGTTGGCACTCTAACCTCTTCACATAGCTGAGCCTGCCCAGGGCCTCCTCAGCTTGATGGGTGGGCACAAGCCAGCATGCATACTGGGTGACTTGCACAACACTGAGCTCCTGTCTCCTCTCTTGGAAACAAATTGCAGGGAGGTAGCAGATACCCACTGTGTCTGGCAAGCACTTTGCTCTCATGAAAGACCTCATCCATCCAGTTGGTAATAAGCTGTTTCAGGGAGACCCCTGCAGATAAAACAGATCCCAATTGTGCTGTTCTGTGTGGAACTGATCAATACTGCATGGGTAGAGTCTGGGAAATTATTTTGTTCTTAAGGGCCTGGCAACCATGCACATAGGGCTGAACATGACTGCTTTTGTTTTTTATGTAATACAAAAGTCTGTCTCCCATAGACAGTAGTAGAGTTGGCCATGTTAAGGTTAGTGCTAGGGATGCTGTGCCCTAAGTGTATGTGCTGACCTTCTGTATGCGGTGAGAACAGCTCAAGGACTCTGGCTTGGCTGTTCCCACTGGCAGTTAAGTACCCAGGCGTGCCAGTTCCTGCTATACATGAGCCTCCCTACCTTCCAGCAAGACAGAAGCCAGCAAGGGCAATCAGCTTGAGACAAAGTAGCCTTAGGGAAGTGTATTGAGAAAGCCCAAGGTTTTTTCCTTTAGTTCCAAACTAACTTATATGCAAATGTGGTTTAAGTATAATGGAGAATTTCTCCAACCTAAGGTTAAACTCAGCTCTTGCCCAGAAGCCCTCAGAAAGCACAGTGGTCACTATGAACAAGTAGGGCTTTTGGGTTAGAATAAGAAAGGCCATCCAGGAATGGGCACCATGAGGAAGATATGTAGTGAGGTGAACTTGTGGGGATGCCGAACACAGGGCTCAGTAACAAGGAACTGAGTGGTGGTAATGCTAGGAACAAGGAGTCTCCATTCTAGCTAGATCCCTATGGCAAAGACAGCCTTGAGAACCATTGAGGGCTGCTGTAATCAGCTGGGTCACTAGTCACACAATGCTAGGGCAGCTCTATGCTCATGGAATCACTAGAGCCGTGGTAGGTGGGAAAGGCCATTGGTTTCCAGAGGGCACCTAACCCTCTGAGGAAGCAGGAGGGCAGAGACCCAGAGCTGTTTCTCACATGATTTGTCAGGATTTGCATGGGGACCCAGTTCCATTATTGTGCTTTGTATCCAAACTCGGCACACACACACACACGCACAAAGTGGGGTCCAAGATGGCAGTGCACTTGGAGCCCTGTTGAGAGAGAGACTGAGACCTCCATCAGATGCTGTGTCATCTCTTGCCTTGGTCAGCTGCATAGCAGCAGCACGGCCTCTTTTGAGATCCAGAGCAAAAAGGATTCTCCTCAGTGTTGTCATGGGATGGGTGTGGGATGCTGAGCCCTAAGGGTAACTGGCTGCACCTGAGGCCAGAGAAATGACACTTATCAAGGTATAAGGGACAGTGGGTCTTGAATGTTCTCTGTCCCGTAGACTCTTGAATGGTAGTGAGTATAGTGACTAGGCTCACACCTTCTCTGGGCATCATAGGGCCACTGTGACCACTCAGAGCCTGCTCCTGTCACATGAGGATTTTCCTCCAGCACATGGAGCCCAGTACTAGAGCACAAGGAGTCTTAGGGCAGCATGATACTAAGTCCTCAGCTAGAACAGAACATTTATGCCAATGCCTATATCCCCATTCTCCTGGGGTGTACGTTGGTTTGGCCAGTTGGTGAGTGGTAAAGGCAAAAGGCCCATGTAACATCTTTTGGGGAGTCTGGCTGACATGGAACTACCTGAACTCAAGAGGAGGTGAGACTTCAAAGATACCTTGAAGCAAGTGTGGATGTCATAGTTCACACATAATCTGTTAGTAAAAAAAGACAATTATGAGAACCTAACTCAAAAAACAAAGTATATATTATGGACAATGTGGTGGTAAGGACACCAACCACAGCCCAGTTCTTCATACCCTGCAGGAAGCTGGGCCTCAACCTCAAGAAGCACCTTGACTGCCCCTTTCCTAGTATAACATGCATTTATGGCGAGGCTGAGCCTGACACCAAGGCTGATTGCCAACAAGAATCAATGCTGACCTGGGCAGGCTAAAAATATGTTGATTGCCAGTTCTCTAAGAACTGGAGTGTTTCTTCCAGAAAAGAAAGCATTGGGGAAGAGAAAAGATATTTAAGGGAGATGTGGTAAATATTTCTGTTCTCCAGTTAAAATGTCCTTTACCTTAAGAAATAATACCAAGATCACAGGAGTAAGTCCCAGTGTGTGTGTGTGTGTGTGTGTGCGCGCGCGAGTGTGGACAGCTCTATCTGGTGGTCTGTCAGGGATGCCTCTTGAGTCGATCTGTTCATGAAGACAAAAGAATGAGACATGCAGGGTAGGTGCCCAGGTTTCCAGTTCTCCACCCAAGTGTTTCGTGGTTTTGTCTGAAGAACCAGCCCTAAACTAGAGTTGAGCTATGACATGATCTTATTTCTCTTATTTTTTCCCCTTTCTCACCCAAGTAAATTTCTACAGGAGAAAGCAAATTCCAGTAACACTACTTCTCAAGGGGATTTTCTCAGGGCCTTCTGCCCTCGCATGCCCACTAATCTCAGGATCCCTCACCTGCACCTGCTACTGAAGCCCACTACACTGCTGCACCAACACCTAACTGCTTCTTCTTCCTCTGTCTCCACCAGAGTCTGAAGGAAGGCCTGACGGTGCAGGAGCGCTTGAAGCTCTTTGAATCCAGGGACTTGAAGAAAGATTAGCTGCATCCATTCCACTGACATCCTTCCCAGCTGGTGGCAGCACAAGCCAAGTGTGGCTTTCATCTCCATCTGTGCTTTCTCATTGTTGCTGTCATTAACTGTGGGTATGGATGCATGAGAGACTGCTGTGGGGTGTTTGCTCCATTCCCTCCCTGTTAATTCCAACTTCCTGTTGTCTTTATCACAGCTTTTTTCCCCATGGTATTCTCAGATTAGTCACGCGCAAGCAGTAGAGTGGGGAGGTTTCCCCACTGATACCTGAGCAAGCCCCCTTGTCCTCCCAGCACACTCACTGTCAGTATTAAGGCACAGCAGCCTGTTAATAAGCTAGCCCTGCCTCAGAGTGCACATGTGGGGACCTGCCAGTGGCTCTGCTCTGCTGCACACAGTGGAGCACCACCCTTGCTGGTCAGAACAGAGCCACCGAACATTCTAGGCTGGCCTGGTTTCTGAAGGGCCTAGGATAGTGTCCAGCCTGGCCCACTTCCTTTTGATGTGGGAGGAGGACAGCATCTTGTATTTGGCCCACTAATGCAGCTTAGAACCATACCCAGATAATCCTGGCAAATCTTTCACAACCTGGAAAATGTTGAAAGCAACCATTCCTATTTTGGTTTTTTATTAAATCTTGCACAAAAGCCCCGACCCCTCTCATTCCTTCCTCCGCTCGTGCCTCTCTTGCTGTGCTAATCCTGGTCTTCTGGTGGCCAGGAAGAATGACTTGCAGCCTGAAGCTTCAGACTTGTCAAGTGTGATGGAGCCTCCTCAAGGTCACCTAGAGGAAACATGGCTGGGTTTTAATCTGTCTGAAAAGAATATTGCTTGGGGAAGGGTGAGGAGCAGACCGTGTGTGAGACAGACTATCAGGACTAGTGAAAACAGCAGCATGTGCTCAGGACTCTGATCTGTCTGGGCTCTGGAAGGTTCCCTTGAATTGTCTGCTTCTCATGGAGCCATTGACAGGGAGCCTGTGCTAATTTTGCTTTTCTAGCTGCTGAGTAGGACCTTTCTAACTGCTCAAAGCATTCTACAGCATTTACTTGGAAAAAAAAATTATTTCTATTCTAATAAGCATTCATACTGTAAGACGCAGCACACAAGAGGCCCCGTGTCAAATGGAGAGTCAGTGGCCTCACAACTAAGATTCACGTCCTGGCTTGTTAGTGTTAAGTGGGTTGGATGGTCTCTGAGTATACACATTGAACCCATGAGTCCCCAAATGGTTCTACATGAGTTGAGGTTCAAGGTCATTCACAGTGTCTAGCTGGCCTAATGATAGGCAGGTCGAAATTTTAAGATAATGGATTTGTGACATACCAAAGTGTGCCCCTGACCAGCAGACAAGCCCTGGGCCTCCCCTTTTTTACAAGTTTTTAAGTTGTACACTGGCACATGCTCAGTGACCATTTATGTTTTGGGTATTATGGGCAAGTCAGATCTGTTAAGATGAGCAGCTGTTGCCGGGCAGTGGTGGCGCACGCCTTTAATCCCAGCACTTGGGAGGCAGAGGCAGGCGGATTTCTGAGTTCGAGGCCAGCCTGGTCTACAGAATGAGTTACAGGACAGCCAGGGCTACACAGAGAAACCCTGTCTCTTGAGCTCAGAGTGGGCTGGCCTTCAGGAGCTGTAGTTCTGGGTTGAGGACTCCTGTTCTCTCTCTTTGAGAGGCTGCCCTTGGGACCCTCTAGCCCCATTGCAATTGTGGTTCCTGCAATGCTACAAAGAGCCTGCTGAAGATGCCAAGCCTAGCATTCAAAAGGACATTTGATCTTTTGCTCTTCACCTCAGAATCCTGAGCTTTGCTAAAAATACAAGTACCTGGGCGTCAGAAGCAAGGGCTAGGAGACAGGCATGCTGCACTTAATCTGTCACTCAAGGCTCTTACTCCAGGCTTATTTTTGCTGTGATATAGCACACCACACTGCTCCAGGGCTTGGTTTCATGTGTGAGTATTTGATTATGTTGGCCAAATGCTGAATTGGTACAGGACAGAGATTCCTGGATCATCTCCCACTGTCCAAGCCAGGCTGAACAGTAATGTGTGGATCAGGGTGAATCTTGAGTTTCTTGGTGGTGACACTTCTGGCTTCTGGCAAAAGTGAACCAAACAAGCAGCTGGCCTTCCTGAGTCCCTGATGGCCATGCAGGCCCACTGCAGCAGTTTACTTTGGACTGACACATGTCCTCTGTCCATTCCCTTCCCGCACTCCCCGAGCCAGGTTCACTTTTTTGCCTGACCTCCCTACAGGCTTCCCATCCCCTGGAAAGAAGCTGAAGCTGGTGTATTCAGAGAAGACGTATCCAATGTGCAGGTGGAGTTGGTCCAGGCATATGTAGAAGAGAATGCTTGGCTGAGGATGGGTAGTATAGATCAAGAAGTCACAGGCTGCTCCCAGTCCAGTCGGTGGGCATGCTTTCTTTCCCCACTTGATGATAGGAACAGAATTTTATTTTCCCATAAATACACATTTGTGATCTGCCAGCATCTAGAAGCAAACTGCTATTACAGGGAACATACCTGACTTCATTTGACAGCAAATGTAAACATGCTTAAATTACATCATGCTTGTGTGGTGCCTAGCACCAGAGCAAAGAACACATTTGTCACACAGGGCTACTGGCTGCACCTTTTCCAGTATGGTTGTGGCCACAATGCCAGGACCATGAGAGGAAGCCAGAGACCCATGAAGTAGGGAATTACCAGAGGGAAGAATGCCGGGAATGTGTGGATTCACTGAGTGAAAGCAAAGGTCAGGGTTGACCTCCACTGGATCCAGCATAACACTGAACTGGGCGTAGTGGTTTATGTCTATACTCCCACCACTTGAGGCTCCAAAGTACCAGGTCAGTCTGGACTATATAGCAAGACTGTGTCAAAATACAGGTGAGCTAAGGGGAGATATATAGATATATATAAAAGTAAATCTGGGTTCAACCACAGCACTACAGAGAGCACACTTGTGGTCTCTGGAACATTTGTTCAAAAGGAGCCTGAGGGATTTGACTAGGAAACAAACCAGGTGTGAAAGATATTTGATTGTGTACTACTATTAACTTCCCTACAGGGGGAGATGGTGCACTGACTTATTTTTACCCTGGAAATGCAGAGAACTAAGCAGACTCCTCACTGCAGACACCTAGCTGGTGCTGAGGGAAGTAGCTGGATAGCACACAGCCTATACTGTGTTGTGTGAACCTGGGCATTAGCTCAGATTCCTGCAGGCCTGTCCAAAAGTGGTCTTTCTCCTGACCTCCACCTATGCCCTGGCTCTCAAAGATAAGCTGGATAAGCACCTAGAGGCCCTATGCAGCCTTCCCACTCATGCCATACTCCATGTCAGTACCCAATACAAGCTGCACACCAAAGTCTGCTGGCAGCTACAGGTACAAACAGTCCCCAGATGCATAGTAACACCCAAACCCCAGACTCTGCTGGTGGAGGAACAGTAATTACCTCTTGGCTGATTGTCCTGCACCTGCTATGCAAGAGGGTTAGCTGTGCTTGCTATGCTGTAAAGAGGACATCACCTATTAAGCTACATAGAGACTGTCAGTGTAGGGGCTCAAAGCCTTTTTCACAGGAACTCCCAGCATACTACAGGATAGCCTGTGGCCCTGCACTTCACTTGCTCAGCCTTTTCTGTATATCAGAGCAAGTAATGTTAAGTATTTCTAAGACATGGCACAGGGATTTTTGTGCAAAGTTTGTGTGAGTTTTTACCCCTTTTGAAGGTATAGAAAGGCAGCGTTCAGTGCAAATCCCTCTCAAATATCAAGACCGTTAGTTAGCTAGGCATGGTAGCTCACACATTTAATTAGCACTTGGGAAGCAGAGGCAGGCTAAGTTCAAGACCAATCTGGTCTACAAAGAGAGTTCTAAAAGAACCAGGGTTACACAGCAAAACCCTGTCTAAAAATAAAACAACAAAAACCGACTATATTAATAAGTAATGTCTTTTAACGTTTTGGTTACTCAACAGACTCTGAAGAGTGTATCCTTACCCACACTCCTGGCAAGCCCTAATTCTTGTTTAAAGTATTCTGTGAGACTTGCATGGAGCCACTCAAGGAAAACCAGTAATAAGGAGGGACTTTCAGCACCCTGCCCTCAGGTTTCTCAGGGTGTTTTTGTTAGAACTGGCTAGAAGCATAGGCTGCTTCGGGTCCAAGTGCCCAGTTCTGACAACTGCGGGGCTGGACTTGTATGCAGAGCAGTCCAGCTACCCTGTCTCTAGCTGCCCGACTATATAGCATGAGATTCCAGGTAGCTCCATGGCTGTATTTCTGTACTGGTAAGGAGCTAGCCCATCAGTAGAGCTAAAAATGGGACAGTCCAAAACGGAAGGATTTGAGGGCCTCTCCAGTTTCCCATGAGTCACAGGTTAGCCTGGAGCAGCTTCCATTGTGGGGCAGGACTCCATAGCCAGCATCTGCCTTAAAGAGAGGCACCATTGTTAAGAGTCCTAGCCAGTCCACTCCAGCTTGTCATAGTAGACATGCCATTGGCTCATCTCTCCTCTAGAAGTCAGTCAAACCACACATCTAATTTTATCTTAGCAAGGTAGATTGTAAAGAACACTAAATTGACTATTTTTTGTTTCTGTCACAAACTTTGATTTAAATGGATTTTAAAAATCATTTTAAGATTCACCTTCAGTATTAATGCTTAATTCCAGGATCCAAAACCAGTTCTGTGGTTACTAACCGATGTGGCTTTCTGTAGGTATGCTGTGTAGAATATTAAGAACCCCAGTCACAGTGGCTCCTTGACAATCAGAACTCTAGGTGACCTTCCATTACTGCTGCTTGACTGGGGATGGGGGTGGGGTGAGCGTGTGTGAACAGGGTACCTGGCAGGGCCTCTTCACTACAGCGCGACAGAAACAGGCTTGTACCATCTCACCTGCTATTTAGGTATTTTGTTGTGATACAATCAGTCCAGTTGCCAGACTAAAAGAAAGCGGAGCCTCACTGAGCCAGACAGGCTTCAAGCACAGCTTCTCAGAGCCAGTTTAGGCTTCCTGTATATGCACAGGGTGTGGCTTCCTGCAGATAAAGTGTCCCCCAACTCCTCCTTCAAGATTTTATGGTTCAGTGTAAGGCATTTCCTACAAAGTTTGTCATCAGGTTCACTACAATTGAAATGTTAATTTGTAGAAATATTTATTCCTTTGTGTGACAAGCTAGAGTCCTTGGCTGTAGCTAACCATTTTTATTGTGTAAATACTGCTTGGTTTTACATGAACTGTATCATAATAAACTATTTTTGCATTGCCCTCTCCATGCATATGGCTGCTGACTCTGCCAGTCAAAGAGCAGAACCTAAAGTCCTGAGTCGTAAGTGTACTAGAGACTAGAATGGGCTGGATAGAACCTGTTGCTCCCCTCTACAGTGTTCCCCTGAGTTCTCGTTTTTTCAGGATATTTACATTAGATTTCACATTAAAAGAGATTTTACATTTTTACATATAAGCCATAATATTTTTTGTCTAAAGTCTATGGTACTTTTGACTTGGTATAGAAACTTCGGGGGTTAAAGGAACAGCAAAAAAATTCTGATGGGGATTCCTTCATTAATCAAGATACTATAACTCTTCATCGTAGCTCTCTTGTGTTTTTATTTTGTGGTGCTGGAGCCCAGGGCCTCAAGCATGCTAGGCAGTGCCTCTACAACATGAGCCCTCAAGTTACAGCTCAGACTGGCCTCCTCATCTAGTACTAGTGGGCACCACTCTATCTGGCCTGTCTTTCATGGATTTACCTCCGATTATAAATTTTTTTTTGTTCTGTTTCAAAGCATCATGGCCTAAAATAGCCCAAAATAACAAAATAGTGTTATCTAATTGTGGTAAATCTAAATCCTTGATGGTTCTATTTCATTTTTTGTTCATTAAGTTTAGAATAAACAAGGCCAGACATAATGGCTGTCAACCTGGTGATTCCAGCCCATGAGAGGCTAAGGTGAGAGGTTTCAGTTTGAGGCCAGCCTGGGTTATATAGCAAGACCCTGTCTATCCCCATAGCAACCCCCCCCCCCAAAGAAAAGGTAATAACTGGGTTTTTCAATATTGTCACAAACCTTATAATAAAAGTATTTGGAACTGACTGGAAATACAAAAGTTTTTTCTACTAATTAGTAATCAACATAAGTTTATAAAACAGCAAAACAAAGATGTAAAAAGACAAAAGAATAAATACTTTTTAGTATGTTATTGCAGTCGTTTAGGGACTTTTTGTCCATTAAAAACCAATATAGCCAGGCGGTGGTGGCACACGCCTTTAATCCCAGCACTTGGGAGGGAGAGGCAGGCGGATTTCTGAGTTCTAGGACAGCCTGGTCTACCAAGTGAGTTCCAGGACAGCCAGGACTATACAGAGAAACCCTGTCTCGAAAAAACCAAAACCAAAACAAAACAAAACTAATATAGCTGTCTAAAAAAAAAACTATTATAAACAAATGTACATAAAAAAAGAAAAGTTTTGGGGCACTGACCTGATATGATCTGTAGTTTTAGCACATTTTCTTTTCTTTTTTAGAAGAAAGGTGGGGGGAGGGAAGAGATCTGCTGGAAACACATGGGGCGGGGGAGAGGGGTCATAAAGAAAAAGGTCATTGAGAGGAAAGGGTCAGAGACTGTTTTCTTGAAAGCTGTGAGTGCAATTTAAAATTAGTTGGCAAGCCAAACAGTAGTAGTCTTTTATGATTAAAATTGTTCAAAAACCATGAAAAGAATCACCCTTCCTACCCTGCTTATCACAGTCAGTAATGAAAGACTGATAGTTCCCTAGGATTTTGATCTCACTGAAGAAGTCTTCCACCATTTCCATTCAGTATGGCACAGAGGATCTAACCAAAGTAGTTCAGCAAGAGAGAGGCACTGATTGAAAGGAAACAAATAAAGCTCTTCCTTTTAAATGAGCTCTGCTTGGTGCTTGTGTTAGGTAGGCCTCTGAAACCCAGCACAAACAGATGAGGTGCACATTAACGTATCAAAGTGGAGTCTGGCCAGCTCTCCCAGCATCCCTCAGTACCTGTGGCTCCTCCCAGCTCTTCTCACCCAACTCCCTACCCCAAAATTGCCCTTCCCGGAGCTGGTTTTCCACATTTTGCCCCCTAAAACCTGATCCCTATTTAGCCATTTTGGCTACATGACTCGTTTGGCCTCTGCCTACCACCTGTCTTGGTAAAAGCTCCTCTCTTGCTCGTTCTCCTCTCGCTCACTCTCCTCTCCTGTTTAGTGCGCAGGCCATTCTCGGCCTGGTTCTCCTCCATACTTTAGGCAAGTCCTCCTCTTTTTTTTCACTTTTTCATTCAGTTAGCATTACTAAATTTAGCAAGTTAAGCTACAAAGCTCAGTTGTATTTCTACACAGTAGTTCTAAAGACTGAAATAATTCCATTTACAGTAACATGAGTAATAAAAAAATACTCAAAACTATAAACACTGCTGTGAGATACTCCAGCCAAGTGAACAAAAATCAAACCAGATGGAAAATACTTAGGACCACCAACACCAAGATTAAAAGGTCAAAAATCCTTCAAAAGACAGAAAGGGAAAGCAAAACAAAACAAAAAACTTTAAAAAACCAAAAGGACCTAGTTCTGTAGAATACTTTAAAAGAAAATGCAAGTAAGTAATAGAATGGTGTATTGAACAGCTATGGGCACTACTGGGAAATTACACCCAAAGACAGGAAAAGAGGAAAGGAGGAAACATACAGCTCACACTGGGTACCATTGATAATCCAGACCTCCAGCCTTGACTTTAATCCTAATCCCCTCTCATGACCGGCCAGCCATACCGCTCAAGTAGAAGCAATCTCTTCTCTTCCTAAGGTGTTTTTCTTTCACTCGTGATTCCAAGAACATAGCTGCTTCTTTATGAGTGTACACGCCTTATCTCTTTAATGTTTCCTTGCCTTTGGATCTCTTTAGCTGCCTGATAAATTTTTGAGTAAACAACAAAAAACCTACAAGCATCAAGAAATTAAAGATAAAGCCAGATATATATGCCCAAGGATCAGAAAATTCAAGATGGCAGCCCCACTTGATATACAGATCAACATAATCCTTATCAAAGCCCTAGACACCTTTTAATTTTTGCCAGTGATGATTAATTGATATGTTCATTTTAAGATTCACATGGGATATAAGAAGTTAAGAATGTGTTGTGGTTCGTGTTGCCAGTTCTCAAAACAACACATCTAGACTGCTTCAGGCATTACCACAGTGAGATAATGCGGAGCCAGACATAGACCATTAAATTTTATGGTCAGTTGATTTTCAACAAAGGTTTTAATACCACTTGTTAGGGGAAATCATCTTACTGTTGCTTAGACAAGTGGAATGGATGTCCATGTGTACTGTGCCCACCTCACAGCTCTCAAAAGTGTGCACACTGTACCCAGTGCTTAAGTGAGGGGCAGGAGGATAAGGTCAGTCTTAACAGCCATAATGAGTTTGAGACCAGCCTGGTCTACACAGTGAGATGGTCTCAAACAACGAAAGAAAACATATGAAGTGATGTTACTTCATAAGTCTTCACACATTTCTGAAGATAACAAAGCTACTCTACTGAGAGTAACCATATTTGAATGCAGCAGGCTAAGGTAGACATGTAGCAGTTGAGACTCGAAAATATTTATTGAAATATGCCAGAAGTTAAGAGTCCTCAACGACACTGTCACTCAAAGGACACTTTGTGATCTTATACACACACACACACACACACACACACACACACACACACACACTCCTTCCCTTAAGAATCCACAGGCTCCAAAAGGGTAGGAACTTATCCAACATAACTGAGTATATTATACTTTACAGCTTCTGTTAAATCTTTTGGAAAATCAACATCAAGTTTACTTATCTAACACTAAATAAAAGGAACAATAAAAAGTGTGAAAACTGCTGGACATGGTGGTGCACGCCTTTAATCCCAGTTTGTGAGGCAGACCCAGGCAGATCTCTGTGAACTGAAGACCAGCCTGGTCTACATAGTGAGTTCCAGGTCAGCCAGGGCTACACAAGTGAGACCCTCCCCACCTCCTCCCCTGCAACCCCCACCCTTTTTTTTAAGTAAGAAAACATGCATTGTGCACTATCTGCTGTTAAGCTAAAGGACACTTCACCAATCAGACCAGGGAGCCACATGGTGCTGGTCATGCACACAAGCAGGAACAATGACAAACTAGCTCATGTCGCTTGACCTACTTGCATATAAAAAATAATTTGAAACATGTCATAGATGCATGTGAGAAGCTGTTCCTCCAACTCCTGTAAATGCCCACCAGGTAACAGCCTGGGCAATCTGCTTACCTCCAATATTCCCTTTGTCGTCAACTTCTGATCCATTACTGAGCAAAAAGCCATGAGTAAATCCACTGAGTCCACCACAGGTGCTAGAGGCGAGGTCACTCCTAAGTCCACAGTATTGCTCTAAATGTGAGGGGCGTGAAAAAGGAAAAGCAAAACCTGGACACAGCTGCAGGCATGGCCAACTGGTCATGACATGTCTAGACACTGCAGGGAGACAATCCCAGTTGCTGAAGATCAGTATACTATGATGCATGTCTAATGATGCCCAGAAGCCACTGGGCCCAGAAGAGGATGCTGCCTATCTAGGCAACTACTAGGATAGCCTACAGCACTGTCCAACACTGTCACCTCCTTCCTAACTTCTGGTGGGGATGCACACACAGGAAGACTATCGGCTGCTCTCCAGCCAGCCAGGACAGGCTTGTGCAAAGCAGAAAAGAACATCACAACAACAATCTGGAAGACTGAGCAAGGCAAAGCAGCTCAGTGCCCTCGCTGCTTTTGGGGGAAAAAGCTGTACTTGGTGGGGTCAAATTCTTCCCAGATGCGCTCAAACTCCTCCAGGAACAGCCGCACATACTCGGTGTCCTCCATAATCAGAACGTTCTCACGGTTGTTCTGGATGGCCTGTGTGGTCCAATTGAGGGAGCCAGTGATGAGCACCTTCTTGTCAACGATGGCAAACTTATGGTGCATGTAGCCTAGGTCCTGGTCATGCCGTACCTGTATACCTGTGGAGCCAAGACAGCCTTTACTTCACCTGCCCAGGTGCAGCTATCCCCCAAGCTTGCCGATGCCCTGTGTTGTGCAGCTATTCCCCAAGCTTGCCGATGTCCTGTGCTGGAGACAAGGACACCCAGGGGCTGTCCTAGGGTGGTGCTGAGATTACAGAGAGAATCTGAGTCTGTCATCCAGGTCAGCACACAGAAAGCAAGGTCTGGATACCAAACACTCATCTGAGGTCAGCACACCTTTGGGGAACCCATACCAGCTCCACTAAGCCTAAGGTCTAAATACTACCTCAAATCCTGCAGGGGAAGGAGTCAGATAGTTGACATATCCTTGCCTTTACAAGAAAGTGACAAGCACTCACTCACTGGAATGGATAAGCTGAAGGGCAGAACCTGGACAGGAAGGGAATACACAATGGCTTTGGCTGGCTAACTTAAATCACCACCTCCCAGGGTGCCGCACGAGCTGAAAGCAAAAAACTGTGCCACATCCAAACCTGCTGTCCTCACCAATGTTCTGGTTTGGGCTTCTTCCTTTTGAGGGTAAGTTGTTTGGCAGGGATGCTGTGGTGAAACCCAGGTCCTGCACATGCTAGGTAAGTGATCGCCTGTGTCTAGTCTGTCCCACTCCACCCATCTCCTGTTGTCACAGCGAAGCCTGGCAGCACCCACCACACTACAGTTCACCTTAGGCAAGAGGACCTCTTGCTTTAGTTAGACCTCAACAGCTAGTTCCCGACTTGGGCAGTTGCAGTGCTTCTGTACAGCTATCCTAGCCACTCACTTCCTACATGATCTTTGTGAAGTCTTCCAGACCTTTCTGATTTATGTGTTTCCTCACAAATACCTGGTTGAATCAAATACTGCACTTGATGGAACAATCTGGAACTCAGCCAGTTGTGGCCAGAACATCAGTGGAAGTTCCATCTGTGATGGCATATTGGTTCTTTCCAAATCTGAGGTTTTAGGACTCTCCAAAATCTAATACAGTGACACCATCCATGCCTGATATCTACTTGTCCACCACCATAAGGATGATCTGGCTGAAGATCACTTTGTGACTGCCAGTAAGGGGCCAGAGGGGTAGCTGTCAGACTGACAGGGCACTTCTACTCTGCCCACTTAGGTGAGTAGGTGATACACAGCAGGTTGGTGCTGTGGTGCTCTTCCTTCCCTATGAGCTACCTGGAAGTAGACTTGGTTTCCAAAGGCTACACTACTCCCAGGAAGTGGGAAAACAGGCTGTGTGGGGGAAAAAAAAACACCTCAAGAGCCCTACAAAGCCTGGGCATTTCCCAAGGGCTCCCAAACCTGTCACCCACTGTGGGCACAAAGATTAAGCTAGGCAGGTGTGTGGATGGGGGGGTGGGGCACTGACTTGCATAATGGAGTATCTAGCAGTCAAAGTTGGGTGTTCCTGCAGTGCCAACCACTTGAAGGAAGACAAACAAGGGCCGCAGGCTTAGGGAGGATAGCGATCACACCTGTTGCCTGGGCACAACTGCAGGCTGGCCAGACATAACTGTAGGCCCATAGGTGATGGCTGAGAAGCAAGCATTCACCACACTGTAGGGTCCATTTTCCAATAATCACAGAACCTAGTGGGAAACTCACTAATCAACATTGTCACTCCAACTCCCCTGCGGTCACACAGCAGCTAAGGGTTTCTCACTGTCGCCTGGGTTCAAACTGACTTAAGTTTTATCCTCCATGCCTTCACTTCTGTCAGCCATATCAGCCTAGAATCATAGAAACTGAGTCTAAATACGCCTCCAAGATCAAGGCCAGAGTCTGGAAACTGTTGGGAATTCAAAAAGACTAAGAACCTTGACTCCTTGGCCCTCTCATCTCCGCCTGCCTGCCTCCACCTTCTCCCCGAAATGCTACCTGCCCTGGACAAAGCCAGCAGGGGCATCAAATAAGTCCTCAGCCCCTCTGCCAGTGTGCACCCTCGGCGGCGGTTTACCTGCCTTGCGCAGCAGGCCGATCTGAGAGCCGTTGAGGGCCATGTAGTCGCAGTCGGTGATGACCCGCACGCGCACCCCGCGCTGATGCAGCAGCTGCACTGCACGCCCCAGCTGCGGGCTAGAGAAGGCGAAGAGGCAGAGCTCCAGGCTGGAGCGGGCGGCCAAGAGCGCGCGCAGCAGGCGGCTCAGCGAACTCTCGCTGTGTGGGAGGCTGCACGGGCAGCCCGAGGAGGGCCCGGGGGGCAAGCCTGGGCCCTGCAGTAAAGCCTCGGTACAGGTCACCTGTGAGGGGAAGAAGAGCACCTCGCGCCGTGGCCGCCGCCCAGCCAGCAGCCACCGCATCAGCCACGGCAGTGCCTCTAGGGCCAGCGCGAGACCCGCACCAGCCGCAAACACCAACCGCCAACTCGAGCGCCCCATGGCCGCCACCTCAGAGGTCAGCCGTGGCACCATGCGCTTGCGCGCCCAACACGTGCCAGCCCACCCCCAACCCCGGGTGTGCCACGCCCCCTCGTGGGACCCGCCCCCAGCCAGGCGCTAAGCAAGCTGTTGCACACCCCACCCAACATGGCCTTGAGCGCTTGGAGACTGTGCGCTCATCTGTAGACCAGGCTGGCCTTGGACTCAGAGATTCACCTGCCTCTGCCTTCGAGTGCTGGCATTAAAGGCTTCTTCATTTGACTTCTTTTCCTATGTGTTTCCCTTTAATTTCCTTCCCTTACCTGATTGCTCTAGCTAGAGTTTCAGCATCATATTGAAAAGAAAGAGCCGGGCGGTGGTGGCGCACGCCTTTAATCCCAGCACTTGGGAGGCAGAGGCAGGCGGATTTCTGAGTTCGAGGCCAGCCTGGTCTACAGAGTGAGTTCCAGGACAGCCAGGACTACACAGAGAAACCCTGCCTCGAAAAAACAAAAAAAAAAAAAAAAAGAAAGAAAGAAAGGGGAATAGTGGGATGCCTTGTCCTGATTTTAATGGGGTTTGCTTTGGGATTTTCTCCAATTACCATGTTGTTTGTGAATTTGTACGGTCTACAGGAAGGAGTTATGCACGGTACTATACCTGGACATTTTGGGATCCTGATGCCCTTGAGTCAACAGGCTAAAAAAGGAGTAACTGTTAAGATGTGTGATTAATTCGGATAACTAGGGGGAAATCAGACATCCATTTCACCATGCAAGTAAGGGGATATGTGCAGACGAACATTGGCAGAGGGCTAGCTGGCCATAATGGCAGGGAGGGTACGAAGTAGGGATCACATGTCAACCTCACACTAAAGCGGGGGTAGGGGGATGGGGGTGTGTGTGTCTGGGGGGAGGACTGGAAGTGGGTGAGGCTGCCTCTAAATTGCCTCCAGCGATGCGCTGCTTCTTCAAGACTGCACAGCTCTAAAAATTTCATTAACCTCCCTAAGCAAGACTACCAACTGGAGACTAAGTTCAAGTACATGAATCTATGGGGGTCTTTTTTCATTCAAACTACCGCAAACACATTACCTAAGATCGAGTAATTTATTTAAAAAAAAAAAAAAAACAAGAGTAGGGAGAAGAAGAAGATGATGATGATGAAGAAGAAGAAAGTGAAGTGTAGGGTCCATTAGATGGCTCAGCAAATAAGGATCCTTGTCAAACTTGGAAAACCTACCTGAGTTTAATCCCTAAACTCATGAGAGAGACAACTCCTCCAAGTTATCCTCCGACCTTCTTGTGTATGCTGTGATACAGGTCTCTCTGTCTGTCTGTCTCTCTCCGCCTCTCTCTCTCCATCTCTCTCTCTCTCTGTGTCTCTCTGTCCCCATGTCTGTCTGTCTGTCTGTCTGTCTCTCTCTCTCTCTCTCTCTCTCTCTCTCACACACACACACACACACACACACACTTGAAAAAAAAACTTAAATCAATTATCAGGCTGAGGGAATAGTACATGCCTTTAGTCCCAGCACTTGGCCAGCAGGTGTAGCTCTGGGCGTTTCAGACAGGAATACATGGTAAGATCCTGTCTTTAAAAAGGAAAGTCTTGGGAAGGAGAGAAATAGGTCAGCAGTTAGGACCTCTCTGCCTGCTCTTCCAGAGGACCTTAGTTTGGTTCCTATCACTCCTGTTGGCACCACCTGTAACTCCAGCTCCAGGGGATCCAACACTCTGCCACAGGCACTTGCACTTAAGTAACAGACCCATACAAAGACACATACATAATATATACACATAATTTAAAATAAGAATATGGGGCTGAGAGGTGGTCCAGTTGTTAAGGAGACTGTTACTTTTGCAGTGGATCTGCGTTCAGTTTCCCAGTGCCCACAGCAGCTCATAATTGCCTAACTCCAGGACCTCCTCAGCCCTCTTCTGGCCTCCACGGGGCCTGAATGCATTTGATGGACAGACACATGCAGGCAAAAGACACATATGCAGTAAAGAAATAAAACCAAAATGTACATCACACAATTATAAAAATAAGTCTTAAAAAATAAATTATTTTGCTCACAGTTCTGGGGCCTGGGAAGACCCAGAACATGACAGATCCTTCTGACAAAGGCCCCTGTTACTGCGGAAACAGAGCAGCAAGTGGGGCCACACGGAAGAAGAAAGCCCAGCTCAGGAAGCCAGACCCACTTCTCCAACAGCTTGCTCTGAAAAGCTGCTTTAAAACAGGCACTGACGCCCTCCCCTCTGCCTGAGACTTCACAGATTGAAAGGACCTCAAAGTCAGCACAAGACCCCAAGACCAAGTTCTTAGCACAAAGGAGATTTATTTGCTTCAGAGGGAAAAGGGAGGGGAATAAGAGTCAAAGACAGGAGATAGAGGATGAGGGGAATGGAGAAAGGCAGGGGGAGAGGGTTTCGAGGAGGAAAAAAGGACTGCCTCTGGATAGAGAAGAGACAGATGTAGCCTGTAGGCAAATAGCAGTTTATAAAAGAAAAAGAGGAAAACCCTTGTTAGATAAGGTGTCTCATTTTGATTGGGCATGTGAAGGGAGCCAAAGGGAGCCTTTGATTTCTGGACGTTGGTAGAGGGCCTCAGAGGGAGGAAGTGTCCAAATAAGGACATAGACCTTGGTGCTTGGTTTTGGGAGTGTAATATAATGGCTTTTAGCATGGAAGAAGGAGAGGCGGGAGGGCAAGGCCTACCAGAACCATGTTTGCCATGCTTGGGGCCTGCTAGAGTCCCACTTGTGTGTCTATTCAGGAAGCTGCCAGTGTAACAAACGCCTGAGACAACCAACTTATAGTCTTATTGTGCCCATAGCTTTGGAGGTTTCGGTCCATGGACATATTCACCCGGTCTGTGTCAAGGGAGCACACTACGGTGGCTGAGCAAAATACCCACCAATGGCCAGAAAGCAAAGGCAAGGAGAGGAATTTATCCCTTACTCCAAGGGCATGGTATCAGTAACCAAACGGCCTCCCACTAGGAGCTCTTAAGGACATAGGTCCTCCTAAACCAATGGTTCTCACCTAATTAGGGTTCCTAATGCTGGGATCTCATGTTGTGTGACTCCAACCACAGAATTGTTTTTGTTGCTCCTTCATAATTATAATTTTTCTACTGTTATGAATCATAAATATTTTTGAACACAGAGGTTTGCCAAAGGGGTGACAACAATACCACCGTAGTGTGCTTCCTTGACACAGGCCTGGTGAATACGTTCATGGACCGAAACCTCCAAAACTATGGGCAAAATAAGACTATAAGTTTGTTATCTCAGGCGTTTGTTACACTGGCAGCTTCCTGAATTGAGTCCTCGGATTGAGAACAGCTGTCCTAAACAGTGCTAGGCCGAAACGTGGACTCTGAGGGGACAGAGTCAATACTATTCTTGGGGAGATATGCACAAACATTCACTCACCCCAAATAAGGAGCTGACAACAGGCTAAAGTTTGGATACAGTCCAATAGATACCATCCGAGGCGGACCAATGAGTTTTACTGGAATTGCTTATAGAAGCAGAAACGCTGCATCACCAAAGCCCACCCCGACATGGACTCACCGCTGATTTCTCAGCCCAGCTGACCAGCATCAGTTGTCCCAGTAAAACGCAGTTTTCACTCTAGTGTTCTGGTCTCTTGTTAATCACAGCTGATCCTTTAGCTACAGCTGACCAGAACCACCGATTCTTAAAATAGCAAACAGCCCCGACAGACTCATTAGGGACTCTGAGCCTTCGCTCTGAGACCTCATAAGCTGGGCCTCGCTGTCTGCATTGCTCATAACATTCCTATCTCCAGGCTCCGACAGAACAGCTCATCAAGCCTTGAACATGCAATGTCTTTTCTGGCCCAAAGTTCCAAAGTCCGTTCAGAATCCTCCCAAAAGTACATGATCTGTTATAGCAGTACCCCGCTATCCTGGTACCAATCCATGTCCTAGTTAGGGTTACTATTGCTGTGATAAATCATCATGACCAGAGCAACCTTGTGAGGAAAGGGTTCATTTGACTTAGACTTCCACATCACTGTTCACCATGGGAGGTCAGGACAGGAACTCAAACAGGGCAGGAACATTAAGGCAAGAGCTGAAGCGAGGTCACAGAGGAATGCTGCTCACTGGCTGGTTCCTTTAGCTTGCTCGGCTTGCTTTTGTATAGAACCCAGGACCACCTGCCACAATGAGCTGGAGCCTCCCTAATCAACCACTAATTAAGAAACTGTCTTCTGGGCTTGCCTACAGTCGGATCGTACTGAGCCATTTTCTCAATGGAGACTCCTCCTCCTCTGATAACTCTAGCTTGTGTCAAGTTGACATAAAACATGCTACCACATGCATGTTCTGATGGTTGAGTCAATCCTTAAGAATTGTTTTCAAGGGGCAGGTCCACAGTGGTCCACACTCAGCATCTTGTCCTTGGTCCCTAATGATGCAGCAAGTTTTGCTCTCTGATGGGAAAGCAGGGTGCATTCCCTCCTGTGAGATGGATTCAGAGATGCCTCAGGTTGCATTCCTCCTTACTAAGAGGCTCAACAGCTGAAAGAGCAGACAATCAGAAGCTTTGACTGGACACAGGACAATGATTCAGGGAATGTTACATACTGGAAGACAAGAAGACCTCTTATCCAAAACTTAGAAGATACAGACAGACATCACTTTCCTTCACCCCTCCAAGACCACCCAGGCCAGCATGGCTTCCTACTCTGAGCTGCTGGGGCACCCCCATGTTCCAAGACCGCCCTCTCATACCCATGCCTCTGATACCTTCTTCTAATCTGTAGAGACTGACCTATTTCCTGAAGCTGGGCACCATTAGACAAACAGGTCTTACTCTGTAGCACAGCCTGGTTTAGATGGTCTCAGACTTATAGCAATCCTCTAGCCTTAAACCCAAGAGCTGGCACTTATAGGACTGAGCCATCATGTTCAGCCCTGTTAACAATGGACCACATACACAATGCAAGCCATGTAAGATTCTATTGTCCAGTGTCTGAATCCATCTGAGCCTGCAGGTGTACCCTATGAAGCCTCCCTCAGCCCCACCGGTACACATGATACACAGTACACACAGCTGCATCTCCTCGATGGAACTGGATTGATTAATACTTATCTATCCTAGGGTTTTACTGCTGTGACAGACACCATGACCAAAGCAACTCTTATAAGGACAACATTTAATTGGGGCTAGATTACAGGTTCAGAGGTTCAGTCCATTATCATTAAGGCAGGAATATAGCAGCATCTAGGCAGGCATGGTGCAGGAGGAGGTGAGAGTTTAACATTCTCATCTGAAGGCTGCTAGCAGAATATTGGCTTCCAGACAGCTAGGAGGAGGGTCTTAAAGCCCATGCCAACAGTGACGCACCTACACCAACAAGGCCACACCTACTTCAACAAGGCCACATCTTCTAATAGTTCCACTCCTTGGGCAGAGCATATGCAAACCATCACATTCCACAATCTGGCTCCAATAGGCTTGTTCAAATATATGAGTCTATGAGGGCCATACCTAAACATAGCATAATGCAAAATACATATAGTCCAACTTTAAAGGTGCCCACAGTCTATAGCAGTTTCAACAATGTTAAAAATCCAAAGGTCCAAGTCTCTTCTGAGATTCATCCAATCACTTAACTGTAATCCCCAAAGCGAGACAGGAAACCAGCTGGACAAACTCCAAACTCCATCTCCATGGCTGATGTAAAAGTGGTCTTCAGATCTCCAACTCATTTTTCATCTTTGTTGACTGCAACAAACTTCTTTCTCCTGAGCTAGTTCGGCTCCCTGTTAGCAGCTTTCCTCAGCAGATAGCCCTGATAGATGGCTCTGGCACCTCGAACATCTTGGGGTCTCCAAGACAGCTTCAATGTTACAGCTTCTTGTTTCAGTGTCTGGGATCCACACATGATCTTCTGGACTCATCCAAAGGGCTGGCATCACTTCTCCAGCTCTGCCTTCTGTAGCACTCTAAGCTCAGGTTGATCTATTTCACTGCTGCTGCTGTTCTTGGTGATCATCCCATGGTACTGGTATCTCCAATACTTCTGCTGCAAGTAGGCTTCACCAATAGCCTCTCCTAGACGCTCTTCATGGTGCCAAGCCTCAGCTTCTTTGCATGACCCCTTTAGTCCTGGGCCATCAACTGCAACTGAGGCTGCACCTTCACCAATGGCCTTCCATGGCCTCTCACAGTGCCAAGCCTCAGCTGCTCCTGATGACCCCTTCATGCCTTCAAAACCAGTTCCACCTGAGTGACTCTTACACATTACCAACTCCAGCTGCAGCAAGAGGTACAATCTTGGCTATCTCTAGAACACAGCTTCTTTGTGCTCTCAGAAAACACTTCCCAAAGATTTCACCTCAGTGATGCTGGTCTCTTCTTAATCACTGCTAATTTCTTAGCTCCAGCTGACCAGCATCAATTGTTCCAGTGGTCCCTTCTACTCTGGACTCTAAAGCCAGAGCCACGTGGCCAAAGCTGCTGAGTTCTGCTGCTTGCTGGGGCTGGAACATGGTCCCCTTGTTCTATGACATTATCGCCAGCTTTCTGTTTTCCAACTCCTTCACTGCCTAAGCTTGGCTGTTTTGGAACTTGCTCCATAGATTGACTTTGAACTCAGAAACAATCTCCTGGCCACATATTAAAGTTCTTCTCCACTGAAACGTCTTGGGCCAGCAGGCCTACACAGCTCAAATCACCTCAACAACACTATCTTCCATATTCCTACTAGGATGGCCCATTAAACCCCACTTAAAACATCCCATGGCTTTCCAAATCCAAAGTCCCAAAATTCACATTCTTCCAAACAAAAGCATGGTCAGACCTATCACAGCAGTACCCCAGTCTCTGGTACCAACTTCTTCTTCTTCTTCTTTTTTTTTTTTTTTTTTAAGGTTTGAAACTGGGAATCTTTTTGTTTTGTTTTGTTTTGTTTTGGTTTGTTTTGGTTTGGTTTTGGTTCTGGTTTTTTGAGACAGGGTTTCTCTGTGTAGCCCTGGCTGTCCTGGAACTCACTCTGTAGACCAGGCTGGCCTCGAACTCAGAAATCCACCTGCCTCTGCCTCCCAAGTGCTGGGATTAAAGGCATTTGTCCTGCCTGGTGGGAATTTTTTTTTTAAATTTATATTTATTTATTTTTTTAAATGTTAATCAAAGGCTTTATAAGTTTGGTAATGCTCAATAACAAGATAACCATACAGTCAGAAGTGTAACCCAATACCCAGCCTACATATACCAACTATACATATACCAACTATCTTTGACTGGCAGAGACAGTCTCCATGCTCCCCACCCCCTCCCTCTCTCCCCACCTCTCTCTCTCTCTCTCTCTCTCTCTCTCTCTCTCTCTCTCTCCTCCTAGCTCCTCCTCTCCTTACTACTCCTCTTCTTCTCCTTACTCCTCCCACCGTACCTCCTCCTACAGATCACCCTTCCTGTTAAGATAAAACTTTTCTCTCAAAATACAATTAGAGCATAACTATAACAATTTACATCAGTAAGATACAAGATAGACCTAATACCCAGTCCATCATTTTGTTGACTAATCAGAACCTCTGTCATCTCTCCTAACTAAAAGACTTAGTTCTGAACCTGGCTTTGTTCTTGGCTTTAGAATGAATGTCAGCTGAAAACCATCCTCTCAAGTCTTTTCTCTCAAAGTAAATAGCTGGGATTGGCTATGAGACTATAAGTCTTCAACCCCGTCAGAAATCCAGAATGACTGAATTAACTGAAATTATGGGAAGCACAAAGCATAGCTTCTAAAACTTAGCCAATTTATAGAGACCTCTGAACACCTGGACAGTCCCAATACTACAAAACGTTGGAGCATCTGATCTTCAGCCTTCTGGCCCAGGATCATCTGACAGACCTAGTGATGCAGAATTATTAAGGGCTGATTACTCTGTCTTGGCAGATATAATCAGTCGACTATTCCGCAAGTGTGTCCTTTTCAGAACAGTAATTTGTAGATGAAAAGAGGCAATTCTTGCCTAGTAGCTGTCTCATCACAACTGGAGTAACTCCAAAGATGCTCAATTTTTTCTTAGAATCCAAGACAGGAAGCTGTCAGGAGCAGATAGGTCTCTAATCAAAATGAATCTTAATGCAGAAATGTTTGTAACGTCAATTCTGTGGACTTCTGATGTTTTGAAAACTTGGTACCAACTTCTTAGTCAGGGTTTTATTGCTGTGAACAGAACAGACACTGTGACCAAGGCAACTCTCATAAGGACAACATTTAATTGGGGCTGGATTACAGGTTCAGAGATTCAGTCCATTATCATCAAGGTGGGAGCATGATGGCATCCAGGCAGGGATGGTGCAGGAGGAGCTGAGAGTTCTACATCTTCATCTGAGGGCTGCTAGCAGAATACTTGCTTCCAGGGAGCTAGGAGGAGGTATTAAAGCCCATGCCCACAGTGACACACCTACTCCAACAGGATCACACCTTCTAATAGTGACACTACCTGGGCAAAGCATATACAAACCATCATAGTATCTAACATAAAAACATGTAGTCAGTGGTTTACAAAAATACAGATTTATTGTGTTTCAACATTCTTGCAACTGTACAGAGACCAAGAGACATAAACGTAGTCTTCATGTTAAATATAAACAAACACCAAAAATATTATAAAAACAAACTGGGAAGGCTTTCAGGAAATCTTTCCAAGCTCCATCCTTATTAAACTGCAATGGTGAGAGGTGGTCTATCTTAACACGGTCATAGTCTGTAGTCGCTGGTTAATGCTACAGCAGCAACAAAGAAAGCAATGTAATGCTCTGATGGCTCAGTTCTGTAATCCCAGCACTTGGGAAGCCGAGGCAGGAGGATTGCTACAAGTCTGAAAGTAGCATAGGCCACACCGTGAGTTCTAAACTGGGATAAGATACAGAATAAGACCCTGACTCAAAAACTAAAATTAAAAAAAAAAAACAAAAACAAACAAAACAACCATGGTTTTGATGTATCCACAAGCTGGCGAGCTGAACAGAGGCCACAGGTGTGCACATGACCTAAGAAACCATCAACCCAAAGACGAACGATTCAGGATGCTTGCTGTCTTCCACGGTGGGAAGGTGTTGTCCTAACCCCCACGAGGACACCCTGCAACAGCAAGGCCTCAGAGGCAGACTGATCGACTCCTCTCAGTTCCCAGCCTTTGTCCTCAGGAAGCACAGAGCACATCTCACCAGTTCCTGACAGGGCAGTCTGATGCAGAGGGACCACTGTTTCTGTGTTCCCTACATTTCAACATGGGCTGAGAGAGCCTCAGAAGGAGGGTGAAGCCTAGCCCTTAAGTCTTCACTCCTCAAATAGGGCTTCACTCCAGCAGTCAGAAACCCAAGGGCAGCCTTTCCCACAGAGCTGGTTTGTACACCACCATCCAGAAGGTGTTCAGAGTCAGTTCCGAGACTCTGCAGCTGTGGGGCTTCGGACTGTGGACATGAGATGTGACTTGTAGGTCTTGCTCAGGCCTGTCATCCAGAACTTCAGCAGCTTAACATTGTCCTCCTCTGATGCGCCCAAGACGCTCAGGAGCTTCTGCGTGTCCTCCTTGGGGCGACTGTCTACCTTGGTGAATTTAAACAGGACTTTCACTTTGCTGCGGAAAACAAAGACGAACACTGAGACCCACAGCTTAATCAAGCTCTCCTCATGCGGCCCAACTTCTAGGCCAGGGCAAGCTCCGCAGGCCCCACTGGAGCTACAGTATGCCAAGCTCACCCCAAGCAAGGCCAGGTCACCACTGTGGCTAAAGAAAATAGCGTGCTGCAGTCTCAGCTACTCAGGAGGCTGAAGCAGGAAGATTCCTTGAACCCAAGGACATTCAAAGCCTGGTTGGCTAAGACCCGGTGGGGTGGGGGGCGGGAAATCCCTCTCGAAAAAGAAGAAATTTATGAAGAAATACTGTTCCTGAGTTTTCACTATTTATCTGAAACCAGGAAGATGCTCAACTAGTTCAATTAATTTGATAAAATATTACCAAGACTCAAGGCACAAGGCAACAAGTGACTTTCCTTTATAAACTTGTAAGGCCGCCTGCCCAGCTGCACCTGACTGAGCCCTTGTCTAGGTCGGCCGGCCACTTAGCACCCTCCAAAACCAAAAGGGAATTAAGGAATAACGAAACAGCTCTTGTTCAGAACCTCTGTCACACACCAGCATCAAATCTCAGGAGCTGCAACCTCTTCTCAGGACGCAGGGTCCAGGGCAGGGGACACTGGGTCACTTCCCACGGCAGCAAACTCCTAAGGAGCAGGGCCGGGGTCTGACCTCTATTCTTAACTCTCACGCTCTCATGGGATCCCGCAGGACACAGCCTGGCCTCTTTTTTGTTTGTTTTATTTTTTTCCAGACAGGGTTTCTCTGGGCAGTCCTGGCTGTCCTGGAACTAACTAACACACTAACACACACACACACTCTCTCTCTTTTTTCTCTCTCTCCCTCTCTGGAGACCAGGCTGGCCTCAAACTCAGATATCCACATGCTTCTGCCTCCTGAGTTCTGGGATTAAAGGTTTGTGTCACTACCACCAGATGCCTGGCCTCTTTTAACATGCAGATTCTACTTTCTGACATGAAAGCCCACTGCCACAGAGCTCCACCCCTTGGCATCCCCACCCTCAACCCCACCCACCCTCTACCTACCCCCCCCCCCACACACACACACAGCTGGAGAAGCTGTCAAGGCAAGGCTGGGGCTTACTTCATCCACTCCTCCTTGAGACAGATGAGGCACTGGTCCACCACATCCACAGACAGGTTCTGGTTGGTCAGAGCTGCTTCAATCTTATTCAGGATAGTGGGCCCAACTGGGGATACAAACACTGGATGAGGCAGAGGCCCTGGTGGCGCCCCTCCCCGCCCTGATGAATGGAGACAGCAGAGGCACCCACCTCTGTCTGCAGCCACAGGGCTACCACTGGTCACCACAAACTCATACTTGCTGAGGGACTGGTCGTCCTCGCATCCAGCAGAGTGGAGGTTTGAGCGAGTAGCTGTGTGTACCTCCACAACAACTACGAATTCTGTAGAAACAAAACACATGCTAGCTTGTAAAGTGTCCCTTGACCTCACTGCAAGCCCCCTCCCCCCCAGGCTTAAACATCAGGGACAGGCCTCCTGTGAGCTAAGGGGCTTAATGCCTTTTTGCACTTACTTCATTAATCGAGTTAAAGGGTAATTCTTGCCTCAGTTAAACTAGAACATAAATTACATATGTAAGCTCATTCTAAGCTGCACTCTGGGAATGGTCTCCCTATTATGCTAGCCTGTAGATCGGTGGTTCTCAACCTGGGGGCTGTGACCCTCTTGGGGTCTCCTAAGACCACTGGAAAACACAGATACTTACATTACAATTCATAATAGTAGCAAAATTACAGTTGTGAAGTAGCAACAAAAGTAATTTAATGGCTGGGGGTCACCACAGCATGAGGAACCGTATTACAGGGTCACAGCATCAGTGAGATTGAGAACCACTGCTGAAGATGCAAACTGCCTTGAGGGTTTGGGGGCCACACAGACACAAAGCTGGTGGTGTGGGAACTTTACAGTCAAACATCTCTGCACAGATTAGTCCTAGTGCAAACAGAGGGCATGGCTCCAGGGGCTCAGGACAACCCCAGGACATCCTAGCTGGAGCTACAGAGTACTGTCTTGCCTTAATATCTGTGACTTGGACCCAGATGCACCCCTGGGCTGGATACAGGAGCCTCTCAGAGCAGCAGGCAGTATGTGTCTCACAGAGGGTACTTACCCGAGGCCAGAACATGAGCAGGGATAGGCACGGGAGGGCTGAGCCCTAGGAAGTTACAGCGATAGGCCTCCTCATACTGGCTGCTGTAAGGGATGATTCGGACACAGCCTACAGGCAGCATGGTCTGTGGACAACAAGGCTGCTCAGAATCCATCCAGCAAAAGTACACCCTCTGCAGCTGGTTCACAGCCTCCCTCCTCAGTGTGTCCATGGTGTCTCAGCCCATATGTAGCCTTCCGCCCAGATGAGCCCAATTCTGTCCTGAGGGGGCAGTCATCGATCAATGCTGACATGTGCGGCCTCTTCCAGGCTCCCTGCCCACTGAGATGCTCGCTGCATGGAGAGGCACTTGTGTGTTCTGGCAGCCAGCAGACATGCTGAGATGCTCATGGTGACACCACCACCCCAACTTGACAACAGCCACGCAGCATCAGCAAGCACAGTTCTTGCCCAGGTAACTTCTCAGAAGAATTTCAGATTGAGGAAGGGGAGACAGTGTAGCTGTCAACAGTGACAATGAAGGCTCCTTCCATGGAAGTACCAATGCCCGCCATCATCACCAGGCAAAGAAAACCAATTCTGAGGCTCTGCACTGGTTGTACCCCTAAATAGTCTGCCCCAAGTCAAACATTAACACACGGGGGAAGGTTCTCACCCGGAGGACTTCAAATGCGGAGTGGACCAGGTTCATATCTCTGCTTTTCCAGATCACCTGATTTCCCATGAGGACATGCCAGGCCAACATACGAAAAGATGGGGCGCCCAAGACCTGAAATACAGCACGTGGTTCTTTAGGCTTTTTATAGGAGCTAAATTCTCTTTCCCGGGATACTGGTGACCTGCTAGAGGCTGACAGGGGCAGGAGAAGTCACCAGATTCCAAAGGTACTACATTTTTAATACACCTCCCCGTACACTAAGAGAAGTATGAAGCAAGCCAGGCGGGCAGTGGTGGCACACACCTTTAATTCCAGCACCAGGGAGGCAGAGGCAGGCAGATCTCCGTGAGTTGGAGGTTAGCCTGGTGTCTAACTTTTGCAGCCTTTGCCCTCTCTAACACGCTGTGAAGCTGCAGAACCTTGAAGCGAATGTCCGGCTCACCACACCTGCCCAAGCCAGCTTCCTCCGATGCTGAGGCCATCACAGGATCAAGCCTGCTTTTTGTTTATGGTATCTTTGTTTTTAATCCAAACAGCCTTCCCCCGCCACACCCCTAACCCCTGCCTGTGTCACTGACAATCAGGAGGTACCTGTTGTTTCTTGAGGCCAAACAGGAGGTTGAAACTAAACAAAACTAAGAGAAACAGAGGCTACAATATGTACTTTACAAAACCCAAAGCTGCAGATGGCAATCCCTGCTACTGTTGACCTCAGAAGAATTCCCAAAGCCAACGCAGCCCCTGGAGAACAAACACCTCCCAAGCTGAAACCCTAGGGCTCAATCCATTTGCCTGGGGATCGAACTTAGGTCTTTATGGTTGCCAGCACCTTTACCCTGGGGGTCATCCCACTAGACTCCCCAGTCTCCAAAACAGAAATAATTCCTAGCTGGTCAAATTAATATTCATTGAAAAATAAATAAATAAGGTGAGAGATACGTCTCAGCCTCTGGCCTCCACGTGTACACTGTGGCATGTGTGCCTCCACACACAGTGATAACCGCAAATAAAATTTAAAAATTCTAGGTTAAAAATAAAAAGAAATCTAGTACAAAAAGTAAACCTGGGGCTGGAGAGATGGCTCAGTGGTTAAGAGCACTGGCTGCTCTTCCAGAAGTCCTAAGTTCAATTCCCAGCAACCACATTCTGTAATGGGATCTGATGCCCTCTTCTGGTGTGTCTGAAAAGAGCTATAGTGTACTCACACACATAAAATAAATTTTAAAAATTGTTAAAAAAGAAAGGAAGGAAGAAAGGAAGAAAGAAAGGAAAAAAGGAAGGAAGAAAGAAAGAAAAAGGGCTGGAGAGATGGCTCAGTGCCATCTGATGCCCTCTTCTGGCACACAGGTATACATGCAGGTAGAATGCTGTAAACATAATAAATAAATAAATAAATAAATAAATAAATAAATAAATAAAATAAAGAAGCAGATACTTATCTGCTTAAAAAAAAAAAAAAAAGTCGGGTGGTTGGTGGCGCACGCCTTTAATCCCAGCACTTGGGAGGCACAGGCAGGCGGATTTCTGAGTTCGAGAGTTCAAGGCTAGCCTGGTCTACAGAGTGAGTTTAAAAAAAAAAAAAATTAGTAAACCTGGCGTGCTCGCACATGCCTATACTCCCGCACTTGGTAAGCTATATAGTGAGGTCAAAGGCCACCTTGGATACATGAGACCCTATCCCAAAGAGAGACAACAGTGTAAAGAGGAGACAGTGTGCCTTCACCTGGAGCAGCCCTTGCTTCTCATCTGATCCAACAAAGCACGTTCAATCTCATGAGACTTGTTCTATCTCTGCGAGGCTTGTGGACATACCTCCTGCCTCCTGCTGCCTGCTCACTCTGTGACGCTAAGTAATATTCCACCATCTACACACATCAATAACAGCTAAGGTTGGCATGTAGATTATGCCCAATTTATTACAGGATTGACCATTACTTTAAGGTCTAGCCTGCACACAACACAGGTAATAGTGCTTTTTCGACACCTTCAGGAGGTTCCAGGCTGACAAGGTTAGAGAACCTCAGGAAACCTTATAGACAAACAGATGCTGGGCTGGACAGACAGCTTATCTTCAAAGTACGAGGATTTGTGTTTATACTCCAGTGCTCAAATTTAAGAAGGCAGGCAAAGCATGGTGGCACACACTTGTCATCCTACAGCCACAAGGGGTTGGGAGGCAGATCCCTGGGGCACACAAGTCAGCCAAATAGCATACTGGACAAATCCCACACCAGTGAGATCTCAAAATAGTGAGATACTGTCTCAAAATACAGTATCAATAGCACCCAGAAGGATGACACTCTGATCTGTCTCTACATACACGTACATACACAAACATGTACAAATGCACACACGCATGTGAAACAAACCAACAAACAAACCAGATGCCTAGTCTGTCACTAAAAGAACGCTGCTCCTGCTAAGACAGGCTGATATCCTCTGTGCCCTCAGCCATATACCCACTCAGAAGTTCCCAGTGTGTCCCCTGCTCATAGATGTGGAAGAAGATCAGACAAGGAAGACTGGTACCGTGCAGAGTAGCCTGGGCTGTTCTCAGTTTGGACCACGCCCCTTCTGCTTACCTGTCTCATGTGTCGAAGGGACTTGAAGACGGAAAGCTTTGGGGGTTGCCAGCTCCCACAGGCTGAGAGAAAGGAAGAGTCTGTTGGGCAACTCGTCAGGTCTCGCCCTTCAGCACCCTCTGGCGTAACAGGGGCTTTCTCCTCCTCTTCAGCCTCGGAATTATCCCAACTTTCTGATTCTTCCTCTAAGTCTACAGGACAGACATGGAGTGAGCGTCCCCTTAGATGCTACAGTTTGGTTCTGTGGTTATTTCTGCCTCTGGGTACCTACAGCTATACTACCAATTCCTATCGCATCCCAGAGAGGTCCAATGACTATGTGCTACTGACTGGGCATCTGGGGTGAACGGAGGAAGACTTGGGCAGAAGAGACATCTTAGAAGCTCGACAATGCAGAGTGACAGCATGAGCTTGTCAGCACTGCTCGGCCAGGGGCCGGCCTTGTGCTCCACACACCACGTCACCCCATCTCCCTCTACCTGACAAGACACACGTTTTACTTCCATTAGTCCTCATGGCAGAGCTTCACAATAACATCTTTGCTGCAGGTCACAATGAGAACCAGACAGCAGAGGCAGGGTTTGAAGCCAGTTCTACCCGACTTGAAAGCACACCTGAGCCCACACTCAGATCCTGCATGACACAAACCTGTCTCAATATACGACCCCTGTCTGCCTGCACATCTCACAACCCACCACGACATGACTCTGAGCGTCTGCAGAACCTTCGTGTTTGTGAGCCGCACTATACTCAAACATTCGAAGACTGGACCAGTCATGGGTCTCTATGGATCGGATGATCCATGGGGATAGGAAAGCAACTCTAAGGTTGACTTGACACACTTCTGAGTGTGTCTGGCTCTTGACACCTCACTCCCAGGTCTCTTCATTTTTGAGTACTTGTCAGAGCACAAACATGTGCAGAGTGAGTGCCGACTAGTGACAACCTGGAAAGAACTCCAGCTGCTTACAGTGGAGGAGCAGGCAGCACCGTTAATAACAAACTATGCACCATGTACTGTAAGTGACTGCTGCTTTTCCACCTCTCAGCTGTTGGGGAGGGGAGAAGGGCGAATGGGGCAGGCTGGTGAACTTCAGAACTCTGAACTCAAAACAGTCGCTATGGAAGTCGAGTCAGACCTGAGGGTTACAATCCTGCATTGGGGCCATCCTAGGAAATCAGCCGCACAGGAGTCTAAACCCAGGGTGCAGAGATTAAATCATGGATATAGGGATGTTGTATAGTGATTTCCTCTGAATTGAAACATTCCCTCCAAGGTGAGTCTCATGAGATACAAGTCTCAGGAAGTTCCTGAAACTAACAAGATTCAGAAGGCTTCCCTTCAAGGTTACAGAAGCAAAAAACAATTGCTGAGGAGGAGAGCAGCTGAGGTACCTAGAGAAAACTCTGGCAAGCAAAGCTGCCTGGAGACTGCCCAGGGCAGCTGCCTGCAGGGGACTCTCTAGGGATCCCCAACCTACTTGGGAATAGGCACCATCAAGGAAGACAAGTCAGAATCCTAATATTGTCATCAAGATCATGGGAGTGGTTGTCACAAAGGCTCATTATGCTCATTCACATCCAGACTCCCTCGTACCAGTCCCACTCACCAGCAGCCACAAGCCAGGGGTGCTGCCGCCACTACAGATGGCCCAGCAGAGATAAACAGACTTACCAGCAAGCTTCTCCATCTGCACCAGGGTGTCCTCTGTGGGTGCACCCTCTAAGAGCTTTTCTGTCAGCCGGCTACCACATGCCTTCAGGAGCCTAGAGAATAAATACAATGCTAGTCATGACATATCCTGCCAATCAGAGAATTGAACCTGAGGCTTAGTAAGCATTGGTTCAACACCCAGCTCACAGAAAAGGCCTACACAAGCATACTCCAGGACCGCCTCCCAACCTCCCCCCACCCCTTGCTGGGAAACATTCCATAAGACATGAGTTTGGTCAACTCCATTAAAGGAGATGAGAAAAATGGAGTATGGGAGGTTTGAAGGAACTATTGTTTTTAACTCCAATTCAGAAGTCACTTTTAAGACAAAAGGGAACCCTGAACCTAAGTAGCACATCAGACAACTCTTTAGTTCTGCTATGTGAGGTAATATCCTCATCTATATAATAAGTGTAAAGACACAACCAAAAATATTCTAGACCATTCTCCAAGGAAAAAATTACAAATGACCAACTAGTATGTGAAAAGGTATTCAATATCCTTAACTATCAGGGAAACACAAATTCAAACTACCTTGACATTCCATTTCACAACAGAATGCCTATCACCAGGAAAACAAAGGGCAGAGGCTAAAGAGACAGCTCAGCAGTTAACAGCATTTGCTGTTCTTACAGAGGACCCAGGGTCAGTTCCCAGCACCCACTCAGCGGTTCACAACCATCTGTAACTGAAGTTCTACAGGATCCAACTCTTTTTTCCTGTCTTAGTGGAGAGGTTCCTCCAAATCCATACCATTCCCGGGCATTACCTGATGGACTCCAAACCACCACGGCAGAGATCCTTAAACACTCCTGTTTACTGCTGCTCTACTCACACTGGCCAAGGAACAGACCCAGCCTAGATGCCCATTGACTGACAAATGTGGTCCCGATAAAACAGCACTCTAGAAAGAGCAGTACATCCCTGCCATGCTCAGGGCTAGTGCTCTGCAGGTCCTGTGTGCCTAGACTACTCGGTTTGAGGAACAGGAGCTCCCTGTTCATAAAACACCCACACACCAGACCTTTATTCCAGATACCAGCTGACGGCTCTCCACCAGGAAAAACTCCCAGACCTGAGCTCAAAGCACCAGCTACTGGCTTGGGAGAGCCCTGAGCCAGAAACCTTTTGTCATCTTCAGAGAGGAGACTCAGTGGTCTTCACACAAAAATGTTCGTTGTGTAAGTGCAAAATGAGTTCTACATCCAAGTGTTTCCATCCAGTGGGGAGACAGACGAGAGAATTCTCTGGGTTGGAGCAGACCCACAGAGGCACTCGGGTCAGCCCCACTGGGAGACAGATGGGTGACTTTGGGTTGTTCTAATGGCTTGCAGGGTGCCAGGACCCAGGATTCATTACCAGGCAAAGGAAGTGTGCAGACACGCCCACAAGTTGTCATCACTGGTCAAGGAGGTCAGGGAGCGGGCAGCGTTGCCATTCCTCTGGTGCAGGAAGGGCGTGAAGGCAGTGTTCATCCTCTGGGCACGCTGTGGACATCCAAACTGCTCTGCCTCAAACACCTGAATACAGAGGGTGGAGAAGAGGGCCTCTTCAGGGATGGCTATCACCGAGCCTTTCAGTTACCTCCCCGTCTTTCCAGATTCTCCCACTCTGTTCTCTTGACTCAGAACACAATCTATGCTAGCAGTCTGCTTCTGCTAACCCAGAGGGTTCTGGGTATTCCTCTCTGCCCCTATGTGGCTCCCTTGGCCAGCCTCCCCCTGACAGGCTTATTCCACACACCCAGCAGGTGATGGTCACATGCCTAACTGCTTATAGGAGAATCCTATGTCTTCCAGCCACATTCTAACATGGTCCGGCTGCTCCACCTATCAGGATGAAGAATGAACAGCCTCCTCCTCTACTCCCCAAGGACAGAGCATGGACAAGGAACAGGCCACTGAATCTAAGAGTCTGTGACCAAAGCATGGCCAGGTCTGCCTGCATGCCATTCTGCAGCTGGAGGAGGTGCCCAAGGTGGGGGTCTAGACAAGACTAGAAGACAGTCTGGGTCCTCAAGGGTATAGGAAGTAAAGATACCAGGCAAGAAATCAGAGGTTGAACATCATTTAGGACAACTGGGTGGCTGGGTGGGATGCTTGCCTTTAATCCCAGCACTCGGGAGGCAAAGGCAGGTGGGTCTCTGAATTCAAGGGCAGCCTGGTCTACAGACTGAGTTTCAGGACAGCCAGGACTACACAGGGAAACCCTGTCTCAAAAAAGCAAAACAAAACAAAAACAAAAACAAAAATCCAAGACAACAGGCTGAAGGAGCGCCAGAGTAGTGGGTAAGCTGAAACCAGGAGTTGGTTACAGGCTGGTCGGGAGGGTCACCCATCCCCACCACTAAGGCCAAGACTACAACTCAGGCCCACAGCAGAGGCAGAGCCAAGATGCCCACTGCTGGGCACTCAACATCCACGCCAACAGCCCAGAGCCCCCCGCTTCGAGCATCACCTTGAGGGCCTTGCCCTGGAGCTCACTGATGATGGCGCGGATCTTCCCCAGTAGGAAGGGCCACGAGTTGATGAGGTAGATTCGATCCATCATGATGGCAATGATGCTGTACCAGCGCTGGAAGCCTCTGGCCAGGCTGTCTTTGATGAAGAAGGTGTGGCTGAATACAAAGCCATGTTGCTCATCACCAAAGAAGATGGGGCCTTCACGACCAGGGCATACCTTGGAGAGAGCCACAGAAACTTTAGGGAAAGTCCTGCCTTTTACCTCAAGCCTCTTGGGCCCCTTTTCCTGGTTTGGTGGTGCTAGGGTTAGGACTCAGGGCCTGGACAGAGCAGGCCAGTGTCCTATCACTGAGCTGCAACAAATGTTCCAACTTGCTTTTGCTGGATAGACTGGAGTGCCAGCAGATGTGATGGCAACTACTGGGCCTGTAGAGTAAAACAGCACGCTCTTAAATTCTGGGGCCCCTCGCACACCCCATTTTTAGAGAGCCCTCTGGTCTTTCCCTCTTGATAAATTGGCTGAAGGTGTGGCTACTGTGCACAGGACATGTGGCTGCTGCCGAGGATACAGCAGGAGAGAGAAAGAGCAACACTAAGAACAAGCAACAACATGGGGGCCAGGGATCCGAGAAGGTGGAGGCCGGGGCAGTGAAGCACGGAAGCTGGACCATAGGTGCCTGTGTGACAGATCAAACCTGAGAGCTGAGTCAGGCCCCACAGCAGGAGTTCAGGAGCAAAACATTCTTTGTTTTTAACCCTTTATTTTTACTCTCAGCTTATGAGTGTTTGCTGGCATGTACGTCTGTGTTCCACATGTGTGCAGTGGCCGTGGAGGCCAGAAGGTGTCAAATCCCCTGGGAACTGGAGCTATAGACAGTTCTGAGCCAACATGTAGTTGCTGGGATTGAACTCGAGTCCTCTCAAGAGCAACAAGTGCTCTTAACCACTGAGCCAGCCCTGCAGCCCGATGCATTCTTCAGAAGGTTCTAAGCATTCCATCATGGTGACTCGGCCGTTGATCCTATGTAAAGGTGACACTTCATGCAGCAAACTCCACAGCCTAGAACTGTGGTATCTTAGAAACACGCTCATCAAGAATGCACGAGAAAAACCCAGTCTGTTGTTCAAACAAAGACTTACTCTTCAAGCTCTAAAAACTGCAGCCATGCTCACACAGCCCTGAGGAGCGAGCCCCTAGTGGTCTATGAACAGCAATGAACCTATATTCCCACGCGTTTCCCACAGACAGTCTGACGCTGGCCTTACCTCACAGCTCAGGCTCCGGACACAGGCCTGGCGGACAATGCTGAAGAGCTGCGGGTGGTTGGGGTGCTGGTGACTGACGTACTTAATGGAGGTCTCTTTATCATGACTGATATAACCTGGGTGCCCTACAGCAAGTGACCGGCAGCCCTGCACACAAAGGAGGACAAGAAATCTCTTGGCAAGAAGCAGGCAACACATCTACATACAGAAAACACGATTCCTTTTTAAATTTTTTAAAAATAATTTTCTGGCTGGGCAGTGGTGGTGCACACCTTTAATCCCAGCACTAGGGAGGCAGAGGCAGGTGGATCTCTGTGAGTTTGAGGCCAGCCTGGTCTATAGAGTTCCAGGACAGCTGAGGCTACTTAAAAAACCTCGGTCTTGAAAAAAACGCAAAAAAACAAAAACAAAATGAAAGCTAACAAAAAGAGAGAAAGAAAGAAAGAAACAAACAAACTTGCTTTTTCCCTATTTTTAACTGCTGTTGGAGAAAGCACTCTCTCTAGTTGCTAGAACTTCATTTAAGTATATATATGTGTGTGGGTTTTTTTGTTTGTTTGTTTGTTTGTTTTTCAAGACGGGTTCTCTGTGTATCCCTGACTGTCCTGGAACTCTCTCTGAAGACTAGACTGACCGCTGCCCTGACTAGGTTAAAATGGCTCATGCTGGGGTGCTTAGAAAAATGCCCTCAGGACCTTTGGGGTCCCCCATGCTCCCACTACAACCCACCACTCACAGATAGACTAAAACCAGCTCATGGTCCCAAAGGACACTTGCCTCACACATGTCTGATTTCTTGGGCCCAGGGCTGCTGGACTCAGTGCTGGCACCCTCGGCTGGGCTGTGGGCACGGACCCGGCTGCTCATCTGGATGCCGCCCTCCTCTTCCTCAGCCTGCTCAACCTGGCCAGGACTGTCCCCACTTCCGGCACCCTGGGGCAGAGGAGCGTGTAGAACTTCAGTGCAGAAGAGCGTGCGGGGGCCATGGAGCTCGCAGAAGTGGCAGAGAGCGACGATGGCATTCATGGTGCTGGAGAATGGCGGAGGCCTGTAGGGAAGAGATGGTATCTGTAGGCCCGCTTCGTCCGTGCTATAAAGTCATGCACGGCCTCTGATATGCGGTGAGGAGCTTCTGCCTGGCAGAGGGATGCCCCCACCTGCCAGCACTGCTGGGTACCCACTGTGTAACAGTTGCTACATCAAGGGCAGGAAAGACACAGGGGTGGGGGGCAGACGGACCAATAGATGGATAGATGGGACAGGCATCAAGGAGGGTCAACCTTCATTATCTCCCACACCTGCGAGCTGGGATACTTGGGGTGGGGGTGGGGGGGAACGGGACTCATCTACAGAGATAAACATCTCCTTTCTGCATGGGGAGACTCAGAACACAGCACTGCAGCACATATAGAGGACTCTGAGAGGAGGTAGGACAGAGGAGGGGTTGGCCACACAGGTCCCAGTGGAGCCGAATGGAGCAGAGCTCCCAGGGCAAGCAGGTGAGCGGGGCCTGAGTGAGTTCAGAGATGGACAGGCCGGAGGGCAGAGGCTGATCTCATGAACAATTTGGCCACAGCCAAGCCCATTTGTTTTAGAAATGGCAAGGTGGCCAGGGTTCTGATGAAGGCAAGCAAGCTCTGAAGGGTCGTGTTGAGAAGCAGAGGGTGCCAGATGACAGTCCCACTGCCCATTGAAGAATCATGGGGCACTGGGGGGTGATGGTGATAGGTGGGGAGGCCAAACAGTCCCAGAGTTCCCAAATGAGTCGGCAAACTCAACTAGCGGGAGGAGAGAATGTGGATCGTGAAGATGGAGATGGGGGAAACAAAGGAGGGGCGGGGCGGGGTGGGGCAGGGTGGATGCTGGGGTGGGGAAGCCAGGGCCTCAGACAGGAACCATGTGGCTTCCACAGATCACAGGGCCCTCCAGAGCAGAGCTACCTAAGAGCTACCTAAGCCATCCTGCTGGACCATGGAGCGCTTTAGTAAGGGGAAAACGGGTGTCACTCAGCCTTGAGAGTTAGGCAATCCTACAGCCTGCTGTATCTCTCTAACAGAATGAAGCCAGGCACAAGCAGGACAAGCACTGGCTAACCCACTGGAGTGATCTGGGGGAGCTGAACCTGACCCCATCGAGGTGATCAGAGTTTGATGGAGACAGCTGGGAAGACACCGGAGCTGAGGTGGAGGGTGAGGGACGTGGGAGTTCCCAACACCACTGAGCTTCCACACGCATAGAGAGGTAAATGCTACATCATATGAGTTTTATCACAATGTTTTAAAAAGGCATAGGCAGGCATGGTGGCACATCCGTGATCCCAGCACACCACAGAGGAAGTTGCCAGTGTAGTCTACAAAGCCAGTTCTGGGCTAGCCAGAGTAAGACCCTATCTAAAACAAAAACCAAACAAAACCACCCAAAACTGACCACCTGAAGAGTCACGGGAAGGTCACTCACTGGCATGTGATTTCTAGAGGAGAAAGGAAAGAGTGGGGACTAGTGCTCCAGTGGGGAAGGGTCAGGGATCAACATGAAAGGGCTGTGGTGTCTGGGAAGTCCACCTGACAAACTTGGAGCCTCTGTAGAGAGGTGGAGGCCAGGAGGTAATTCACTCCTTCTGTCGGGGGGTAGAGGGGGGCAGCTGTGGCAGGGTTGGGTAGCTGAGGGTCATTTGTTCCCTGCTTTACAGCTAACCAGAAAAGGTGTTAAAGATCAGAATATCCTAGGGGTCCTGACAGCAGAAGAGACCACAGCAACAAAGGCAGAGGCAGGGACAGCCATAGCCAGCATACCTCACCCACGGACACTGGTAGACCATACTGGCTGGCTGGAGAAATGTCTGGAATGGAGGGTTAGAGTGACCCTGTATTCGTCACACCCGTCATATCCGCAGTCACATGTGACAACTCAAGATTTAAAGAAAACAAAACAAACAACAACCACAAAAACACCTGCTCCTGAGGAGAATCCTACTCAAGGCAATGTGCAACTATTTAAGTCTCTGAATAGAGGCAAGAGGACACTTTCTTCCTAGGTCCTTGTCCCCGGGAGAGCTAGGTATGAATACAACCAAGATGTGGCCCATCAGACAAGGGCAAAGTTGGAGCTCACCATGCACCACACAAGTAGCTAGTGACAGATGGCTGTGCCCTGGTCGCCTCTAGCTGCCTCCTTTGAATGGCACTCCCGTCGGCAGCTGTCTCTCTAGCGTTTCTGCAGTCAACTCCCTGAGCTGATAGGCCACCAAGCACCAGTCCTCCTCGGCTGGAATAGGACTGCCAGCAGGAGCCATAAACAACTGATAAGGCAGGAGACTGAGAACTTGGGGATACACTTACCCGTGGGGATTCTGACTGCAGCATGAGACAGAAGACGATGCTGCAGACCTTTGTCCAGCTCATTCTTTCTGAGTACTCGGCCTCATGTGCCTGTCCTTACAAACTAGCTCACGCAGACTGACAACCTTCGTCCTACCGGCTCTTGCTCTGTCACTTGTCCTAGGCTTTAGGACCTACATTGTGTGTGTTTTCCCTTCACAAACGCTAAGCCCCTCTTGGTGGAGATTTTGTCTAGTTAAATACAACCCCTTCTGTGTCCATTGAAGCTCCCAACACACAGAAAGCACTAAATGACTTTCCCACAGAGATGACCATTGTAATCAGAGAAACTGCAGGTATTCAAGGAGGCTCAGATATGACCACAATCAAAACAGAGCCTACAAACTGAAGGGCCCAGAGGAGGTTCAAAGGGCTCACTACAGCAAAGTCAAGGGTCACTATGGTTTAAGGATCCATCGCAGCTGGTCATGGTGACACACATCTGGAATGAAGAAGATGCCAGCAGGAGAATCAGCCAGCTTTAGCTACATGGAATGTTCCAGGCCAGCCGGGGCTACCTCAGAAACATGAAGACACTGTCTCAAACAGAAAAAGAGTCCACTGTGGAGGAAGAGATGAAGCAACCAACAACAGGATAAAGAGGCTGGGGAAATAAGGAAGTCAGGACCCAAGACTGAAGCATGCATCCTGGGAAAGGGGCCACGTTCACTTTGGAGGGACACAAGGAGGAGAAATAAGCACCCTTCCAGCAAAGCACACACGTGAAAGCAGCCCTTGGCTGGATTTCACCGATGTGTGGAGCTCAGTACCAACCTTCCGCTTAACAGATCACAACTGCACCATCCTGCCTACATCAGAACATGTACAAGGCTGGCCGGATGAGTCAGGTATTCGAACTGCACTCGAATTCAAAGACTTGAGGTTGTCTAGAGAAAAAAGAAAGAAAGAAAAAAATCAGACCCAATTCTGAGAGCTTAAGTTTTTGTAGCATGGACAAACATCTGAGGCAACTCAAATCAGGGCAATCAGGAGGAGCTGAAGATTTGTCTGCTGTCGTGCTTTGGATCTCAAAAAAAAAAAAAAAATGTTAGCCAGGTGTGGCAGCACATACCTCCTTTGATCCCAGCACTTGGGAGGCAGAGGCAGGGAATCTCTGTGAGTTCGGGGCCAGCCTGGTCTACAGAGTGAGTTCCAGGACAGCCAGGGCTATACAGAGAAACCCTGTCTCAAAACATAAGGATGAACAAAAAACTGTTGGTTAGTATGTGTGTGGTGAAGAGGTAGGAGGAAGAGAGACAGAAATGCACACATATGCATGCTAGGGCATGCGTGTGAAAGTCAGAGGTCAGCCTGCAGGTTACACTTGCCTTTCACCTTGCTCCAGGTCTTCTTTCTGCCACACGGTGTACTCAGACTAACCGGCACAAGAGCCACCTATAGCTGACAGCCTGAGTCCCAGGTCTAAATAGTGGTTTCCACTATTTAGACCAGGTTAGCCTTGAATTCACAGAGATCTGCCTGTCTCTGCCTCCCCTCACTATGGGAGTGCTGGGTCTTTACCCGGGTTCCAGGGCTGGGACTCGGGCTGTCAGGTTTGTGTAGCAAGCACTTTTGCTAGCTGGGCCATCCCATTGGCCATGCTTTGGATTGTATGTATCGTTCCCCCTCCCCCCGCCAAGGGAAATCATGTATGTATTCAAGGCTTGATTCCCAGCTGATGGTGCTGTTAGGGGTAATGGTGCCTTTTAAAGATGAATGGAAAGAAGTCAGGTTGCTGTGTTGTGCCCTTGAAGGGATCACTGGTACCCCTCACCCTATCACGCCACCACAGGCTCTCGAAAGAAAACCACGAAGCAAAATCAGTTCCTCTTCCTTTTAAGTGGATCACCTCAGGTTGCTGTTTTGTTGTGGTGGTTTGGTTTTTCACGACAGAAAGGTAACACACTCGGGTCCTGACTGGTGTGGGGTCTCCATCCCCCATCCAACAGCGGCCGAGTTGAGAGCATAGCTAAAGCTTCAGGACCTCACTACACAGCCTTGGCTGGCCTGGAACTCACTATTTAGACCAGTTTAGCCTTGAATTCACAGAGATCTGCCTGCCTCTGCTTCGTGGGTATTGAGGTTAAAGGCGTGCACCATCATGCCCAGCTTCAAAAATAAATTTAAAAAAATGTTTTTGAACACTTCATTTATTATTTTTTGCCTGCATGAATGCCTGCGTACCAGGTACATGCATTTGCCACGGAGGCTATAAGAAGGCATCAGATCTCCTGAGACTGGAGACAGGTGGTGGTTGTGAGCATCCGTATGGGTGCTGGGAATCGAAACAGGGTCCTCTGGAAGAGCAGCCAGTGCTTGTAACCACTGAGTCATCTCTCCTGGCCCCAAACATTTTTTAAAATGCGAAATTTCCATCTTTCCAACAGCTGGCTATACGGAGACTGTTTTGGTAGCGCACACACCACTCCAGCGTAACCCCTCAGACCACACCCCTTGAGTCTCTCTTCCAGTTTTTCAACTGTCATAAAGCATCAGGATCACACAGGATGTGCCTAATATTAGTTCTGATAAAAAGCATTTGTCCAACAAGAGTTTTGAATATTCACAGTACTCATCCCTCAGCCCAGGCAGTCACTGGAAGACAGTAATAGAACCCTAGATGACACACAGTTCCAGAGCCACAGAGAAACCTACTACCTGAGTTTCTAACCCTTAACAGCCGGTGACACCAACAGTCACTTACCCTCTGGAAATCCTCCTGGGCACTGAGGAACAGGCCTCTCACACTGTACTGTATACGGACAGAAGAGCCCAGTTCTTCAGTTATCTCCAATGTCTACCACACTCTTACTGAGCTGCCTTCTGTGAATATGCCTAACCCCCGTTCCTAGTAACGTCTCCAAGCCGAAGACAGCCTCCTCACCATCATACTTGCATGCTTTGTGCGCCAGGCTGAGCATGTACACGGCTTGCTCACACTGTCTAAACCACAGGCCTGGCAAACGAGACCCACACCATCCTTCCTGGGTGTGCCCTGGTTTTACCTCATCTCTACTTCTCATCTTCTCACAGCACCGGGCGACTCAGAGTGCCTTCCTTGCAGACAGGCAAACAGGGGTTACAAGGTTCTCCACCGAGGTCAGCAGGAGCTGTAACTGTCTCCCACCGGAAACTCATTGCTCCCCGCTGCCACACTCACTAGTACAGACTGGCTAAGAAATTCAGCAGGGAACCTTATCCAACTTTGAACCACTCCCCACTGTACTACTGCCAACTTCAGCAGGACTTCCTTTAGAGATCGCCCAGTCACTTGACACTAGCAGGAGCAAACAGTGTCACGTGCCATGACCTCTCTACTGCTTAATGACAATTATGATAACCCTGCACTGCCAGTAGTACTCTGGCTGTAGCCTTTCTCTCTGCCGGGCACCATGGGTGGTGCCAGGCTTCCCCACCCCCACCCCCGAAAAACGGAAAGTCACCCTATACTAGCAGTAAGTCCTCCTAGCCCCCTACTGTCCTGGGCTACTTGTGACCAGAAATACTATGATCCACTAGCTAATCCCAGGATTAAACATTTCTTCCAGCGCATGAGGACGAGTTATCTTGGTAGAATGGAGAGAAATGAGGTGTCCTGCCTGCTCTATCCTCTGATGGCCATCCTGCTAGAAAACGGAGGTGGACTGGCAGGACGCGGTCCCCAGCAGTGTTCAAGCTAAAGCAATTACCCCGACGGGGGTTGGGGGGGTTGGAACCTGTCACCTCCCTCTCCCTGGTGTTTACCATCCCCGCTTTCCATTCAGCCCTATGGCCCAACACCAACCCAGCTGGGGCGCTCGCCGCCGTCTCCCGGATGCTGAGCCGGAACCCGCTCGCCACTGTCCCAAGGCTGTCGCCACCGCTCAGCCCCTCGCCAAGTGCTAGTCCGTTCCGCAGGCCCTTGCACCGAACCTAGCGCGTGACCCAGCCGGACCCAACCATCCGCAGGCCAGCGGAGGGTAGTCAACACCACCGATTAGCCCGAGCAAGCGGCGCCGCGTCCCCAACAGGCGACTAGGATGTGCCGAGCCTCGCTGTGCCACGTTAGCGCCTCCAGGCCAAGAATCCGAGCCCCTGGGCCACACGCGCCCCTCCGCACCGCTTGTCGTCCCGCGGAGAAGCGTAGATGGTTCCGGCCGCCGAGAGAAGCCATTCTGCAGGGGTGACATCAAAACTAACATTTCAAAAGAGTCAGAGAGAATTAGTCAGCCCATGCCCTCGTCCCTACAGAAGAGGAAAGATACATGGAAAATTTCCTCTGGGCTCTCTGAGTTCTTGTGGCTCCACTCCCTGCCTGTTAAGTTGCCGATCAGAGACACCGTCTCCCCTTCGTGAGAAGTGGAAGGTGCGGATAGGTCCTGGGAAGGAGGAGCGGGTACTGAGCGAAGTAGGACCGCGCTTGTGCGCGGCTCAGTCTTGCCCTGAGCCAGATCTACGTTTGCAAACCAGCTTTCAAAACAGTTCGTGGGTTGTGGGTTTGTTTTCTCCAGGCCCTGGGTTCGATTCCCAGCTTAGGGGTGAGGGATGAAATACTGTCTAACTACCTAAAAATGAATTTTAAAGCTATTAGTGCATACCATGGACCCTTGAAGCCATGGGACTAGGGCTCTGGGTTTGACCCTGTAACTAATGCAGCCAGCTGTACGCAGCAGCCAGCCTCTGCGGTGCACACTATGCTGGCAGTCCAGGAGGATGCCCAGAATGTGGTTATCAGGAAGTGGAGGAGCTTCAGATGAATAGAAGTAGTTGTCTGTTTGTTTCTCAAATCACAGGGATCTGAATTCTTTCTCTATATTTCAGCTTTCATGTTTTGTTGGAGAGGGACCGGGAGAAAAAAAAAAGTGAAAACAAATTTGCAAACTTGTGTTCTGTACCTTTGTTTACTGCCTGGTAAGGCTTGAGGAGTGTGGATGTTAGATATTGTCTTTTGTGTGTTTATTTTTACCAATCCGATTATTCCTGACACTGTGAGTCAGCAATGGAGACCATCTCCTGTCTTCAACATGATTCTTCCCCACCCTCCTCCAAGAATAGAGTAAACACACAGCAGAATAAAAAAGCAGATATGTGTCAACTAGGCGTTAACAAACAGGATAAAGTAGCTCTAAACAGACTGCCACTCAGGATATAAGTCAAACTGGTTGGAACTCCCCATAGCAGTGGGATGTTATGAAGAACCAGGTCAACGCTGACTGTGGCTCTGAGAACCATTATCCTGGAAAGCAATCAGAGGATTTGGGCAGCTAACCCAAAGCAGGCATTCCAGAGTGAGGTCACTGGGGGGACAGTAGGAATGTGCATCTCCCTATTGGCTCCCCCAGCTCTCCAGGGCTGAGGCAGCTATCAGGATTCTTTTCTGCAGTCATTGAGAAGTCTTGGAGGCTGGAGTGGGAATAAGCCTCTTTGCCTGCACCCACTGATGCAGTCCCAGAAGCTAGCTGAAGCAAGCTCCCCGTAGAAGCCTCAGCCACAGGAGACTTCCTAACTCAAAAGGAGCTTGTCTTCAGAGACAGGTTGGATGATTAGAATGTCAGCACCAGTGGACAGACTGGAATGCTGCGGATCCAAAAGCTAGTTTTGCCTTATCTTGAGCTAGTTCTAGCTAGCCCTCTAGACTAGCCATTCCTTGCCTACCTCCATGTCAGAACAAATAGATAAAAACCTTGTGGAGTGTATTAACTCACCAACTCAAAAGTTCACCTAGCATCTTGGGCCTACAGGAAAGCTCCCCCACCTAGTTATACCTGCCTGAGGTACCCGCCAATGTATTTTAAACTTGCTGTGACTTATGACTTTCTTTCTTCTGTAAAACTATAACATTTGAGCTAGGCAAAGGTGGCACATGCCTTTACCACCACTTGGGGGGGGGCAGAAGCAGGCAGATCTCTGAGTTCAAGGGCAGCCTGGTCTACAGAGCAAGTTCCAGGACAGCCAGGGTTACACAGAGAAACCATATCTCAAAACCAAAACAAAACAACAAGGAGAAATAAAAAACAAAAACTATAAAATACACACTGGAACATTTAATTTGGGGTAATCTAAATTTGTGTTCCCAGGCCATTTAAAATGGCTCCAGAATAAACTATGTCTTACTCCCTTTATGATGAGACCTGTGGTTTTTTTGTATCTACAGTCCTCAAGGCAATCTTGCTTCTTTGATGGGTGAGCCAGCAGAGAGCTGGACCTTGAAGTCTTCAGGATTCTTCCTCTGAAGAGAATAGAGGTATCTGGGGCCAGGTTCCTAGAAACAGGCACACATGCCTTCCATCTCTTCTCTGTGGAATTCTGCAGTAACGCTGCTGGTCCAGATCCAGATTATCCTAATTTATAGGGCCTCCAGGATGCATGGTAGGCCTAATTAGTTAAATGTGGATATGCAAATAAGGTGGGAAGGGGACAAATCAGAAAAGAGTTATCAAACCCAGTAGGGTAGGGTAGAACCCCAGCCCTCCAAAAGTTGCCTGAAGTTCACAATCAAGTCCACAGGTCTCCGTCTCTGCAGAGGTGGGAAACTCCATCATCTTTGTGCAGTTGTTGCTACTGCACTAACAGAGCTGTCCAGCAGCCTGCTCTGCTGGGGATTGGTTCCAATGCTTTGAATTAATTGGCCCCCAAAATTGGTAATCTGTGTGTTTGATCCATCAATAAAGAGCCAACGGCCAATCGCTAGGCAGGTAGACTGAGGCAGTATCTTTAGATTTATGTGGGCTAGAGACTGGAAGTAAGGAAGAGACAGGCTCTCCATGACTTGGAGAAGAAAGATGGGAAGTAAGAGCTACAGGAGAGAAAGCCAACCAGCTATGTAAGAATTCTTAATAGGGAAGCCACTTAATCAATTGGGTCTGGGGTAGCAGGGGAAGGTTTAGGAGTGCCCAGCCTTTGAGCTAGCCATGCCATATCAAAAATTAACTGACTCATGAGTGCATGCATGCATCTTCCATTCCAAAATCCAGATAGCCCCTGGGAGGGTGCATGTTGCAACCCACTGGGAGCCAGAGTGGTTAGCCAACTACTGCTCTCTTCTGCTCCTTTGTCAGTTACCATAAAGTGTTGAAAAGCTTTCTAACTGGGGAGAGGCACCTACCCCTAATGATTGGACTCAGTTTACTTGTTTAAGGGGTTGTTACAGATAATTTCTGGGCAAATTCAAGTGATTTAGAATTCTAGTTTTACAGTTGTTTTTGAAACAGGGTCTCACTGTGTAGACCAGGCTGGCTTCAAACCCATAGAAATCCTCTTGCTTCTGTCTACTGGGTACTGAGATTAAAGGCATGAAGCATCACTCTTGGCCTTAATGCTGCTTTGCCATCAGTATGGCTGGGCATGCAGAGGCAGGAGGAACAGGGGTTGAAATCTGAGACTATCCTGGGTGACATGAGACACTGTTTTAGTCTATGGCCATACCATCCTGAACAAGCCTTGAACTCATCTGATCTCAGAAGCTAAGCAGTCATGCCTGGTCAGTACTTGGATGGGAAACACTGTCTCACAAAGAAAACAAAACAAAAACCAACCAGGAGCTAGATATGTGGCTTAGCTGGTAGAGTGCTCGGTTAGGACACAAAAAGCCTTAGGTTGGATCCCTAGCAACACACCACTCCTAGGGTGGCAACGCATGTCCATAGTCCCAGCAATTAGAGGCTGAGGAAGGCAGGGGGTCAGGAGTTCAGGCAGACCTGGAATACATAAGAAACCAGGAACAAAGGCAGATAACTGGAACAACCTTGGCTGAGTGTCTGTCGCCACCTTGATGCTACTGCTTCCCACAGTCTTAATAGACAACATCTCTCCAACCTGGCAGTGGTGGGCAGTCAGCACTCCTGAGGCAGAGACAGACATCTCTTTATGAGTTCAAGAACATCCTGGTCTACAAAGTGGGTTCCAGGACAGCCAGGGATACACAGAGAAAAAAGGAAAGAAGGAAAGAAGGAATGAAGGAATGAAGGAATGAAGGAATGAAGGAAGGAAGGAAGGAAGGAAGGAAGGAAGGAAGGAAAAAAATATCTAACTTTTGTTGAAGAGAATTCATAATGTAGCTAGATGTCTCTGTACTAATGTGTGAAGACATATACAACTTTCTATACACTAAACTTAATGTCCCTGGCTGGTTTTATTTTGAATGTTTTAATTATTTCAGTGATCTTGTTTTCCCCATTTTCCTCTTAGTAGCATGTGTTCTTTGTGCTCCAGGAATAAATCCACACCAGGCAAGAGCTCTCTGCAGCTATACTCTCCAGTCCTGTGATCTGTTGAGACTAATGCTTGTTACTGAGGATTTAACACCATTTAAAAAAAAAAATCCTGTTTAATTCTGGGGATTGCTGTTTTGGATTTGTTTGTGGAAGCTACTGCCTTATTCACATTATCCTTATTTCCATGACAGAGGAGGACGATTACTGGCTATTTCAGTAAACTCCCTTCCAGCTGGGCCACTGCTGACCTTCTCAGCACCATGGGCTCAGTCACCAATGTGCATGAGTGTTTGCCTGCACATATGTATGTGTATGTACCATGTGCATGCCTGGAGCCCACAGAAGCCAGCAGCGGGTCTTGGATCCTATGGAACTGGAGTTGGATGGTTGTGAGCTGCCGTATCTGTGCTGGGAATCAAACCCAGGTCTTCTGCAAGAATAGCAAGTGTTCCTAACCCCTGAGCCAACTGTTCCAGTTCCCACACCCCAATCATTTCTTAGACAATACTTAATGCCAATATCTTTCAAACTGAACCAAGCATACTCACTTATGGGTTTTAACCATTTTTATTTGTTTGTTTGTTTGTCAGTGCTAGAGATCAGGGGAGAATACGTACTAGGCAAGTGCTTGACCAATGAGTTACACCTCAACCCACAGGCTCACATTAAATTACTCAAGTTGGCCTTGTGCTTGTGATTCTTCTGCCTCACCCCGCTCAGCACCCTGTATACCAGGTTACAGTCTGTATAACAGGTCCCATAGTTCCTGTAACTTAATCAAACTCTGGCTCCTTAATTGCTTCATTTGGCACAAATCCAAACAGAAGCACAAATGTAACGCAGATACTGGATTCCAGGGGAAATTAATGAGTGGTTCTATCTAAACTTTTAACATTGGAGATTACTGTGCAGAGACAAACTTGCAAAGCTTCTCAGAGAACTGGTAGTTCTACCAATGAACAGCCACCCAAGTCTGCATCCTGGAGATCAGCAACACCCCTAATTCCCTAAGTACAAACTTGCCAACCTCTGGCACCATACAAAAGCTATGTCAACATGCTCACAAAGGAATCTGCTGCAGAGAATGACCCTGAAGGACAGATAGCTAGGGCCATCTTAACAATGCATGTATTTGCACTTGGGAGGCAGAGGCAGGCGAATTTCTGAGTTCGAGGCCAGCCTGGTCTACAGAGTGAGTTCCAGGACAGCCAGGGCTACACAGAGAAACCCTATCTCGAAAAACCAAAAACAAAAAAAAAAAACAAAAACAAAAAAACAATGCATGTATTTAAAAGGGCCTGATAGTGTTCCAAAGCCAAGACAAGTAAAACCTCAGAAGCCACCTGTCAGGCAACAGGTGTGAAGTCCTAAGTGCTCTTACAAGTGTGGACCACCAAGTCGGCCAAAGGAGCTGGGGTTAGGAGAGAAACAAAGGTTGCACAACCCATAACCAGGTATTGGAAAAGAGAGTGGCACCAGGGGAACTCCTCAAGGGGGCTGGAGAGAGGCTTAGCCGTTAGCACTGGCTGCTTTTCCAGAGGACCTGGTTCAATTCCCAGCACCCACATGACATCTCACAGCTGTCCCAGTTCTAGGGTATCTGACGCCCTCATGCAGGCAGAACACCATTTAGAAACAAAAACACAAACCAAAAAAAAAAAAAAAAGAAATATAACAGCAGTAGCAACAAAAATACAAACACAAGACAAATCCCCAAGTCCATAATTCACTACACAAATTTCCTTTAAATACGTCCTCTTTCCAAAACACAGGTATGCAAAAGCCAAAGAGATGCCAGCTACAAGCAGTACAAATGAAAGAGTATCTGAGTCCAGAGTAGTCACTGGCTTATCACATCCATAGGGCCTGCCAGTATGGATCCACATTACAGGACTTTGAAAGTTTAAGAATTTCATTTTTTAAAAAAATATTTTTACACTTACATATGTGCACGTGCAAGCATTCACTGTGTGAGTGTGGCAGTGAACATATTCTCTATTCCACCACGAGGGTTTTGAGTTTGGACTCAAGTTATTAGGTTTGGTACCTTACGCACTTAGGCATCCCGCCAGTTTAAGGATTTCTTCTTTTTCTTTTTTTTTTTTAAAGATTTATTTATTTATTATATATGAATACACTGTAGCTGTCTTCAGACACACCAGAAGAGGGCATCAGATCTCATTACAGATGGTTGTGAGCCACCATGTGGTTGCTGGGATTTGAACTCAGGACCTCTGGAAGCGCAGTCAGTGCTCTTAACCACTGAGCCATCTCTCCAGCCCAAGGATTTCCTTAAAAACAAAAAACAGCCAAACATAAAACCCCAAACCCACATTTATTTCCCATGTGTGTGTGTGTGTGTGTGTGTATGCATACATGTACCACAGCATCACAGCATGCAGGTGCAGGTCAAGATAACTTAACAGTGTCAGTTCTCTCCTTCTTCCATGTGGGTTGGAGGAACTGAACATCAGGTAATGCGACTTGAGGGCAAACGCTTACCTGCTGAGCATTTTCACTGGCCCTGAGCTTTTTAAGTGATGAAATGTGCACTGGGGTGTAGCTGTGTTAGGATGTTTGCCTAGTGTTGGGGAGACCTTGGGTTCCATACCCAGGGCTAAAAATAAGTAAACAAATACACAACAAAGGCGTCATTTGCCACAAAACCTATAAAGAACATTAGTGAGGCAGCTGTGGTGACACATGTCTTTAATCCTGCAATGCAGGAGGCAGAGGCAAGAAGACGTGTGTTCAAGGCCATTATGGTTTACATGGTATTTCCCAGTCAGCCAGGGCAACCACACGCTAGTGAGAAAAATAAAACTTGGGACATTTGATGGGAGGGGCACATGCAAACGTCACAAGACAAACTACAGCCGCCTGTTCTCTCCTTTCACTATGTGGCTCCTGTGGTTTGAACTTGGTTCATTAGGCTCCCTGAGAAGTACCCTTTTACCCAGAGTCAGACCCATGGCCTAATGGACATTTTTAAAGAAAAAAAAAATTGTGTTTAGTGCTAGGGATGAACTCTGGGGCTTTATGCAAGCTAGCTCAATGCTTTATCATTGAGCTGCACCATAGTCCATAGAGAAATTACTGTATATTTTCATTATTGAGAGAATACATTTATATATATAATCAAACCTATATAATATTTAGTAGTATTACTGCTGTACAAATCCAAGAGTTAACACTGAGACTACATGGTCTATGTTTTTAAAAACATATCACACGGCACGTGTAGGCACGCCCCTGCACAGCACTAGTGTGGAGGTGAGGGTGACTCTGGAGAGGCAGGTCTTTTCCTCCCCTTGTCTGTGGGGATTAAAGCCAAGGAACTGTGTGTCAGACAACACAGTGCTTTCTGCTGAGCCACCTCAGCAGTCTGAGAAACGTGTCTTTAAGGACTAGATCTGTGTGTTGCACGTGCGCCCATGTGGATGCAGCGGAGGCCACAGGAAGACGCCGAGCATCGATCCCGCCCATCACTTTCTACCTTACTCTCAAGGCCGTGGCTGAGCCAAGTTCATCATTCTGGCTAGGCTGGTTGGTCAGCGCCAACCACAGTGGGAACCACTTGTCATTGCTACGGTTACAGAACACACAGCAATGCCCAGCTTTGTACACGGATACTGCGGATTCAAGCTTATGTCCTATGCTGGCTCTTACCCACTGAGCCATCCCTGGCATCAAACTTAATGTGCTTTAATCTGACCACACTTCACCAATGTTCCACTGTAGAGAGCTAGCTCAGTGACTTCTGGCCCAAATTATACCGGGGCTAGGAACAAAATCTAAAAAAACTCTGCAAAGTACCTGAAGATGGTTTCTTTCTTATTTTTTAGATTTATTTTTTTATTTTATTTTATTTTTTGGTTTGGTTTTTCGAGACAGGGTTTCTCTGTGTAGCCCTGGCTGTCCTGGAACTCACTCTGTAGACCAGGCTAGCCCTGAACTCTCGAACTCAGAAATCCGCCTGCCTCTGCCTCCCAAGTGCTGGGATTAAAGGCGTGAACCACCACCGCCCGGCTCTGAAGATGGTTTCAAGAAGAAAAGGGGCTGTAAAATGAGTAAAGGCAATGAATGCCAAGCCTATCTGAGTTCATTCTCCAGGATTTACAAAGTAGGAGAATATCTTTTCCTAAGTATATACATATACAAAATAAAACATAATTTAAAAAGAAAATTAGAGCCAGGTGGTGGCGCACACCTTTAATCCAAGCACTTGGGAAGCAGAGGCAGGCAGATCTCTGAGTTTGAGGCCAGTCTGGTCTACACAGTGAGTTCTAGGACAGCCAGACTACACAAGAAACCCTGTCTTGAAGAACCAAAAAAAGAAAGAAAATTAGAAAAACGAGAAAGCCTCAAGATGGGAGAAACTATGCACATCAGAGGTAGGAAGAGTCAATCATGCCTTACAGTTCACAACCAATGACCACCGCAACAGGGATTCTAACACTTCCGTGTAGATCTTACGCTCCCAGCCAATATTTCTATTCACAATGAAATGTATCATTAAAACCTTTGCAGAAGGGAAAAAAGTGAGAGAACACACATTAACATTCGAGGGATTAAACAAAAAGGTAACTTTAATGCAATAATAACAATAATCTGAGGATAAATAAATCCACAACAGACTCTAAAGTAGGATTTTTTTTTCTTTCTTTGCAGAGAATGGTTTTCTGAAAGCAAGAGGACTGAAGATGTTAAAACTGAATTTCTGACTGTCCAGGAGGAACCAGCATGGAACCAGTATGGTACTTCCTGCTGCCCTCTTCACACTTGCCAGGCCAAGGTTCTGTTACCTCAGGATGGGGGTCAGCTTCAAGAGTAACTGGAGGGCTTGTTTCCTGAGTCATCTTCTTGTGAACCCATGCTCTGTGAAAGAGAAAGCAAAGTGGTGTGTTTCTGATTAACTCTATCAAGAGGACTGTTGTGAAAGCAGCATGCCAGCTATCAAGCCTGTCTCTGGAGGAACCACCACAGAATAACAACAGGTAACCTGGGCCTTCCCTAAGCATCCTTAGAGGCAGTTCCTGAACGTATCTTAAAAGGTATTTCTGTGAATTTATGGTACTGGTTCTCAAGAACAATGAGCAACTTCACATTTAATACATGAAACCAAGTTCCTGTGTCTGGTGTACTGCCTTTCCTCCCCCACCCTGGTTACCTTCTGAACAAACTGGGGGTTCACTGTGATCTCCTGGTCCATGGCCTTCAGTCGCTCATCCAGCTCTATGCATTTTAGCATCTGTACAAAAGCCATATAACCAATTGTTAGCAACAGGCTTTGGTCACTAACATCTGTAAACCGACTACTAGTGGGGGGCTAGAAACATAGTCACTGATCTGAAACCCCTTGGCTAAGGGGTTATGAAGTCAAAATATTTGGATTCAAGAGTAAATATGTGAGCCAGGTGGTGGTGGCACACGCCTTTAATCCTAGCACTCAGGAGGCAGATACAGGTGGATCTGAATTCAAGGCCAGCTTGGTCTACAGAAAGAGTTCCAGGACAGCCAGATCTACACAGAAAAACCCTGCCTCATCCACCCTCTAAACCCAAAACAAACAAACAAAAAAGGAGGAGGGGATTCTGTGTACTATATGTATAATACCGAAGTTGAAACAATACCTGCAGTCAATTCCATTAGCATCCTTCTCTCGGACACAGACACAAACACAGACACAATCACAAACACAGCATACGTGGAGGTCAGGGGAAACTTGCAGCTGTCAGTCTCTCTCCTTCCACCATGGAGGTCCCAGGAACTGAACTCAGGGCCTCAGGGTTGGTAGCACATGCTTTACCCACTGAGCCATTTTGCCAGTCCCCAAACTAAGGTATCACTTTAGGTGACATTTTGATATCCACAAATTATAAAAAAGAGTAGTAATAAAGTTCTACTTTCTACATTGTATTTTTCAAACCACAAGAAAGTAATGTAGGGAATGCATTCCACATTACCATGGGTTATTTTTTAGGATTCTTGGGATTTTTAAAAAACATGTATGAGTACTTAAGTGCACTAAGAGAACCGTATGTGTGAGGAGGGCATCAGATCCCCTAGAACTGGGCTTACAGATGGCTGTGAGCTGCCTTATGGGTGCTGGGAACTAAACCCAGGTCCTCTGGATGAGCAGCCAGTGTTCTTAACTGCTGAGCTATCTCTATTCCCATCCTATCCTGGGAATTATGCTGTTGGTTCTGGTGTTTTCAGACAGTCTTGCTACTTAGGGTTGCCCTTGGACTCAAGTATTTGCCTCCCAAGCACCAGGCTCAAAGAAACAGGCAACCACACATAGTTTTTAGTTTGTTATTTAACATGAACTCACTCATTTCCTTCCTTCAAAGTAAGAAACACACTGTCTAGATAAACCAATTCATTCCCAGAAGCCAAAGCAACACTCAAGAGCAGCAGGCTGCATACACAGGCTGTATTTGCTGACAGAGCACCCCTCTAGATGACCAGGACATTGCTGCTGCTGCTGCTGCTGCCATGGGAGGTGCCTTTTGCTCTTCCACCTGGACACCCACAACATAAGTTCACACACTGGCAGCTGTGGTAGAGCACAGGTAAAATACTACATTCTTTGAATGGCTTTGGACAAAGTATGTTTTGGTAATCTACTTGGGAAACCTAACCTCCCATTTAGCTTAGCTACTTAATCTAGAAGAGTTTCCAGCAGAGCCTTTTGTGTCCAGGCTGGGAATTAGTGATGACCAGGTTGTCCTGACACACAAGAGTATCCAACACAGCAGCTCAATCACAGGTCAGAAATGCCCAGACCCAGCGACATGCTTACCTCTTGATCAATGTTATGAAGCATGGCTGGGTTATTATACTTTTCAGGATTATCATGGAAACTGACCATACCATCCTTCTGGTTAATACTTGCAAAAATTTCCCCATCTTCTATCTGGGAAAAAAGAAAAAAAAAAGGAAGGATGAAAAAAGAAAAGTAGGAAACCATGAAAATTTAGGCCTGAACATAAAGTGGGTGGATATAAGCAAAGGTCCAAACACAATGCCTAAGTCTTGCTGTATTGTGCAGACACACCTCAAACTTGTGACTCTTCTGCCTCAGACACTGAGATCTGGAATCACAGGCCTAGCTACTTTAAAAACAAAACAAAATAAAGCAAAACAAAACAACAAAAACGGATGTTTTGCCTGAGGATGGTAACCCACTGAACTAGAGTTACAGGCAGTGAGCCACCGTGCGGGTGATAGGACTCAAACCTAGGACCTTTAGAAGAACAAGTCCTCTAAATCTTTGAGCCATCTCCCCAGCTCAGTTCATATGTATTTTCAGTGTTATCTACTTATTCAGTGTTTCCTAAATGTTACATGCTAGGTATCATTATAGATGCCAAGAGGATCAAAGCTGACACACGCAGACAAAATCCTCCTGCTTCATGCTCCTGATTGCTAGGGCTGTAGCAAAAGCCACTATGTCCAGATTTGCAGTGTGACTAATGTTTGGCCCACTTGTAAGCAACGCAACTGAGCTGCCTAAAATGGCTGTTCCTTGTCTTGGAAGGTACGGTAGACAGTGTTAATAAGATAGCAGCTCCAACCCAAATCATACTAATTAGCATTCAGAGTTCTCTCACCATACATGTTATTGCAGACTCACACTATATCCATGGTTTACCACAATACCATTTCTTGTAACAATCAGAGATACATGTGCCTCCATGCACATTACCTACTAAAGTGGCAGCTTAAGAACCCTGCCTCACCAAGCTACGAACCCAGGGCTGGTGTGCTGCTAAGTCTTTCTTTAAAGGTTTACTTTTATTTGTATATATGTCTGTGTAAGTGTGTGCATGTGTGCATGTGTGCTCAGGGGCCAGCTAGTTATAGGCAGCACGAGGTGCCCATGTGGATGCTGAGAACTGAACTCAGGTCTTCTAGAAGAGCAGCAAGTACTCTTAACCACTGAGCAGTATCTCTAGGCCTAACCTCTAGGCTTTAAGGCAGTGTCAGCGTGTGAAGGTTTGTCCTACATTTGTCAGCGCTACTCCACATGCAGCCAGACTGATAATGCCCACAACGAAATCTGGAACTAGACTCAGAATGTAAGTCAACAGCATCAGAGCACACTGGATTAGGTACCATTTCAGGGTGGGGGTGGGGGACGGGGAGAGACTTTCTTGATGTTGAGGATTGTTTTAGCATATCTGAGGAGTAGAAAGATCCTATCACAGATCAACATAACAGCACTACTTTATGCTTTGTTTATGTGAAATATTTCAGGGATATTTCAAGTGACTTAAATATACTAAATAAGGAACATAAACCAAATACAACAATGGTGTGTATCATACAAGTCCACTTAACTATCTGAGTGTCCTCAAGGCTTGTGACGGAAAGCTCTGTCTTCTGGGTGAGACTATTTTGAGAGAAGACTTAAGGAGCTGAAGCCAATGGAGGCTCCAGGCTTTAGGAGGACCCTAGGGTGTAGCACTGAAGGGAACTGTGGGACCTGTCTTTCTGTAATGGTTTGCCCCTATGCATGTGTCATGATGTGCCATCCTCATCAAAGGCTAGACCAATAAGACCACATATTGGACCCAAAATGTGAGCTAAATCATCCTTTTCTCTTTATAAAGTTACAAGTCTCATGCAGCTATGACTGGGAAATCTCACTGTAAGGAAATAGACCAAAATGTCAACAGTGGTTGACACTGAATGTTTGCTTTTTTTAAAACCTCTTATTTTTTTCCATAATGAACATCCACTGCTTTCATAAAAATAAAAAAAAATCTACTAGTTAAAAATTTTAAAATACACTTACCATGTGTAGAACATATTTTTCTGCCTCCTGAGGTCCAGATAACTGCACGCGGCTTGCCATATCTTGTAATGATAGTGTTAAAAAGGTCTGAAAGTCAGAAATAAATCACATGTAGAAATGAAAAAGGTATGAGTTAAATGTGTTCAGCCTTTCCATTGCTACATAAAAAAAAATTTTCTTTGTGAAAATGACTTGCTGCTGACCAGACGGCTCACTGAGTACAAGTGCCTACAGCCAGTCTGACAACCTGAGTTCAATCCTTACATCCTAATCCGAATGGTAGAGGGAGACAATTGGTTCCCATGTATTGTTCTCTGCTTTACACCGATGGATGTGCGCGCACACGCACACACAACGTTTTTTTGTTGTTTTGCTTTGGTTTTGGTTTTTCAAGACAGGGTTTCTCTGTGTAGCACTGGCTGTCCTGGAACTCACTCTGTAGATCAGGGTGGCCTCGAACTCAGAAATCCCTCTGCCTCCCAAGTGCTGGGGTTAAAGGCGTGCGCTACCACTGCCCAGCCACACACAACTTTTTAATCGACTTAAAATGAATGAAACCAGTGATCTTAGCTGTTACTCTCTGGCAGAGTAATGAGACAGTCAGTTTCCTATACATATGCAGCATTTTCATAAGTAAGAAACAGATCAAGTTTCAGAAATCAGAAGATCAAGGGCTATTCAAATGTCAAAAAGGAAACCAAAAGGACATTCATCACAGGAAAAATGTTCATTCTAACATCATTAGGAAAATGTAAGTAATCCATTTCCACTGAGGCTAGTGAGAGAGTACTTGAAGTTAAGTATCCGTGATATAGGCTTAGGTTCAGGACATACCAAGGAGAACAGGAGAGAACAGTATGCTCCTAATTACAAATGACTATCTTCACAAACACAGAAGAGACAAGAGAGGAATCTAAAATCTAATATCCAGCCAGGCATGGTTGAACGAACCTTTAATCCCAGCACTCAGGAGACAGGACAGACGGATAAATCTCTAAGTTCAAGGCTAGCCTGGCTTGATGGGCAAGTTCTAGGCCATAAAGGGCTACACAGTGAGACTTTGTCTCAAAACCAACCAACCAATGTCCAAACAGTGACAGAAAGTAACCTCTCTCCAATGGATGAAGCAGATAAAACTCCCAATGGCCCCAGTACCCGGCCACCTTGAGACAGAAATCCCATCACAAACATCAATACACACACAGTCTACCTGCTGAGGCTTCTATGAACAGCTTCGTTCTGATTTGCTAGTAAGAAGAGGCTTCATTTGACTAGAAACTTCTTTTTCTTCTGCCACTATTACACTGGGACCTGATGTCAAGTCTAGGTATCATCACCAGAGATTTACCCTTTGGGTAAGACACTGCCCCACCTACCTCACTTTATGGTGGTCCTCCCTAAATGCCCTGAACACCGCTCATAAGCTCACTATGTTATCACCATGAGCTGGACCATGAGGGACCCTGGACACAGTGAATAAGCTGCTTGCCTCAGCTCTGGCCAGACCACTTTAGGAACCTGTCTATTTGATCGAATTCTTTTTTCTTAAACTTTTAATTTTTTTATAGTTTTTTATAATTTTATTTTTATATTTGTGTGCTTATTTTGTTCTGGATTATCCTATCTAAACTACAAAACACATTTTACTTTACTGCTAACTCAAAAGTACAAGCTGTTAACTATTTCAAAATATTAAACTATGGCTGATGATTTTCATAGCAATGCCTGCATATATTAGATCGACTTCTTTGTTTTGAGACAGGAATCTCACTATGTAGCTCTGGCTAGCCTGGAACTCTATGTATACTAGACTGGCCTTGAACTCAGAGATCTGCTTACCTCTGCATTCCAAGTGCTGGGATCACAAACATATGTCAGCATATCTAATCATATTTGATTTCTAAAGCTGATTTGTCTAATTTGACAGGTTACATTTGTTGTAGAACTTTTCTGAGTTGCTTTTCTTTGTCACATTCTTCATTTTCCTTACAAATTGACTTCTTACTAATTCTTTGTTGGTTTCTTTTTTAGTCAGGAAGCTGTTCCTTGTTCTTTCTAGAGTCTAGACTATTGGGAGAGACTCCTCCCGTTGATCAGTGAGTTCCCCGTCCCTTCTCCTCCAGACCCCATTTTCCCAATGGCCTGTCTATCTCCACCCACTCAATTCCCTACTCTCCTTTAGCATCCATCACACTTCCTGCCGTCATCATCAGATGGGCATCCTGGCTGCAGCCTGATTTCGTACTGATGATGTGGCCACAAGTCTGGGAACACTGGGACCCTCCCATAATCTCACCAGACGTCATTGCCAGGCTGTGAGCAGCCTCTTTCCCAAAAGTCAAATGCTACGTAAGCTTTTCTTAGTAAAATTCCTATTACTTGTAGCATACACCTTTTTTTTTTTTTTAAAAGATTTATTTATTTTATGTATGTGAGTACACTGTAGCTGTCTTCAGACACACCAGAAGAGGGCATCGGATCTCATTACAGATGGTTGTGAGCCACCATGTGGTTGTTGGGAATTGAACTCAGGACCTTTGGAAGAACAGTCAGTGCTCTTAACCTCTGAGCCATCTCTCCAGCCCAGCATACACCTTTTAAAGAAGGGATTTAATTTGTTTCTCTTTACAGGTCAAACACTTAGTAAAAAGTATATTTCTTGCTTTTTTCTCCTCTTGAGTCAGTCTTGTAACACTGCTTGGACTAGCCTTAAGAAATCCTCCTTCAGAATCCCCAGTGCTAGGACTACACGCACATCCACTAGACCCAGCAGGCATTGCTATCATCAGAGACCCTGAACATAAAAATGAAGAGCAGGACACGGTGACACACACCTCTAACTCTAGCACTCTGGTCACGAAGGCAGGAGGATCATGAGTTTAAGGTCCATTTGGGCAACATAGGAAGATCCTGTATAAATAAATAAAAACTCTCTTACCTCCTACAACTTAAGCACACATGGCTTATCTAGCTCTGGCCTACATGGTAATGTCAGTTTTCTCATGTCAAAGCAGAGATCAGCACAGCCTGAGAGTTGAGGCCAGAGATCACTAGCCGCACATGACTCCCCACTTGGAACTGGTCACCCCTTCAGGGCTATCTCTCTGCCTCCCAATGTAGCCGTATCTCCTACCTTTCTTCCTCTTCACCTGCTCCTCTTCTCAAATACCCTGCTCTAGCCCTGAAAAGACCAAAAGGTATCAATCAAACTCTTTCTAAGAACCCAGCTGCAACAGATTCTCTCTTAGTGTAGAAATTCTGCCACTTTATCCTGTACCTGCTTCCTCTGTGCTCAAGAGGAAAAGAAAGGGACACCAGGTCCAAGAAGAGCCAGAGTGGCCATGGGGGCAGCCCATGTCTCACCTTGGTCAGCCTCTGAATGTTCTTCTTATAAAGAGACGACAAGCACTGCTTCACCAGGCCCATGTTGTTATCTCGAGTGAACGTCTCACTGTGCTTGTTCACCAGGTTCCGCAGCTCAGACGGGTTGTTGGTTGAATAAACTTGTGCTAACTCATGGTAAGCATTGCTGAGAGGCTAAATGTTTAAGGTGAGAAAAAAATTATAGCAGTATATTTTCAGAAAATACATTGCATATTACCATAACGCTACACTTTACCCAACACAAATCCTGGTTTTCAAGACCAAGGACAGAAATTCACTATGGAATAATTTATTATCAATAATTCATTGAAGACACACATTTTTTCTCTATCAGTGGTTCTGGTTTTTTTGTACTGGCAAGCTAAACAAGAAAAATGAAGGTAAAATCTTCATTATTGCCAACTGCCCCTCAGCACACATGGACAATACGCTCTATCCTTCAGGATCGGACAGAGTCGGATGACGGCGAAAGAGTCAGAGCATCAGGCAGAAACGGATTCAGACGCACCCTGACAAGTCTTGCTCCACACCCGCATTCCTGTAGCTTACTAACTCTTAGGAGTAGTGCCTGAGCTATGAAGCCAGTCGCTCTACGAGGCATTCCTCCTACAGCAGGTCTACTGTCTGCTCAGGAGCCAAGTGAATAGTAGCTTTCTGTGGTTTTCTGAGTATGCCTGCCCTAAACAGATCCCACTCATCACTTTCCCACAGAGCACTTTTAGCTGCCTCCCACCTCACGAGGGAACATGGCAGTCAAGAGTCTTGAAAGCCACAAGGAGCTCGCAGGCAAAGTGTAGGTGGCCATCTGCCAACTAACAATATGATACAAGACTTTACATCCCTAAAATGATGTCGGTCTTTTTGTTTCTTATCTTGAGACAGGGTCTCTCTGTGGAACACCAGCTACCCTGGAACTCACTATGTAGACCAGGCTTCAAACTCATGGGAGCTCTGCCTGCCTCTGCCTCCTTAGTACTAGAGTTAAAGATGTACACCGCTGCAGCTGGGTCTTAAAATTAGTATCGATAGTGACATTACTATGGTAACTCTTTGTAACTACTCAACTTAAAAAGAAATGTCATGATCATAAGGTATTTACCCATTTTTGCAGTGCTGGGGACTGAACCTAGTGTCTTGAGCATGCTAGGCCTGTGCTATGCCCCCAGCCAACATATATTATCCAAATACCAAAGGTCTATCATTTTTTTCCCCTTGAGACAGCTTTTTTCTGTGTAGCCCTGGCTCTTCTGGAATTTGCTCTGTAGACTAGGCTGGCCTTGAACTCAGATTCGTCTGCCTCTGCCTCTCTGGTGTTGCTGCTGCTGCTACCACTGCCGCCGCCATCCCCTGGCTCCATCCACCTGTTTTTGGCAGGGGACATCCCACCAGGACCTGGGCACTCCGTAGTCAGTGAGCCCCAGCATCCACTTGTTTTCACCTTGCTCAACTTTTCACATGTTTTCTAGGAACCAAACTCAAACAAGCACTTTCTCAACTACACTAGCTCCCAAGCCCTCTTCATACGCACTTAAAAACAAAAACCAGAAAAACAAAACCAAAAAAAATCTCACTGTTTTGTTTTTTAAATGTTGTCCCAAAGTTTGGCTGCCAGGGGAACTGAAACAGGACAGTAGTTAAGTAGAACTTCAGTAAGACGCCCAACATTTGAGTAAGTTAAAGTTCAATCAAGTCGTAACTGTTTTCAGTATTTCAGTATTAAAATATAATAAAGAAATACAACCTGTAACCCCAACCTCTGCAAGAGCTTAACCACCTACTGTCAGGAAACGGGCTCCCGAGAACAACTACACTAACAAGGGAGACAATGTACACAGACTAGAGCAGCCTAGTGTGGGCTCCTGGACTTCCTCAGACAATCCATGCTAAATCATCATAAAATAAAACTATAAGACTGTATCGTCACAATGTCACTATATACAAATTAATACAGAATGTAAGAAATCACTTTTATTTTAAGAACTTACCTTAATAAATCTACCCACAATTTGAGAGGTATATTTAGGCAGCTGTTGTACTTTGCCAAGTAATATCAAAGACACTAAAATATACTTTTTATATGATTCCAACATGATGTGGCTGACGGCCATGGCTGGAGTAGTTATAGCCTGAGAGAGAGCAGACAGCAGTGTGAAGACACGGCACAGCACAGCAGGAATACCAAGTGACCACAGGCGTCATTTTAACTATAAAACAGTGAGACTTAAATGTCCATTACTATTAAGATGTTCTGTTACATCTATTTCTTTACAGTGTGGGGGCACCTGTGTATAATACAGCAGTGACTATTTGGAGTCAGAGAACACATCTGTGGGAGTGCTATCTCTTTTCATTATGTGGGCTTCTAGGATCAAACTCCAGTGAGGAGGCTGGGCAAGTGCCTTTACCCGTTGAGCCATTATTTGTTATAGGGTTAAAACAAACAAACAAACAAACCAGGAAGGGTGTAAACAGTCCTCTACTACTACAAATTATGCAGTCAAGTGTCCTGCAGTAGGAAACTGTAGAGGCCAGCGTATCCCCAAGTGCAATGGAGAAGCCTTACCCTGAGAACACCAGTGAGCATGGTGTCTCCCCTCCAGCTAAGCTTTAACACTTTTATTTTTGAGATAGACCTTGCTGTACAGGTCAAGGCTGCCCTGGAACTTAAGTACGTACTGAGCACTGAGAATGTCAGCATTCATGGCTTGTGGCAGCTTTATTGAAATAAAACTCAGAGTACAACCTTTTTATCTTTAAAGTATATAGCTTGGTGGTTCCCACTACATTTTCTGGGCTGCAATACTATCATCATTACCTCATCCAGAACATCTCCATCCCTCAAAAAGATCCCTCTCCTCATAAGCAGCCACTTTTTACTTTTTTCACAGAACCACACTCTGCCTTCTGTCTCCGGACTTGTCTGTTCTGGACAATTGTATAAAAGGCATCATAAACCTGTGATCCTTTGTAACTGACTTCTTTAACAAATGTTCTAGCTCTGAGGTCAGGACGTCCCCCTTTATATGGCTGAAAATGATCCCACTGTGTGGACATACATTAGCCATTCTTCAGTTTGATGAGGATTACTCTAGGTTACTCCTACTTTTTGGTTCTACATGTTTTTACGTGGACAGTGTTTTTTATTTCTCTTGAATATATTTTTAGGAGTAAAATTGCTAGGCCACATGCTTAATATTGTAATTGTTTTTATGTTTGGTTTTTGGGATTGGTATTCAACCCAGGACCCTGAACAAGTAAGGTAAATACTCTTTCACTAAACTGTACCCTCAAATCTTGAGTTTTATCTTAACCACCAAACTCTTCTCCAGAGTGACTCATTTTGCAAGCCTATGTGCAATTATGAGGGGTCTGTCTTCCAACCTTAGCTCTCCTAGTATGTATGAATCAGTAACACTCGCTGACTGCTTGGTTCACATAAGTTCAGAACCACACCACAACTTCCGAAAACTCATTACCTGCTCATAAAAGTACAGTGCTCTTTCAAAGTTCTTCAGCCCCGTATAGATCATCCCTCCATAATAGTAGTAGCACAGAAAGTGTTTTGCATCATAGGCTCCATTCTCCTTACAGATATCCATCATATCCACATCAAGATACGGAAGGGCAGGCTTAAAGCACTTCGCTAGTAAACAAAGCTATAAAGAAATTTGTATTAAGTACATTTCACTATGGCAGGTTTTAGAAAAACATTCAGATTCCAAAATTTTAAGATAATACTGTTTTGCTTTACAGATGATTATTAACATAAATATTAACACATTATTCCATTTTCTTAACCATCTAGAATAAAAGAACATTTCCTGCTGGGTGTGGTCACTCACACCTATAATCCTTGACACTCAGGCAGCTGAAGCAGGGCTGCTGCAAACTCAAGACCAGCCTGGGCTATGGATAAAAACTAACACTAAGGTAGAGCAAACCACAGATGAACTGAAAATCAGAATTCCACGGACACAGTGCAGTACCCACCCAGCACTCATGAGTTTCTGGACAAGTAAACAAAAGTGTAAGCCTTCAATTCACTGGCTCAGTGAAACAAGAAACAGACAGTGTCAGGCAGGGCTTGGTGCCTACGCCCTCAGTCCCAGTGATGGGAGGCTGACTGACGCAGGTGATCTGAGTTATGGGCCAGCTTCATTTTCAGAGCTTACACAAAGAGATCCTCTCTTAGGGGAAGAAAAAAAAAAAAGCAAACAAACAAAAACTCAAAACAAAATTCAAAATTAGACCCAGATGGTGAGATCAAAAGTGAAGAATTTTTTTTTTAAAATTAACTCTCAAACTGAAACTTTCAGGCAAATATATAAAAAAGTGTGTAAGTACAAAAAGCAAGCACACAAGGTAAATGATGTATCAAAACCATGCAACAGTGATGTCTGCAAACTCGCCCAACAGCCCATTTTTAAAAATTAGGTATAAAGGCAGTGACAGGGATGAAAAGTGTATTTTTAAAAATTAGGTATAACTACGCATTGCACTGTACGTACGCCTTTAATCCCAGTACTCAGAAGCATAGGCAGGCAAATCTCTGTGAGTTTGAGGCCAGACTGGTCTATCTACATGAGTTCCAAGACAGCTAGGGCTAAGGTAGAGAGGCCCTATCTCAAAAAAAACAAACAAATAAACAATAACAATAATGAAGTAAAATAAAATTAAGTATATGCTAATCGCTGTCATAAAAGCACTGTGAAAGACGAATGATGTAAGAAAAAGGAACAGGTGTCCGAGGTAGATGGTGTAGCATAATACAGATCAGACTCACCTCCAAGATGCACCAAACAGGAAAAGACACATGAAAATTCACATACATTTATTGGGATTTGTGGGCTTTTTTTAAAAGAAAAAGTATGTGTACACACACACACACACACACACACACACCGTTGTATGTACAAAGTATCTGTAGAAGAAATGCACAAGAAGTACTAACATGGGTGCTCTCTGAAGAGAACTGCCTCTGGCAACAGAAAGGGAGACATCATCATATATCCCCGCTTCTGGGAGTCCTTTGGACTTTGAACTACTTAGCATAAGATAAATAAGTAAATGTTTTAAGACATAAAAAGTTGCCTGTGTTTTTACTCTTAAGTTCCATGATTCATTTAACAGAAAATGACTTAACGGGCGGTGGTGGCGCACGCCTTTAATCCCAGCACTTGGGAGGCAGAGGCAGGCGGATCTCTGAGTTCGAGAGTTCGAGGCTAGCCTGGTCTACAGAGTGAGTTCCAGGACAGCCAGGGCTACACACAGAGAAACCCTGTTTCAAAAAAACCAAAAAAAAAAAAAAAAAAAAAGAATTTGGGGCTGGTGAGATGGCTCAGCGGTTAAGAGCACTGACTGCACTTCCAGAGGTCACGAGTTCAAATCCCAGCAACCACATGGTGGCTCGCAACCATCTGCAATGATATCTGATGCCCTCTTGTGGGGTGTCTGAAGACAGCTACAGTGTACTTACATATAATAAATAAATAAATAGTTTAAAAAAAAAAAAAAAAAAGAAAATGACTTAAATTTCAAAAAAATGCTACAACCATTACAATGATCCTTTCATAAGCCCCACTAGCACCACCTCCACCCGTTATCCAGCTGGGCAAGCCCATGAACAGCCTCACATCCCTGAGCATGTGAATCACATACTTTGGCTTCGTACCTGGCAGAGATCGGCATGTACTGAGGTCAGCTGGTTTGTATTCATCTGCATCTTGTCTATGGCTTGCTTAAGGATGCCAATTCCTCGAAGGGGCTGTCAGAAATGACATCTCTTTCAGATAAGTTCTCAAAGTTGGCAGCACATTGGATCTTATGTTGTCACTTACAAATAAAAAACAACACTAATTGATAGGTTCCTTACAGAGCAGTAAGCTTTCCATATCATGTCAGGAAATGTCCGTGTCTATTCAGTCACAAAATGGGTTAGTATGTTTCTTGGAATACTTAGATAATTTCAGTATCATACTTTAAATTAAAACCTTTTTTTTTTCTTTTACAATGACTATCACTAATAAACTGTATTGCTTTCTTGGGGCTAGAGAGATGGTTCAGCTGGTGAAGTACTTGCCATGTAAGTACCAGGATCTGAGTTCAGTCTCCAGAACCCATGAACAAGCAGATGTGACAGTGTGCACCCAGTATTCCAAGACTGAAGAGCCAGAGATAAAGGGAGGATCTCTCTGGCTTGCTGGCTAGTGGGTCTAGACAACCAAAGACCTCTACGTTTGTCAGAGACTCTGTCACAAAAACAAGGCAGAGAGTGAATGAAGAAGACACCCAATGTCAGCCTGTGACCTCCACATACATTGCATGTGCACACATGTGCACACGTATGTATACAAAACTAGAGTACTTTCCTAATTGTTAAACAGAGAATTTTTCTGCATCATTTACCACAAATTAGTGCTGTAGCTTAGAAGCTAAGCTTGTGGATGATGATGCAGGCAGAGTATTAGCCCTAAAGAGTAAATAGCCACTGAATAATAACCACAGTTCATAAGCAAACTGTTTCCTGCCCCCAATTATAAACAACAGTACTCAGCCTCAAGTGAGGCCTAACTCTCTGAAGATCAGAAGTTGAAGCTATAATATACCTACATAACTTTATAGCTTTTTCTTTCTGTTTTTTTTTGGGGGGGGGTTAGAGATAAGAGTTTTTCTGTGTAGGCTTGACTGTCCTGGAACTCCAACTTATAGAGCTCCACCTGCCTCTGCTTCCCAAGTACTGGGATTAAGTGTGCACTACCACCACCACCTCTGCCACCTGGGTAACAGCTCTTTCAATAAAGAAGAGGATGGCAATAGCTTTCCTCTCATTACTCAAGAAGAGACATAGTTGTATCTCCCATCCCAAGACAGGGTGTAATGGTTTGTATATACTCAGCCCAAGGAGTGGCACTATTAGAGGGTATGGCCCTGTTGGAGTAGGTGTGTCACTGTGGACGTGGCTTTAATACCCTAGTTGTAGCTGCCTGGAAGTTCAGTATTCTGCTAGCAGTCTTCAGATGAAGATGTAGAACTCTCAGCTCTGCCTGCATTATGCCTGTCTAGACATTGCCATGCTCCTGTCTTGATGATAATAGACTGAACCTCTGAACCTGTAAGCCAGCCCCAATTAAATATTGTCCTTAGAAGAGTTGCCTTGGTCATGATGTCTGTTCACAGCAGTGAAACCCTAAGACATGAGTTATCATGTAGCCCAATTTAACCTTGAACTAGACATGTAGCTAAGGATGACCTTGAACTCATAAACCTCCTGCCTCTATTTTCCAACTGCTGGAGTTACTCAGCCATTAAAACAAACAAACAAACAAACAAACAAACAGAAACACGCTGGGCGGTGGTGGCACACGCCTTTAATCCCAGCACTTGGGAGGCAGAGGCAGGCGGATTCCTGAGTTTGAGAGTTTGAGGCTAGTCTGGTCTACAGAGTGAGTTCCAGGACAGCCAAGGCTACACAGAGAAACCCTGTCTCGAAAAACCAAAAAAAAAAAAAGGGCTGGAGAGATGGGTCAGTGGTTAAGAGCACTGACTGCTCTTCCAGAGGTCCTGAGTTCAAATCCCAGCAACCACATGGTGGCTCACAACCATCCGTAATGAGATTGGATGCCCTCTTCTGGTGTGTCTGAAGACAGCGACAGTATACTCATAAATAAAAAAAAACAAAAAAAACAAAAAAAACCCAGAAACACACGTGCACACACACACACAAACACAGGCTCTGCCTGCATGTATGCCTATGCACTAAATGAGGGCCTGGTGACCTCAGCCAGTGCTTTTAACCACTGAACCATCTCTTCAGCCCTATAGCTTTTAACCAAATTATTTAGCATTCCTAAAGAATATCAAAGCTCCTTCTGCTTTCAGCCTCCTTCCTTTCACTTCCCAATCAAAAAGAATCACACAAACTATAATTTGTGCCAGCATCACCAAAGGCAAAGTCTAAAAACTGTTCTAGGTGACAGAGAACTAAAAAGAAACATCAGTGTATCCACCTACGCTCTGACGTCTGCTTTCTACAGAGAACGTCAATCATCTACCTGGCCGAGCATTATCTTAACATCCATTTCCAGATGTTGACCATCTTCACTGTGGTCTACATGAGAATGTAGAAAGCACCCACTGAAGTATTTAGAATGAAGAAAACATATCTACAATTACTTCCCAATGGTGCCATGAAACAATAACACTGGGAGAATCTAAGTCAAGAGCACATAAGACGTCATCATATGATCCTTTCAGTGTTCTATAAGGTGAAATCATCATAATTAAAAGCTAAAAGGAAAAAACAAGAAATTGCATCAATATAACACTGGTAGTTTTTTTAGTTTTTTGCTTCTTCCAGTGCCAGCATGGAACCAAGTACTTCAAACATGGCAAGCAACTGCTCCACTACTGTGCCATACCTCCAGGCCAGACTTCAGTTTCAAAATAACCAGCGCTACCAGTCACCTCCTGGAGGCCTCACATGTAGCCAACGGCTGCTCTCAGGAAGCACATATATGTAAGTATTGGGAGGTTGAGTACTGAACCTAGCCTTTTCTAGACTAGTTTGTAAGTCAAACACACATTGTAACAAAACTTGAATAACTTGAATATTTCTTACCTGTTTTCTTTCCACAAGTGCATTTGTTAGCTGATGGCAAAGCCCAGCAACTAGATGCAACAATAACAAAAACAATAACAAAATATTGAAAATACAAACACTGCAAAGGAAAATACATTCAGGAGAAGAAGAAATACTATTAGCTTACACGTGTCTGTTGCGTATCGAATGTGCTCGCCGTTACAAGTACTAATGAAAAGCTGGACCTGGGAGAACAGCGTCTCGAAGTCAGGAACACTGGGCATCGAAAACTTCACAAACCTAGAATGGGGAGAAAAAGAGTCAGTAATCTTGCTTCTCATACAGTAAACAATAAAAACAGCTGAAGTTTCACATCCATCCTGCCTCTGAAATTAACTGCCACAGGGCTGGAGAGATGGCTCAGTGGTTAAGAGCACTTGTTGCTCTTGAAAAAGACCTGGGTTCAATTCCCAGCACCTACATGATGGCTTCTAACTGTAACTTCATTTTTAGGGAGATCTGATACAATTGTTTGATCTCCGCAAGAATCAAGTAAACATGTGGTACACACACACACACACGGCCAAAACGCTCATACACAGTAAAAAACATGTGGTACACACACACAC
>NW_021604711.1:2551109-2625767 GCF_004785775.1 Grammomys surdaster | reverse complement strand
CACACACACAGCCAAAACCCTCATACACAGTAAAAAACATGTGGTACGTACACACACACACACACACACACACACACACACACACACAGAGCCAAAACCCTCATACACAATAAAAAACATGTGGTACACACACATACATACAGCCAAAACGCTCATACACAATAAAAAATAGCTTCTTAAAAAATTAAGTATCAGAGTCCACCAAATTTTCCTGGCCTGTTTCTTTCTTTTTCCCCCTTTTCAGTACAAAACAAAGATATAGAGGTTAAGGAAAATATGCTTGAAAGAGGACAACATTCATAACAAAAAATTTGTTTTCTGAGACAGAGTCTCTTTGCAGAGCCCTGTGTGTCCTAGAACTCACTTATGTAGACCAGGCTAGCCTGGAACTCACAAAGGCCCTGCCTGCCTCTGTCTCCCAAGTACTGGGATTAAAGGAGTGCATCAGCATGCTCAGCTGCTTCTTTTTAACCCCAGTGTGGTCAGGACATTTACTCGGTTAAGAATCAGATGCTTAAGGCTGGTGAAGTGCTCACCAGATAAAGGCATTTGCAGCCAAGCCGGACAACCTGAGTTTGGTCCTCAAGAGTAACATACTGGAAGGAAACCAACTCTAGCAAGCAAGCTGTCATCTAACCTCTATATATGTGGGACATGTGTGCATCTCCATATACAAAAAACAAAACAAAACAAAAAACAAAACAAAACTTTTAAAAAAGAAGAATCTATTGCTTTTCCTGTTTGGGGTAGAATGTACTCAAATAAGGCAAAGAGACTAGGGGTGCAGTGGGAGGCTAAGGCAGCAGCTTAGGGTCGATGTTGTGGCCAGCTGGATTTCAACTCGGAATACTGAAAGAACTAGCTGACAGAGAAAACAAGAGAGGGGTAGATAATCACAGGGAACATTCAGATGATCCATCCTGACTAAAGGGCAGGCAGTGGGATCAACTGTCATGAGACACTTTCAGGAGGGCTTGCAGAGAATCTCAGGAGAGAAAGCTGCCACCACTAGAACACTGCATTAAAGCAAATGTTGTGATCTTTTAAAACAGTAACTACTGAAATTAATTTAAAAAAATGGCTTTTCCATCTTTTAGTTCATCTATATCAGTAGTTCCCAACCTGTGGGTGTCTACCCTTTGGTAAACCTGTCTCCAAAAATATTGTGGTTCATAACAATAGCAAAATTATACTTATGAAGTAGCAAGGAAAATAACTTTATGGTTGGGGTCACCACAACATGAGGCCCTGTATTAAAGGTCACAGCATCAGGAAGGTTGAGGACTGCTGAACTACACAGTATTACTTAACAACGTCACTTTTTACTTCGTAATTACGAAGACGTGACAGAAACAACTTCACAACAGTCAGCGAGCATTGTGATTTCTATTTTAAAGAGCAGCAGTGCAGGGCTCCGTACTCTGTAAGTGAAAGACCATGGATTGAAACGAGGCTTTAGACACACGCTCCAGGTTCTCTGCATGTAGTATTTGCATATAACTAATATATAATGGTGAGACACTACAGAGTATCAAATGTTTTCATGGCTATAGGCATTAGCACTAGGGAGGCTAAGGCAGTAAGATGGTGAGTCCGGGACTGGCCTGTGTTGAATACTGAAATCCTGTCTCAAAGGGAAGAAAAAAGAAAAGCTTTCTGAGCTGGGGAGCTGGCTCAAAGGGTAAGGGTGCTTATGGCCAAGGTTGATGACTTGAGGTTGATCCTGGAAATCCATATGGTAGGAAAGAACCAATTCCCACAAGTTGTCTCTGACCTCTGGGTGCGGATGCAGACACACACAAATAAATACTTATAAAAAGTATGTTTTCACATACATCCCATGTGATATGGATGTATGTGTAAGTATATATGTATATAAAATATACACATTATCTGTTCTTTCATATCAGTAAGAAAAAAAATACACCTTTGTCTCAGAAGTCCTAGTGTGACTAGGACCAGATGTTTATTATTTTAAATGCCATGACAACATCCTCATTTATGTATTCTACATAACAAATTCTGTTCAGACATTGTTACAAGGAACTCGAGTTACAATAGATTTGAACATCTGTGCCAGGAAACATCACTGATTGTAGTCCACTCTATCCTACTCTATTATATTACATATTTGCTTTCAAAGTTAGAAAACATGGCCAAGCCTCTGAATCACATGAACATAATATTTAGATAAATGCAAAAATTATAATGTCTAGCTGTTTTTTTAAAAGAAAATTTCAGCCGGGAGGTGGTGGCACACGCCTTTAATCCCAGCACTTGGGAGGCAGGGGCAGGCGGATTTCTGAGTTCGAGGCCAGCCTGGTCTACAGAGTGAGTTCCAGGACAGCCAGGGCTACACAGAGAAACCCTGTCTCGAAAAAAACAAACAAACAAAAAAAAACAGAAAAAAAAGAAAAAAGAAAAAAAGAAAAAAGAAAATTCCAAGGAACAAGATGGCTCAGAGAGTAAGAACACTGTTTTTACAAAGGATCTTAGTTCAGTTCCCAGCACCCACGTCAGGTGGCTCACAGCTGCCTGTAACTTCAGTTCCTCGTCTGTCCTCTAAGGGCACCCCACAATACAAACATATAAGTTTTTTTAAAAAAAAAAAAAAAAAACCTTAAACCAGCCTGGTTCAGGACACCCAGGGCTATACAGAGAAACCCTGTCTTAAAAAACAACAACAAAAAATTTAAAAAATTCAAATTTGTACATATATACAATGAATCAAAATGATGATACTGAAAGATGGATCATTCACTCTGCAGTTAAGAGAACTTGCTCCTCTTGCAGAGAGCCTGGGTTAGGACCCAGTACCCATATGGTGGCTCATAACCACCCATAACTCCAGTTTCGGGATAATCCAATACCCTCTTCTGACTTTTGTGCACGCCAGAAATGTATGTGGCACACATGGATAAATATATGCAAGCAAAATACTCATTCACTTAAAATTAATAAATCTTTCAAAAAATTATAAAACTGGTGTCAGATGTAGTGGTGCACACCTTTAATCCCAGCACTCAGAGGCAGGTGGATCTCTTTAGTTTGAGGTCAACCTGGTCTACAAGTGAATTCCAGGACAGCCAGGGCTATAGAAAGATCCTGTTTCCAAACAAACAAAAGGCATGAAACTGAACAAAACATAATAAGCAACAATTTGATGGAACACACGCATCCACACTAGAAAACACAGACTGTAACAAGCACAAACCTATAAAAGAAAAAAAAATGCCCCTTACAGAACAGCAAGGACACCCAAAGAGTGTTCTTGAACATCTAAAGCCCCAAGCACAGTGTCCAAGTGGGACAAGTTCTTCGCAAGGAGTTCTCCACTCTTGTTGATGAGCTCACAGAGCTGAGTCATTTGCCCTGCAAAACAGAACACTCGAATTCAGTTAGGGCACTAACCAAATTAAGAACTCTAATAAGACTTCCTTCTCAAATGCTTAGATGATTTGTTATGTCTTCCTCTAAGACTAGGACGGGAACAAACAATTTGCTCTGCCTCAAAACTAGTCAGAGGAAACACTATACCTCCCAATTCCCTCCGGGGTCCAGAAAGCGTCTGCAGTTCCCAAAGCCAGAAGTTTACATATCACTGACACTGTCTTTCTCAGAACCAAAGAGGACTGTTATGCCATAAGTTCCTCAGCTCCACTTCTTTCCCCTTCATGTCTTAATTCAGAACATTATCACTTCTTGTATGGACTGCTTGATATATCTTCTAAGTGGTATATATTCCATTATTCCAAATTCTACTTCATATTATGCAAACTCAATCAAATTATACCAAAGGCTTTAAGAAATCCAAACACTCCAGCTCAGTTTCCAGAACAAACTTAAGAACTGGTTTCTACTGACTCACCTCCTGGTCACTCATCAACTTAGGCCTTCTCTCTGCCCTCACCATACTCCATTCCCCTTGACTCACTATCCACCTCCTCTGTGCCCTCAATGTACTACAAGGGACTGTGGTGACCAGATAATTGAAAGTAAATGCACATGTAAGGGTCTACTGAGCAGCTAAGCAATAGCTCCTTGGATTAATCTCCAATCTGTTAAAAAAACCAAAAGTTCCATCTAATGGCATCATAGTGTGGCTAGGAGGCAAAGGCAAAGGTCTCTGTAAATACCCGGCCAGCCAGGATTACATAGTGAGACCCTAGCTTCAGTGCAAACAAAAACAGGATTACATGTTAACAGACAGCTTGTCTATAAAACCAAACAGAAACCTCCTCCATCCAGATTCTATACTCCAGCTATCCTCATGCTTTTCTCAGAAGCAACGCAGTATTACCAATGAATGTCTTAAGGGTCCTTCTAAAGACAGTCCACATGTATAGGAATGCTCGCCCACGTATGTATGCAGTCTTTCTACTTATTCACATAGACGGCGCTGTGCTGTGTACACTATTAAGCATCTTCCTGCTATTTAATGATGACCTTTTCAGTTCACAAAAAGTGTATGTGCTTTTCTTTCCACAGCTGCATAGGAATCTATTTGTGTGGCAGTGCTAAAATTAACTTTATTGTAATTTTAATTTTGTGTCTGTATCTGTATGTGGGTATGTGCATGGAAGTTAAAAGTGCCCAAGGAGACTCAAGAGGACACTGGGTTTTGGATTCTTTGAAGCTGATGTTGTAAGACGCTGGGTGTCCACTGACAATGCTAGGAACTGAACCCAGGTCCTCTCAAAGAGTAGTATACGCTGAGAACTGTTCTCCAGCCCCTCTTCATTAACTTATTTGGAGAAAAGGGTCTCATTGTGTAGTGCTGGCTGGCCTTGAACTCAAGGGATCCACCTACCTCTGCCTCCAAGTTATGGGATTAAAGGAGTACACTCCCATGCTCACTCTTAACTAATTCTACTTGTATGGTATGGATGGATGAATGATTTATTTAAGAAAAAAAAATCACTCACAGGTATGTAACTGGCCTGTGAGCGTAAGTCTATCACTGATAAGGAAAACGAGAATTACTATTTTTTTTGCATGGTTTCATCATTTAAACCTTACAATAGTTAGATGGACAACTCCCAGGACACATCTCATACCCCTCTTTTTTAACAAATGAAGAAATGAGCCTAACCTCAAGGAATTTCCAGATATCAAAAGCATTTTTACATGCTTTCTCCACTCAATTCCCTTAACTCTATTAAGGAGAGATCACATTCTTCTGGCTCAAGATTATGTGTGTTCAAGTGAAGAGATGAATGGACCAAATGGTATGTAAATTAAGAGGGGGAATAAAGTAACAACTGTACGCCCTAGAAATGGAGTCCGACTACTGAAAGCTTCCTTGGAGCTCGGTACGACCAAAATAGGGGCGGAGAATTCCGAGTGTGCGCTGCTGGCTAGCCAAGACTCAAGCCTTCCAGCCAAGGAGCCTAGAAGATTCCCTTCCAGCCGCTAGAGAGGCCTGGTCAGGGGGTGGCCCGGCAGGACGGATAGGACGCCAAACCAATCACCGAAAACCAGTGATGGCCAAGGGACCAATGGGCGCTCCAGAATGTCCCCTAGTGGAAGTCACGCCCCCAAACTGTCAAGCGGCGCACCGTGGCTGGGGCCCGAAACGGGGTGCGGGGTAGGAGGTGGGGAAGGGGGAGGGGAAGGAAAAGTCTCCAGGGCCCGAGACAGGGGAAGCCCAAGGTGAGGACTACGGCGCCCGACTGCACGAGGAGTGCTCCTCACGGCCGTGCGCTCCACCCTAAGTACCAAGGCCTGAACAGGTCCAGGAGGAGAGGCTAGAGCTAAGGGCGGTCCCAACATCCGCACCGGCGCCAGGGCATACCGGCCTAGCCCTGCGGCCCAGGCCTCACCTTGAGCTGAGAGCTGACGGACACTGTTCACGAACTGCTCCAGAGCAGACGCCATGTTTCCCCGCTGGTGGCCCAAGCAACAGAGGTAGCTCGCGCGGGAAAAGGCGGCCGCTCTAGGAGGAGGGGCCCGGCGACCCACTAAAGCCTGAAGGGAGGTTGTGTCACTTCCGCCGACCAAGCGCCGCGAGATCTTACCTGGTTGAGGCCCCTCCTGTCTCCATGGAGACACTTCCGTTAATCGCCGGAAGTTAGTTCTCGTCTTTCCATGTAGTGCACTCGTGAAATCTCGGCTTATGTTAAATGGAAATAATGAAGAAAGGAAGGACTAGTACTTAAGCACAAAATTTCTGAGTCCAGTTTTGCCTAGAATGACTGGACATTTTTTAAACCTAGCTACATACTTCCGACACGGCTCCATTGCCACTTCCGGAAGGTACATGTCAGTGGAGAACCATACCTTTTTCCAGAGGCAAGGGAAATGACTCCTTTTGGAGAGTGGGGAATCATTTCATAAGTTCCTAAGGAATGGTGGCTTTTATCTAACCACCAGAAACCCTTCTGTATTTGAAGTTGTGCTCATTTCTGGACATGTACAGTGCCTGAGACCTAACAGCAACGTTAGGAAGGTTTTGAATTCTTCTAAAGCTGAAAATTAAACTCCAAGCAATTCCCCGGGTTTCCAGCCTCTCCAGGTCTAGACTGAGACACTGATTTTTCTCATTCCATCTTTGATTTCTCATATGATCCTTCATCTATCTGTAAGTAACAGTTAAACTCAGGTTAATCTTTCTACAAACTTCTCCCTCTGAAGCAAGCACGGAATCTAAGGCTAAGGGGTTCTGATAGCACCGCACACTTTAGGTTCCTGCTTGGCTAGCAACTAATTTCTTTCCTAGGGCTTCTAGTGCTATAGCAAAGAGGGAGAGAAAGGTTACTTTGTATCACTTCATAAAGTGAATGAAAGTCCTCACGAAATGAGGCTTCAGAGCGAGACTGTGACTCTTTTGAAACAACAGGATCCAGAGTGTGTTAGCGTTACAGCTCTGAGGGGCAAGTTTTCCCTCATACAAGTGTTGCAGTTCTGAGGGGGAAATCACAATGCGTGTGTTACAGCTCGGGAAAGGCTTCTCCAAAGGAAGTATGGAAATATTACAGCTCTGAGGGGAGAGGTTTCCCCTTTGTAAGTGTTGCAGCTGAAGGGAAAGTTATTCTGCCAGTCTGGAGCCAAGGAATGCCATGAAGTCACATGGCACAAGCAACCTCAAGAGATTTACTGAGAGAAGCACAAGATGGTGCTGCCTCTGCTCCTAGGAGAAGCAGCAGGGAACTGGTGAGGAGACAAGCTCATACAGAGTTTCTTTGGGAAGGAGTTTTCCAGGATGAGGATTGGTGAGATTTCAAGCCAAGCTCAAAGACTGGTGAGATTTTGTGCTCAGGGATTGGTAGGTTTTGGGCTGAGGAATTGGTGGGGTTTGGTAGGTTTTCAAGTCTGGAAGTAGACTTGGACCTTTTACCTTACACAGGTTCTTGGTTAAACTCAAAATCAATTTTGTGGCCATTCTTCCATGTCAAGTCTTCTGGATGGAGGACTGTTATGTGACAAAACTTCCTGGGGAGATGCTGTACACACATGTACCTACCCTAGATGAGGAGTTCACAACAGACCAAAGGAATGGACACCACCAAAGTCTAACTTGGTTGAACCAATGAGCTTTATTGGAGTTGTTTATAAGAGTATAAGTGAGGGGTTACTTACGGGAGCAGAAATGACCCAAAGACAGCTACCCCAGTATGGATGACAGCTCACAAAAGCTGGGACCAGGAACACACTGCACAGCCCGAAGGCAGCTCAACAGGCTTGAGAGAGCATCCTTTCTTACTGACTCTGTTTTTTAAAGCCTCTTCTAGGCTGCCAGGCTGGTTTCTGCTTTTTCTAGGCAGCTGGTTTGGTCTCAGAGTCATCTTTTTAGCTTGGCTTCTCTGAGATTCTCAGTCAAGTCTTTATTGCTTGCTCAGCAAGGGAGGAGCCTAGTGATTCTGGTCAGTTTCAGGGACTTCCTGAAGCTATTTTGAGTTGTTTGCCTTCCTGTTTAAGCAGCTTCATTCTTGGAGGAAACTGTTACACAACAAGGATATTTAACAGGATTATAGGTTCCAAGTTTACAGTTGGAGATGCCACTACCCTCTGGAGGAGTGCTGTTTTATCTTTATCCTTCCAGGTGGTCAATGAACCACAGCTCCAATAGGGGCAGAAACACCAGTCCTGGTGGCATATCTAGACATAACTAGAACTCTCCATTCATGTACTTACCATTAAATCTATACTCTTGTTCCCAATATAGACCCACATATGGTTTCCTTTAAGCTGACTGGGTATTACCTATGGCATCACACATGTCACAGCATAAGGATATTGGCTGTTTGGGGTCAAGAACTTGGATTTGGTTAGTCTGGTTACACTGGACCATTTCCAGACTTTTATCTACTTCTCAATGGGGGAACACTGTGGGTTAAAACAAGTATATTGATCTCCTAGTTGGCAGATGGAATAGGTAGTCCTATTATGTCTGCAGGCCCCTATGACTTTTTCTTGGCAAGTGAAACCGGTGTGATAAAGTAAGGTTTTCGTGATGGCCTGGTCGTGTGGAGTGGTGCAGATTGCATAAGACAGACTTAAGTCTAGAAACAAGGCCCAGATGGGTAGCAACCAGTAGCAATGAGTTATCATGCACACAAGAGGGAAAAGAACACTAACAAGTCATTTGCCATATTTCTAGTTGACGAGAGCAGTCTCTGCCAACCCTATGGCAGAGATGAGAACAAGGGTCACAGCAACAGACCATGGACAAGAGAACTGATATAGGAAACAGTGTCTTTATGCCACCAGATGGCTCTCTTCAAGCTGCTGTCATACACAGATGAGTCAGCTTCTGACGTGACTGAAGTGGGCTGTAGTCCTCTGTGGTATCTGGCACACAGCCGTCTTCCTCCAGATGACCAGCCTGGGTGGTGTGATGAGCCATCCATGCATTCTCAGTCTCCAGAAGCTGGTTTCCTTCTGCTGTGTTAGGGGACCACCTTTACTCACTACGAAGTGAGACCCTACAAGGGACTTTGGGGGTTGGACATTCCAGTCTTTTACCCATATAGCATCTCCATCTGTAGTCAAGCTGGCAGGCAACCACTCCTAATTGGATGGTATATAGTAGTCAGGGATGAGCCAAGAGCCTGCATTTGCTGTCTCAGAGTAATGTTGCCCAGCCCCTGTATACCCTGATAAGAGGAGGCAGGAGTCCAGAAAGGATAAGGGGAGAACCCTATATGTCTAGTAGGGCTAGACCTAATATTTAACCAAGCAGTTGGCAACAGCTGGTCCCAGACTGGGGGACACTCAGTGAAGTCCACAACTCTATTTTCAAATGGGGCTCCTCCAACACTGTATCCTAGAAGAGGCATTAGGTCCCCAACTCAGGTTATTTTGGATACATATTTCACATTGTATATCACCTGGGCTATGCTGGAGAGTCAAAGGATGGACAAATGTCAGCTCAATGGGTCTTTAAGAGCTTCCCAGATAAGGTGGGTCTTCTGGTGCAACTGTTTGACAACACCTGAGACTATGACCTCAGGAATTAGCCATTTTCAAATCCCCACCATCCACCTGGGAGACAGATCTCACTCTCTGTCTTATACTGAGTGTTCATGATGGAGTCGCTAGGCTCCTATTCTGCCAATGGCCTAAATCAGTGCATAGGGCGCAGCTCTAGCTCCTGTTGTCCCTGAAGGCTGCAAGCTTCACTTCTCAGTCTTCTTTAGTTTCCTCCCTTGATGCCCTCCAAAGCATACAACTGTCACCCAAAAGTTCTGGGATTTCTTATGTTTTTCTTTGGTTTCTTTGTTTTTTTTTTTTTTATTTCTTTGGTTTTGTTTGTTTGAGACAAGGTCTCACAATATTGCTCAGGGTGTCCTGGAACTCACTATGTAGACTGGGCAGACCTCAAACTCACAGAAACCTGCCTGCCTCTGCCTCTGCCTCTGAGTGCCTGGATTAAAGGTGCGCACTACCACTCTGGCACGAGTTCAAGGATTTCTTTGCCATGGGTTATATCTTTTCCTTCTGAGTTGATTAGGCACTCTTTGTTCTGAGGCTCATGTATGTGAAGGGTGGAAGCATATGTAAGAGCCCATGTGTATATTGATGTACACCTCAGCTGTAGTAGCAGGGCCCAGGTCAGAAAGAAGTTCTGCCTTTGGCAGAGATTTCAACTCAATGATGAAAATCAAGTTGACCATGGAGTACCCTGAAAGATAACCTTTCTCTTTCACAAAACAGCCACCATTGGTGAAATTCTCAGCATCCAGGATCTAATTGGTTAGAGAATATCTCACCCACAACTGATGCAGTCATGGTCTTGATGGTCTAGACCAACAAATACCAGGGTCTTGAGGTTTGAGGTCCATAGTACTTCTAGGTGAATGTGCAGGTTCTCACACATTTCCTGGTAGCTGATCATCCAGGCATTAGTTAGCCAGGATTGTCCCTTGTACACCATCGTCAGCACTGTGAGTATGGGGCTAAGAGAATTATTTTCCCATAATCAATCTGTCAGTCTTTGACACTATGATGGTAATGGCAGTGAGTGCCTAGAGCCAGGCGCTGGCCCTGCACAAGAGTTAAGCTGCTGGGAAAGGTCTGCAATTGGGCAATGCCATGACAGCAACACTTGGGTCAGGACCCCTACCCTAATGCCAGCGAGCTCATGCATGCCCGAGAGTGTGAGCACGTCTGGATGCCCTAAGGCCAGGCACATTGGTGAGGGCTTTCTTGATCTTTTCAAAAGCATTCTGTTGTCCTTGTTCCCATGGCAGAGGGTCTTGCTCCTCTGCTTTGTGGCATCATAAGTCATTTTGACAAGATGAGAAATTAGGTATTCAGATTCTACAGAAACCTGTGGTCCTAAAGGAACTCCCAAACCTAGCATTACGTAGATGGACCTGGGATAACCAGACAGCCTGCTTTTTCTCTGAGATATGTGAAAATCAAGGCACTTGACTTATTCTTGGCAGACTTGTGCCTTTTTTTTTCCTTTTAAACCATGTAGCCGCCTCCCACAGGAAAGTAAAGAGCAATTGTATTAATTCCTAATAATCTTCCTGCACTCATCTGTTCAGCCATGTTGGTCTGCTGGAAAAGCTTCTGAATGAGAAGCTAACTCAGAGCCAAAATGGTTCAAAATTTTTTGAGTCCTTGAGGCAATCTAGTCCATGTTAACTGGCCTGTCACCATTTTTAGGATTCTTCGGGAAGGTGAAGATTGGTTGGCTCTGAGGGGTTGGGAGGATACAGAAAAAGATACATACATACATACATACATACATACATACATACATACATACATAAATTTAAAACACTTGTGTACACTAGTGTTTTGCCTGCATATCTGTGTGAGAGTTAAATCCACTGGAACCTGAGTTACAGACAGTTGTAAGCTGCCATGTGAGTGCTGGGAATTGAACCCTGGTTCTCTGGAAGAGCAGGTAATGCTCTTAGCCATCGCTCCAGTCCTGAGAATGGCAATCTTAAGGTCCAGACATGTGATGAGACCCAGGACAGGGTACAGACAACTGGGTGTAGCGTAGCAGGTGGCCTTGTTTACTGCTTATATGTCCTGACCTGGCCAACAATCAGCTGTTTCTGTTTATAGCCAGGCAGGAGAGTTGTGTTCCAGGATGACTGGCAGTCAAAGAAGTCATGATTACAGCAAAATTCCTAAGGCTCAAACAAGCTTGGCGTTTCAGAAAAGAACCAATTCTGTTAGAATATAGTACACGAGGGAAACCTTGCTTCTCTGTAGCATGTGTAATAAATAATCTATTAGACTTGCACAGCTGTTGAAAAGAAAAGCATCTGGTAATGTGTGCAGGTTCACTGTGTGACGTGAAAGGGCGAGCAGGTAATTCTAGAGGAGGCAGGAGCAGTATGATGCTGGTTGGAATGACCCCCAAACCCTACTTCTCTTTGGAAGTGTGTCTGGAACACCAGACTTGGCACTTACAGACCACATGTGTAAGGCCAATAAGAGTCCTGATTCCTAAGCAGGTTCCTGCTCACAAAGTACTCTTGGCCCCAAACCAAGGCAGGGTTAGGGTTTATAAAGTCAAAAACCACAATTAACATCGTACCAGAGGCAGGGGCGGGGTGTCAAAATTTTAAAAGGTTTCAGGTCAACTGATTAAAAGCAATTTGTTTTATGTTGTAAAAGAACAGATCTCTACCTCTGGAAGCTACAGATGTGGCAGCAAGAGAGTTGTCTGCACAGAGAATGTGCTTGGCAAGGGGTTGGGGAGTGGTTGGGTGAGCTAAAACTAGGACAAAATGGAGTTACTTTGGGCAGGACAATATAAGATGCTGAAGTGTTTGAATGTGAGAGATGCACATCCTCCCTCACACTTCCCTAGTTACACTTAATAACAATACAAAGTAATTGCTATCAATTGTTGCTATGCTGTATCGTATAAGGGGAAAGTATACATATGTCCACTACAAATGAAAAGTCTATTATTTATTTATTTGATGGTTTATTTTTGAGACCCTGTCTCACTGCAGCCCGGCTCCTCTCTGGGGGCTCCCTGCAAGTTGGGCAGGGAGCAGGAGGGTTGCAGTTTTCAAGAGCCATACGGAGCTGGACCCTTTATTAATGCAGCTGTGTGAGTCATCCATGCGCCTCTAACTAACCCAGCCTTGAACTCAGAGAGCTCTCCCTGCCTAGGCTCTAACTCCCAAATGCTGGGATTAAAGGCAGGAGCCACCATGCCTGTCTCAGAAGAAATGTTTAAAGAATATTTTTGAACTGTGGTTAATTGATTCTTCAAATGGAAAAGCCTGGTGGTACCAAGAGCCAATAGTATCTCAAAATACAGAGAGAAAGAAGTGAATCCTGTGGTATCCTTGAGTTGCTAGAGCCTCTCTTGTCTGAAACAATCCTATTCTGGACCCCTTAGCCAAAAGATATGGTTCCTCTTGTGAGAAAGATACAGACAACCACACTGATTAAGCTGATTAAAAGTATATGAGTCCTTTATTAGCCAGCAACCAAAATAGGCCCGTGCCTCAAAGTTTCTTGTTGCCAAAGCTCAGGAGTACAGTGCTTTTAAAAACAAACTTCACAAAGACTGTAATTTCCATGGAGTTAAGTAAGGGTCAGAGTAACCTTGAAACATTCCTTTCTGGCAGATCATAGTAACTATTTTAGATATAACATAGTAACTATTTTTGATATAACATGACCCTTACTTATGACTTGTACCTTTTTCAGTCCTTTTAGTTTAAGTTTGTATAAACATTATTTTGGTTAATGCATCTGGACCATGGTCTATCTCTTAGAAATCCCAATTGCATTGCAAAGGTAGGTGTGACTATTCAGGGTGTAGAGGGCTGAGAATTGTTTGAGAAAACACCACATGGGTCAGAAAAAGATGGTGCTGCCTTTGCTGATTCACTCTCACCATTGAGATGTTTAAATCTGCAGTGTTACCCATGCTCTAGGTTGGAAGTGTCTTGATAAGGCTGTACCTACAGTGATTCTTTCAGGTAGGTGGTGGTGTGTCACATGACTTTCCAGAGACACCGTTCACCACAAATAAGAAGGGCACAGGCAGACTGAAGAAGAAAAAAATGTCAAGTTCCACTTGGCAAAATAAATGAGTTTGATTAATAAGATTTAATTATAGAGCCATGAAAAAGCCCCACGCCCTTAAGCTCCGATTTTATCTAGTACTGTCTACAGACACGCAGACATGCAGACACACGGACACACACAGATGTGCTTCACTATATCTCATGTATGTGCTGCTAGGAATTGGACCCAGGACTTAGACATTAGGCAGTGCATTTTGTCTACTGAGGTGACAGTCCTAACCTACAGCAGTATTAATGCAAACCTAAGCTCGGATGGCTACCTGGTGCTAACGCAGCAGATGTGACTACAGGCTCAGCAAACGTGAGGCAGACAAACCAGACTCTGGGAAAGAGATATGCTGTGTGTATCACTCCATCTCAGCTCATACCAGCGTCCTGCTGGGCTCAGCAAACACTGTCCCAGGAAAGATGGTCGGTCTTTCCTGCTGCAGGCTGGCACAGGGACACTAAATGACATCTTGCTGAAAGACAGTCACCCTGGCCAGGAATTCGAGGATTACCAACACTGTAAGGGAGTCACCCAGACAATTTGCAACTGTTCCACTTCTTTTTGTTCTACCCTTTTTGAAGCTCAGGGTGACTATGCTGCTTTACCCGGCCAGCAAAGCACAGCTGCAGTGGCACGTTTTGTGGATTGTGCTGTGTGTCTTTTCCTGGAGAGACATGGCAGACCAAAGAAAATATTTCACCCACAAGGCAAGCTTGGTGAACCGATAAGTTTACTCAGATTGCCAACACACTCAAGGGTGAGGGGTTAGTTAGAGGCGCATGGATGACTCACAGCTGCATTAATAAAGGGTCCAGCTCTGTATGGCTCTTGAAAACTGCAACCCTCCTGCTCCCTGCCCAACTTGCAGGGAGCCCCAGAGAGGAGCCGCCTCTCCCCGGCTCTTGTTTATAGCCTTGAAAACCTCGTGAAATAAGAAGATCCTGGACTGTGACAAGCTCTCTAGCTCCAGGTGGGCTTACCTCAGGAGTCAGGGTTCAAGAAGCAGTAGTCACAGAGCTTTTACTGAGTCAGTGTGGCACTAGATTCTTGCCTCAGGAATTTTAAGAGTGAATTTCATAGATGACAGGGTGGGTGAGTTTCTTTTAAAGATGTTTATCTTGAACATAAGAAGGTTTTGTCTGAATGTGTGTATGGGTACCACACACATGCCTGGTGCCTGAGGGGGCCAGAAGAGGGTGTTGAATCTCCAGAAACTGGAGTTACAGACTAGTGTGAGCCACTGCCTGGGAGCCCTGTGACATTTCTCTCTTCCATGTTAGCATGTCTGTCAGTGGTTCCTTGTTCTGGTCTGTTTTAGGCAGCAATATTATGGATGTGTTATGTGTGAAGCTTTCCTATCATCTCAGGAAAACATAATCTCACAACAGATTGCCTGGTTCTCTGGCTAGTCTCATTGTCCATAAACCCCATGTAACTTGTTTGGCCTTCTGGGACATGAGCTTTCTAGCTTTGTCTTTATCTTTCTTATTTTGGAAACATCCAGCCCTCTCCTCAACTGCCCCCTTCCCCCATCTCAATGTGTCTGGATGTTTTGTCTACATGTATGTCTGTGCACCGTGCATGCAGTGCCCAAGGAGGGCAGCAGAGCGCGCTGTATGTATCATCTGGGATCGGAGTTAGAGAGGGTTGTGAGCAGCCAACAGCCTACTGGGAATCCTGACCAGGAAGGACCAAGTCTTAACATACAGAGCTCTTTCTTTACCAAAAATACCTTCGTGTCTGCATCCTTTGAAATATTTTTTTTCTACCTACTAATTCCTTTTTCAATAGCATGAGGCAATTAACAAATTTATAGACATATCTTAAGATTCACTGTTGAGTCCAGTGATGTTAGGCTGGACACAGAACATCTGTTTTAGAACTTTTATAGATTTTGAAGACTTACCCTCTGATATCTTTAAATTTTATAAGGTTATGGTTGCAAACAGTCAGCATCTATGACCAATGAGGATCACACACAACAGGTGTATCTGCCTTTACCTTGAATATTTGGGAATGGCAAGCAGTTTTAAAACCTCCACAATCCGGGATGGCTGAAACTTTGCTGGGTTCAGAGCTCAACGAAGCGCTCAATAAATGCCTAAGGACACTGAGTTTGTTCCTCCGGGTGATGGATGGGCTCCTCCATCTACCACTGCCGCCGTTGGAGGAGTGCTCCAGTTTGGCTCTCACAGGCGACTATAACCTGGAACTGGATGTTCCAGGGCGATCAGCACCCACGACGCGCTCACCTTCTCCGGGCGCGTGTCCCTTTAAGGGCGGCGGGGCTGCGCGCGGGCCTCGCTCTGGGCCGGAGCCTGCGCGTCCGTGTCCGCGGCGGAGGCTGCGGCTGCCGTGGGCCCCGGGCGAGGAGCGGGGCGATGCACAGGCTGCGCGGCTGCTGCGCGCGTCCCCGCGGTGCCCCGCTACGGGCCGAGCGGAGCCGGGCGAGCAGCCGCGCCCTGCGGGTGCTGGTGGACATGGACGGCGTGCTGGCGGACTTTGAGGGCGGCTTCCTCCGGAAGTTCCGCGCGCGCTTCCCCGACCTGCCCTTCGTGGCGCTGGAGGACCGGCGCGGCTTCTGGGTGTCGGAGCAGTACGGACGTCTGCAGCCTGGGCTGAGCGTGAGCACCCGCCGGCCCCGCAGCCGTGCCCCGCGGGAGGGGAAACTGAGGCCGCAGCTGTCCAGCCCCAAGCCAGCCCGACTCTTCCATGACCTTTGGCGGGTTCTTTTGTACCACAGGGATCCTGGGAGGACTAGGGCCACAGAGCTAGAGGGACCCACCGTTGAGCTGCCGCTGGCCTTCCAGCAGTCTCCTTAACCCCCTCCCCAGCTGTCAATCTTGACTCTCCCTCCCTCCCTCCCTCCCTCCCTCCCTCCTGCCACTATCCCTCAGTACACACTTGCCCTCAGTATTGGAGATTGAACCCAGAGTCTCTTGTAGACTAGACAAGCTCCCTACCACTGACCTACTTCTCCAATCCTCTTATGTCCTTCACTCTCACTAGCTTTCCTGGACTGCCCTTGAACTAACTCACTGTGTAGCCTAGGGAGCCCTTAAAATTTTGATTCTCCTGTTTTAGTCTCCCAAGAAGCCGAGACTGCAAGCCTGTAACACCATGCAGGGCTTGAATTTTAAATTCTTGGTGTATTTGGCCTCAGACAATTTGTTACATGAAAAAAATAGACCAAACATTCAAACATTCTCCTTACACAGACATTGCTATTCCTCGCAGTGAAATTGACAGAGGTGTCTTTGCCCTCCTCTTTTGCCCCAATCCATGGAAGCATAAGTGTATGCTAGAGAATGACTCTGAGAATGCCACATGGGGAGTTGGGCTGGGTGGAGTGAAACTTCCCTCTTGACTAGTATAAGACTTTTGGTGAGCTCTTGGGCACCCTCCCTATCCCCCTCTCCCCCACCCCATGGCTAGACAGATAATCCCAGGCTTTTTGGTAGAGTGTAATTTGGAAACTTAACTATTTTATGAAAGGAATAGGGGGATTTGCCCAGCATAAACTTAGAAACTCTGGTGTTTCTCAGTTGATTGTCTAAGGGACATAGCTAGAGGGCTTAATGATCAAGAGGGTTGGGTTTTTGTTTTGTTTTTTAATTTATCAGGTTTGTAACATCTTGTTCTTCACAGCCTTCCAGGACTGATGGCAGTGAGGTAATGAAGAAAAAGGCACATAAACAAAACTGGGTTCAGTGGATGGGGCTTTTTCCTGGAGAAACCATAGCACTCCTGGAAGCTCAGGGTGTTTATAGCCTTGAACAGAAGGGCAGGTCTATACTGATGAACAGGGATGGGGCCGGGGATAGGTATATCTAAACAGGGTAGAGGCAGTCTGCAGGATAGCAGTCTGCAGGTGGTAAACATTCAAGGGAGAAAGCTAGGGTGGTCATTTTCTGCACACACTGTCAAAATCTATACGTGGACCAGAGGGAGGCCTTTTCATGCTTCTGCGCCTCATGCTACGGGTGGGGTGGGGCTTCCTCACAAGACTGAGGCTCTGGGGTCCTGGCACAGCTCCGCCTATGCCAGCGACACACATTCCCTCAGGACTTGACTCAGCACTTTCTCCAATCCCTTGTCTTGCTGTGGGAAGATGCTACTGTCTCCACCTTGCACAGGAGGAACTCTGCCATCACATCATGGGGTAGTAAGGAGCAGATGGGATTCAAGCCCCAGCAACATGTCTGCCTGCTCCACACAGTTCTCTTGCACTACCTTAGCGTCCTATTCTCTGTTTTGCTTTCTGTTTTGATTTCAACACGGTATGCAGGGCTGGTAATACACCTCGATGGTAGAGAACTGTCTAGCTAGTGCAAGACCCTAGGGTTCTATCTGAGCATTGCAACCCACCCCCACCCCACCCCCAGCTCCCAGGCTCCTACATGATAAATAAGGCACCTCAACAGTAATTTGGTTTACTGAGGAACAGGTATTTAAAGGGGACATGGGGTGTCGTTTCTGTTCATTCACAGATGGTACTGCTGCAAGCAAGTTCCACAGAGCCCAGATCTCTCCCGTGTATAGCCGATCTCTCCCGTGCTGAGAACTATGAAAACTTTAAACCTAAGGAAATGTTCTGTGTCACCTCTGATCACCTCAGCAATCAACTGCTGCACTGCATAGGGTTCACTTACAAAATGACTGACCAACATTTGAGTTTGGAGGACATAATTTCCTTGTAGGAATATATTAAATTTAGATTCATGTGTGTTTTTTGCCTTTATATATGCATGTACATTATGTGCAGTCCTGGTGTACGAAGGTCAGAAAAAGGTATCCAAACCTTAGAACTGGAGTTACCATGTAGGCGCTGGAATTGGACTCAGGTCCTCTGCAAGACCAACAAGTACTCTTAACCTCTGAGCCATCTCTCCAGACCCAGGAATAGATTAATGATATAAAATGAAATCTACCCAGACACTGCAAGCAGACTTGCTTCAAACCACACCATAGAGAGGAGGAGGAAGAAGAGGAGGGAGATGAGGAGGAAGAAAAGATAGAGATGGAGGAAGAGGAAGAGAAGGAAGAGGAAAAGGAGAATACAATGAAGATTTAGGGGTTTAGCTTACCAGTAGTGTTTGCCTAGGATGCGTGAGGCCCTGGGTTTTCTCTTCCGCACTGTAAAACAAAGAAAAGGAGCAGTGACTCAGTTGCTCCTTGCATAGGTAGCTACTCCAGGCCCCAAAGGACTAATTCCTGACTTCCAACTGCAAGGTGAGAAAGTGTGGGGCAGGAAGGGGCTGCTGGGATGGGAGGAACTTACTGGTTTCCTCTCATTCCTTTTCTAAGCCTCTGCTCACTGAAGAACACCCAGAGCCTCCCCATGGCCTGGTTGTCTAAATATCTGTGGTTCAACCAAACAGTCTAAGTATAATAAATGCAGCCACTTTCAAATTTGTATTCTTGCTGCTTGGTATTGGGGGTTCCCCTAGGATACCAAAATCTACAGATGCTCCAAAGTCTGTCATGTAAAACAGCATGGTGTTTGTGTATGACCTGTGTGATTCTATACAGCTCAGCCTTCTCTAGTGGCTTATAAGATGGAAGGCAGTGTAAATACTGCGGAGATGGTTTTGGATATTGAAGGTAAGAAAAAAAATGACAGAAAAGGGCCTCTGTCTGAATGTTCAGTGCAGATAGTAATTTTCTGTGGTTGTTTGAATCCATGGATGTTGACTCCATGGCTCCTGAGGGCCAGTTGCCTTCGTTCCCCGTGGTTTCCACAGTACTCTTGGAGGGAAATAGGCAAAGGTAGAAAGAAAAGCTCATCTCAGCTGACAGAATCCTCAGCTGTTAGGCCAAGGAACTGAGCCCAGAGAGGGGATTTCCTCTACCAGTGCTTCGCAGTGACAGGAGGACGGGGAGCAGGGAAGTCGACTCTGTAAGCTTGGTGTTGGAACTCTGAATCTGTTCTGTCTCACCAGGACTTTGGGAGGGATGGGTCTTGTCTTTGTGCTGTTGGAGAGAAGCTCTATGAGGCCAGCCCAGAGTTGACCCACAGCAAGGGTCATACTGCCTCCAAATGTGAGTTCAAGTCCTGATGGTGTTACCCCTAAGTGGCCTTGAGGAAAACCATGCTCAAATTGTGGACCAGCAATCCTTAGTCCTTGTAGGTTGTAAGGATGGAACTTGAGAGTGTCTCAGTAACACTGTGTAGTTGTTAGTAACAGTTTTGCTTATGTAGTTGACAGAGGTATTGGTGCTCTCTTAACCAGGGAGTGGTATTTCCTGTACTGCATACATGTACAGCACTGAGAAGCTCCCTTCTCAGAGGCTGAGATGTCTGTCTTCCCCTTTCCTGGCCCTGGGAGAGATCTGGCACTGGGAGTGTGAGTTCTGGCCTACTCACACATGATAGAAAGGGGCGCCTTACTCAGCCACTGCTTTTCTGTGTGACATCAGTTTTCCTATACCTAAAAAGAGGGTTCGCATTTCTTTTGAGACAGGGTTGTATTTTGAGACAGGGTTTTTATTTTATTGTTCAGACTGGCCTCTCGAGCAATAGAATTAGCATGGGCCACCATGCCTGGCACAGAGTCTGGATTTTTGGCTTTCAAACTTTACAAGCAACAAAGTCCCCCCTTTTTTTGGGGGGGATGCAGAAACAGGTGGATTTCTGTGAGTTTGAGGCCAGCCTGGTCTCCACAGAGAGCTCTAGGATAGCGAGAGCTAAACGAAGAGATCCTGTCTTAGTAAAGTAAACTAATGTGTTGGTACTTAAGCACACAGACCAGGCAAGCTCAGAGCTGTTCCGATGTGTGACGAGGACTCTCCTAGCTGGCCTTTGCCCAGCTCCCCATGTTCCTATTTTTGTAGTCCTTATAGACCATTGTTCTTGGTCCCTTCAGGCTCCAACGCTAGTGACAACTTTTGTGGTCATGAATGCTTTCCCTCAGCTCCCCCTGAGTTCTGGCTGTTCTAGTCAATCCTAGCAAGTGTGCACTTTTGTAAAAACTATCCTCAACCCGAGAACATCAGGTGGCTCTCCCAGAGCTGACACCTTAGCTTCTCTCTGCTAGGCTCTAACAGAAGTCACCTCCTTCCCTATAGAGAGCCCAACACATGATAACTCCTTAGATTCCTCTCCAGGAAACAGGTCTGGGGTGAGTGTAGGGCACCTTCAACCCTCTTTCTTCCTAACTGCAGCCCTGCCCAGCTGTGTATGTTTCCAAGAGGAGGGTGGTGAGACAGTGGGAACCTGGAGGTGACCTGCTTTTTTGGCTTCTCAGGAGAAGGCCATCAGCATCTGGGAGTCAAAGGATTTCTTCTTTGAACTCGAGCCTCTTCCTGGAGCTGTGGAAGCTGTGAAGCAGATGGCCAGCCTGCAGGAGTAAGTATGTCTTCCTGCCTCACCTAAGTCCAGGCCTGCACATGTGTCTTACTGTCTTAGTGTGAGCAAAGGTCAGGAGTGTCATTCCTGGTAAACTGAGAGCTTGTGTGGGCTGAAGCCCTCACTCCATCCCCACCCTCCATCTGCAGTCCTCTGAAGCCTGTTGGAACTTGGGCAGTGTGCTTCCCTCAGCTCTTTTACAAGCACAGCCTACCAACTTATACCCCATACCTTGAAGCTCACCCATTTCAAGTATAGAGTTCAGGGGCTGTCAGAACACTCGCAAACCGACTGAACCACTGCTACTGTCAGTTCCAGAATTTTCTCATCATTCCCTAAAAAAAAAAAAAAAGGTCAAACCTGTTAGCACACTGCTTGTTCCTGGCCTTCTGTGGTTCCTAAGAACCATCAATCTACTCTCTGCCTCCGGGGCTGTGCCTCCTATAGGCAGTACATGTAAGTGCTACCATCTAGCATGTGGTCTGGCTTCTTAAACTTAATGCTTTTAAGGTTTATTGTGTAGTATCTGTCAGTACTCACTCTTCTACTCTATAAATGTATGTGACGGGGGATGGATTTTGTGTGACTTACGTATGATAGACAAGTGCTGTAACCATTGAGCTATACCCCCAGCCACACACTTGTGCTTTTGACAATGGGACAGTCAATTGTAAAGATAGACTGCATTTTATGTGTGTCCATTCATTACTTGATGGACATTTGGACTGTTTCTATCTTTTGATTTTCTAAGTAGGACTGCTATGAACATTTGTGCTAACATTTGTTTGAACAGCTGCTATTAATTCTTTGGGGGCATATACCTCAGAGTAAAACTGTGAGGTTGTAAGTAATTCTATATTTAATGTTTTAAAGAACCATCAAGCTATTTCCCATTAACTTCAGAAAGACTGCAGTTTCTTGACATGTTTGTCAATACTTGTTATTGTCTTTTATTTTGACGAGGTAAATGCTTCAGTCCCTATAGCCCCTTTTCCTTCCTTCCTTCCTTCCTTCCTTCCTTCCTTCCTTCCTTCCTTCCTTCTCTCTGTCTCTCTTTCTTCCTTCCTTCCTTTCTTTCTTTCTTTCTTTCTTCCTTTCTTCCTTTCTTCCTTTCTTCCTTTCTTTGTCTTTTTCTTCTTCTTTTTTTTCTTTTTTATAAGAGTCTCACTATGTAGTTCTGGCTGGCCTGGAATTTGCTATGTGACCAGGCTGGTCTTGAAATAAAGGAAACCCATTTGTTTCTACCTCCTGACTACTGGGGTTAAAGGCACACCACCATACACAACACACAGCTCTCCTCTGTGAGGTGTCAGCTGTGTTAGTATCTAATTAGTCTTGCACCTTTTGTTGAAAAGACTGTTATTTTTCCCATTGAATTGCTTGGCACTCAGTTTAAAGTCAGTTGACCCCAAATGTAAGGGTTTACCTTGAGGTTTGTCCATGAGTCTATTTAAATTTAGCAAACTGTGTAACAAATGTTATATGTTCTTCATTGTGCTATAATATAAATGCCTCTAAAACTATCCACTTTAATATTCTAATATAAGACTGGCAGGGTGGCTCAGCAGGTAAGGACACTTGCTGCCAAGCTTGAGGTTAACCCCAGAGTTCGCATAGTAGAAGAAAAGAACTGATTCTTGTAAACTGTCCTCTTAATTTCTGCAAGCATGCCCACGCACGCATGCGTGCGCGCACACACACACACTGTAAATTCAAATCTGACTAAACAGGTACAAGGAAAACAAAATGCTCGTAGTTGGAGTTGAATTGTAGACCTTGTTTGGTTAGTACTTTATCTTCGGGCTTGAGCGCAGGCCATGTATTGCCTGTGTTTTATGGTATGGATTTGATTTATAAAGATCTATGGCAAGAGTCTGGGAAGCAGGCATGCTGACCTGCCATACTGTGATTTCCTCACCCTTTCATTTAACCTATTTTATTATTTCTTTTCTTTTTTTAAGATTTATTTATTTTATTTATGTGAGGACACTGTTGCTGTCCTCAGACACACCAGAAGAGGAACTCGGATCCCATTACAGATGGTTGTGAGCCTCCATGTGGTTTCTGGGAATTGAACTCAGGACCTCTGGTAGAGCAGCCAGTGCTCTTAACCACTGAGCCATCTCTCCAGCCCTTATTATTTATTTTCTGAGACTGTAATATATTTACATCATTTCTCCTTCCCTTTCCTCTTTCCCAACACTTCCACATACTCCTCCTTGCCCTCTTTCAAATTCATGGCCTCTTTTTAAAATTAGTTTTTACACAACATACATATGCATGAATGCACATGTGTATGCACACATACTAAATACAAAAGTACAAACCGCTCAGTCTATATAATGTTACTTGTATTTTCAGGGCTATTTGGTATTGGATAACCAGTTGTTGTTCTTGGGAAAGACCGTTTTTACCCACTCTTACATTCCTTAGTGCCTGTGGTTCTCTGTGTAGGACAGAGGCCTCCCAGTCTTTCCCTCATCCGTGTCAGCAAGTCTATTGTTATTTTTTTGTTTTGTTGTTGTTGCTCAGCTCACATTTAGGTAGTCCTGTTGGTGAGACTCTATAGCTGTGGCTCTGGCATTACTAGGAGACACTCTTAACAGTGAACTCCTTATTCCTCTGGCTCTTTAAACCTTTCCAGGATCCTCTTCCAAAATGGTCCCGAGGTGCAGGAACACTGTTGTGTCTCCATTGGGACAAGATTACATAACTTTTGATGAGTTGTGAGTTTCTGAGATGGTGTCTGTCGGTTGTAATGAGGAGCTCCTTGCTGAGGGATGATGCCTACACTTACCTGTGAGTATAAGGACAAATAATTAGCACGTAGTGAGAGACTTTGCTGGCTTGTGGACTTAGAAAAGTAGCAGTTGTAGGTTCTTTCCCAAGATTCATGACTTCAGGTGCCCTGAGTAGTTGGCATGACTTCTTCCTGTTGAATGGGTCTTATGTCCAAGTAGAGAGCAGTTGGTTTCCCGTGTGCCACTACTGTACCATTAGGGTTACTACGGTGCCATGCTCATCACTGCTGTGGGTCAGAGGGCTCATATCTGGGTAGGACTGTTGGCTGCCTCCCTCCTTTGGAAGCTTGCATGGTCTACCATGAAAGTTACTCGCCAGGGAGGAGGCTTCCAGCTCAGCTCCAGCTCAGAGGTTCTAGGCCTTCTTTCTGAGGTGCATGCTGTCTTCAGCATTAGCACTTACCTTCCATCTCTGGGGTATGGGGTCAACTAAAGACAGGAGCAGGAGCTATTCGGAGTCTCTTTGGGCAGCCCTGACCAACAACTCAAAGGAGGGCTTCTTCTACCCAGTATTAGGATCTTTGATTGTCATTGGCTCTTGGAGGGAGTGTTTTAAGTTCAGATGGAAACATTTCACTAGGTCTATATATGTAGGTTTATAAACCAACTTAGAGCTTTTCAGATATTTTTATTATTATTTTACTCCTACCCTCCTTTGAACCTATTTTGAATAAAAAAAATTCTGAAAGAAAAGTTATATTGGGAGGGAAAGGAAGAAAGAAAGAAAAAAGAAAGAAAAAAAGGAAGGAAGGAAGGAAGGAAGAAAGGAAGAAAGAAAGAAAGAAAGAAAGAAAGAAAGAAAGAAAGAAAGGGAAGAAGAAAGCTTAAGGAGAGAGTGGTGAGATTGCTCAGTAGATGGAAGCACTGGCCACTAAGCCTCCCTGAGTATGAGTCCTGGGACCCATGGAGTGGAGGGAGAGAACTGACTCGTGTGAGTTGTCCTCTGACCTCTACATGTACACAGTGGCACCCCCATACGAAATACATAAATACATAAATACATAAAGGTAAGGTTTTTATTTTAAAAAAAGTTAGGTGGACTAATCAGAATACATTATATACATGTATGAACTTGTCAAAGAACAAATTTAATCAGTAAAAAGTTATATTTTTAATAAAAGTGTACTTTCAGTATATCCAGTATACTAATAGGCCTATTGTATTAGTTAACTCTGTGCTACTACTGTATAAAACACCTGAGAAAATCAGTTTAGAAAGAAAAGGCGTTGAGAGCCTGAGAACTGACTCAGCAGTTCCTGGGCGCTTGTCTTGTGGAGGGTCTGTGTTTGATTCCCAGCTCTCGCAGGCTGCTCACAGCTGTCTGTGACTTCAGCTCCATGGGATTCGATGCCTTCTTCTGACCTCCTTGGGCAGCACATATGCACACTGTGCACATAGGCACATGCAGGCAAAACACTCCTAAAATATTAAAATTTATTAATTTTTTTTTTTTAGAAGAAAGTGGTTTGTTTGGGCTCATGCCCATGGAAATTGTAGTTAATAGTCACATATCATGCTTCTTTGAGTGTGGTGGCACAGAACATAGCAGCTGGGACCATGTGGTGGAAGAGGCCTGTTCACTTCATGGTGACTAGGAGTCAAAGAAAGAGACAGGAAGAGGAAAAGCTTCAGGATGGTTGAGAGCTGGCCGGGACGTGAGCCTGAGCAGTCCAGTTGCAGACCCTGTTCAAAAGCCCTGCACCAGGATATAGCAATGTGGCTGAGATGCTCGGTACACATAGACTGAGGAGATAAGGAGGATTCTGAAAAGCATAGGTGCTGGCATAGTCTCAATGTCTTTCCTGAGGATACACTACTTTCCTCCCATTATTCCCAGGGCTGGGGACCTTTGGGGAATACTCCAGATCCAGACTGTAGGACACATGGTACAAGCTGTGTTTGCTATGAACATGTGTGAACTCTTCCATTTTTTGCAATCAAGTAGTGCAGTAGAAGTGACTACACCACAGTGGCACGGCTTTAGGCCGTCAGTCCACTGGCGTTGGTGTGTCGGGTCACATCAGGGACCAGAGCATCCCTAAGGTTGGTGCCCACAGGGCCTTGCAGCCCACTCCCGTGGATGCTAAAGGAAAGCTATGCCAGCACCTATGCTTTTCAGAATCCTCCTTATCACCTCAGTCTGTGTGTAGCGAGCATCTCAGCCACATTGCTATATCCTGGTGCAGGGCTTTTGAACAGGGTCTGCAACTGGACTGTTCAGGCTCACGTCCCGGCCAGCTCTCAACCTTCCTGAAGCTCTGTTTCTTAAACTGTTTAAACTGCAGCTAATAAGAAATTAGCCACAGGATCATACTGTGACTCCTGCACAGAATAAGGTGCTCAGTGAAAAAAGCAGCAGCAGCAGCAGCAGCTGTTACCCATGGGAGTTAGTAGATGTGTACACAGGTTTCAAGAGTAACTGCTGCATTCATACTGCAGTATGGCTGAGCCTCAAAGCCATGATGCCAAGGGGAGAAATCCAGACACAGAAGCCACACACTGTATGATCCCAGTTACACAAAATCTCCACAATCATCGAGACAAGGAGCATGCAGATCAGCTGTCTCCAGGGGCCGGCAATGGTGGCAATAGCTACTGACAGCTTAGTAGGGTTTCTTTTGTGGGTGATGAAAATATTCTAAAAATCAAGTTTCAGTTGTGTTTGATAAAACACTACAGATATATTAAAATTTATTTAATTGTGTACTTTAAATGGGTCAACGTTAGATGGATTATCTCAGCACAACTTAAAATTGGGACAGGAGTAGTGGTACACACCTTCAATCCCAGCCCTCACAAGGCAGAGGTAGGTGAATTTCTGTGAGTTTAAGGCCAATCTGGTTTACATAGCAAGCTCCTGGCCAAGCAGGGGTGCATAGTGAGACCCTGTCTCAAAAACAAAACAAAGCAAACAGCATCAAACCCAAAACAAAACCTAAATCCAAAACAAAACAAAGCCTTAAAATTGGTTTGCTTGATTTTTAAGAAGATACAAGCAGCTGGTGTGTTTATTTAACAGTGTGGGTGAATAGTTCATGGAGTGCAAGAAGCCAGACAGAAAACACACTCCAGATGCTCTAGGACATACAAAGCAATCTGTAGCTGGAGAAAGCAGCTTGGTGGTTGCTGGGGCTCTGGGGTCAGGAGGTCAGGAGGTCAGACAGGGGCAGGTGGGGGAGAGTGTGTTCTACTCTTGACCGTGGAGATCTGCTTTTGTGGCGTGTGTGTACCACAGCTTATCAAATTTTTCCCTTTTAATAAGTGCTGTTTTCAAAGACTTCTACATTTCATGCTTATGTGTGCTTACCTGCATGTATGTATGTGCACCACATGCATGCTTGCATGGCAACTGTATCCCAAAAAAGCTGTTTGGAGAATGATCAGTTTGAGCCAGATAGCAGACCCGTCTACTCAGAAGGCCAAGGCAGTGGGATTAGATGAATAGATTCACAGCCAGCCAGGGCAACATAACAAGACTCTGTCCTGTGCTTCCTTAGCATAAAGATCCAGTTTAACTGAATGGAGGACAGCATGGAGAGGTCAGGATTGACCAGGCTGTCTGTTTTGAGGTTGAAGAGTTGAGCGCAGGCAAAGTTTGGGACTGAGATCCTGCCAAAGTCGTTCTGAGATGTAGGGTAGGCAACGTGTGGTGGCAGCCAGGCAGGGAGGGTGCAGGTTGTATGGCCTGAGCCTGGACAGTCAGGCTTTGGAAGGAGCAGCAGAGAAGAGGGAAGACAGCTTGCTTGCTGGCCCTCCCTCTAAGGTTTGGGTGGTGTGAGGAAAAGCCAGTCTAAGGCTAGACCTTCATATAAGACAGCTTCCACAGAGACTGGGGCAGATACTGCCAACCATGTTGTCTCTGCAGCTGTTCTTTTCCTGAACACTGAGCAGATACAGGCAAAACTACCCAGAGACCATCAGACAGGCTTCCACAGATCATCCCAGGACTAATTTGCTAAAATGTTCAAGAAACATCACTCTCATAGCTTGGCTTGATGGGCCATCCCATAAAGAGTAGAACACAATGCTATTACTGTTTAACATGGGGTGGTAGTGGTAGTTGGGAATCCATCCTGTGGGTGTGGGGAGGAGCAGGCACCTGGGAAGCCCTTCTGGATCAGGACAACGGTGCATTTATCATGCAAAGCCCATGCTCCTCTGGAGGCTGCATGCCGGAGGGCTTGTATCAGCAGAGCCTGCCTCCCTCCCTGTGGCCTGGGGATGGAGGAGAGATTCCTTTCCTTATTCATTTCAGTCAGCTGGGGATGACGTTCTCTTTCAGCTGTCTGTAGGCTCCGCAGTATTTTTTTTTTCCTTTATTCTTTTCCTTCCCCGTTTTTGGTGCTGGAGATGGAACCCAGGGCCTTATCTATTGGATACACCTTCTCTACCATTGAGCCTCCAGTCCTCTGCATCTGTTCAGTGCTGTGCTTGTTGGCAAATGCCATTTCTCTCCCCATTTTCTTACTCAACTAGAGTGTATGTGATTAGCCCAGCTAACCTTCTGGATCTAGTCCTGCAAATAGTGTTCCACCTCAGAGTTGGTTGCCTGTGGCCAGGTCAGGTCATTTGCAGCTACCCAAGACTTTTGGTGGTGGTGGGGATTGCAAGTTGTAGCCTCTTGTGTGGGAAGACACAGAACAGTGGGTTTTCCCATGACAGAGCAGGCTCAGTCCCTGGCAGGGCTCGGCTAACAGAGGCGGGTGGTATGCAGCAGCATGGAGCTAGCTACAGGGCTCACTGTTCTTTCTCTTTTGGCAGCACCGATGTCTTCATCTGTACGAGCCCCATCAAGATGTTTAAGTACTGTCCCTATGAGAAGGTAAGGAGTCCATCCCAGGCAAGGGCTGCTGTGTGGCACAGGGCCTCATCTGGTGCTCCCTGTCTCTCTGTACCAGCCTGAGGCTCTATCTCATGGATGGATGGACCTGCTCCAACATGGGCTTGGTGGGAAGGGTACTTGCCACATATGACAGATGTGCCCGGCCCAGCAAAGGCTGGTAAAGAAGGTGACAGGGATCAGAGGGAGGACCATGCCTGGGAGGGGCTAGAAGCTCACAGAAGTCCTGCATGAACACCCCCAGCCCCTGCTCATTCTCACACTCACCTCTGTGGTACCGGGAATGGAACTCAGCATCCTATACGCCAGGTGAGTGCTCTGGCACTTAGCTGCGTCCTCAGGCTTACGTGGAAAGTCCAACCAAGAGCTGCACATAGTCGTGAATATCTGTAACCCCAACACTCAGGAGGCAGAGATGGGGATGGCAAATTCCAGGCAACCCTGTGCTACATAGTGAATTCAGAGCTACCATGAGATCTGTCATTGCCCCCCCCCAAAAAAACCCAAAACAAAACAGAAAGAAAGTCTAAGCAAGAAAATGTAAGTTTGTTTTTCTGTGTGCTATTTTGTCTTTACTGAAAGAAGTAGAAGTACAGTGGGGAGCTTTGTACTGTAGAAGCTGCCGGTTGCTTTCTGTTTAGGGAGAATAGGGTCACCACACCTTGTAGGTTTCTCAGACACTCCTGTGGACTCAGGAGACTGGGTTCCCAGTCAGGTTTTCCCAACTCAGGCTTCAAATCATCACGTGGAGGGCTTCTGAGAATCTCCACCTTCCTCTCTTCCACCCAGTGCTGTGCTCAGCCCAGAGTTGTTATGTACCTTGCTTAGGGAAGCTCTTACACCGTGGCAGATGCTGTGGGTTATGTGAGCAGTTGTCATGCCAGCTGGGGTCATCCCGACCCCTCTGACCTCCCAAGGCTGAGTTCATTTCAGCACAAGGGAGTGGGTGTTGGATCCACAGCTCTTGGGGGTCAAATGAGGAGTGAAGGATGGGTCCCCACTTTGTATCAGAGCACTTATCTCCCAAGGATGTTCTAGACTGGTGGGGTCGACCTCCCCTGGGGACTGGTTAGAAATAGACACTTTCAGTAATGCTGACCTTTTGAGTCAGAAACTCTGAGTGCCAGTGCAGTCTCAGCCAGCTTGCCAGATGACTCTGCTGGACCCCTGCACTCGAGCCGTGAAGGTCAGGTGACAGCTTCAAGTTTAGCTGGCTCAAACAGTTGGACACCTGGCCAGAACAGGTGGCCTGGGTGACTTCAAAATCTGCAGGCACTCGAGCTCCTTATAGAAACTAACATGGTGTGCACACATCTTCCCCGAGCCTGAGTACTTCTGCCAGCTCAGTGACCAATGCCGCCAGTACAAACACCTTCGCTGCAGCTGCTCGACTGTTTAGTGTCGGGAATGATGATAGGAAGGTCCACTCGGTCAGTTCAGCTGTCATTCATGGTTTCTGTTGATTGTGGTGAGCCTGGCTGTTTACCGGCTCTACCGGTGTGGTCCATCCTGCTGCCCCCTGCCCCCATGACAGTGAAATGAGCCATGCTTCCTGTGGATTCTCTTTCTGAAACAGACCTGGCATCTGTCTATTTCTCTTCTTATTACGGCCACTTTAAACCTCGGTATATCGTTAATGTTACCTCTGAAACTTGATAAGATAGATCACATCAGCCCCGTGGTAATTAGCTCCTTATGAAAAACAAGCCTAGCCTAGCCTCAGAGCACGCCTGACTCTGCATCTGAGCCGCTCCCTCCCTCCCTCGCTCCCTCCGTGACTTGTATTGTAGCTCAGATGTGAAATGTCCTCAGTGGACTCATGTGAACCCTTAGCCCCTAGTCTGTGTTGCTGGGGTGCGAGGTTGGGGAACCTTTGAAAGATGGGGCCTGGCTGGTGATAGTGAATTACTGAGGGGCGGGTTTATGGTCTAGAAACCCTCATTCCAACCTAAGATTCTCTGTTTCCTCCCCCCCCAGATATGAGCAAGCTTCCCCCATGCCTTCCTTCCCATAATAGAGGTGTCCCCTCAGCTAGGACCAGACCTTTCTTCCTTAAGTTTGTTCTTTCAGCACTGACAACAAAGTAACCAGTGGGGTTGGTAGCCACCCTGTCCTCTGTGTGACTGTGCTCAGAGGTCCAGCACATTAGCTGATCACCACATCTGACGTCTGTCCAGCCTCTGCCATGTTGTGCTCTGTCTCAGCACTGGGTTCTTGTATAACGCCACTGCTCAGAAAGGCTCCGTTTCTTTGTTTCTGGATTATTTTCTGTCTCTTACCAGACTGAGGTCTGCAAAGATGCACTGCCATCTTCCCCAGTGAAGAGTTAGGCATGCAGGGAACCCTTGAGTAGATCCATTGTTCAACAGAGAGCTATCAAAAACATCTTAGAGTTATTTTGAGGAGGGAATTTTGTATATGAGTACTGTACAAACTCCTCCCTGCCCTCCCTCCCTCTCAAATTCACGAGTTCTTCTTTAATTATTTGTTCTCTGTGTGGGTCTCTCTCCCTATCTGTCTCTGTCTCTCCCTCACTCCCTCTCCTGAATCTGTTTAGTGGTTCTTGTATATACACGTGCTTAGAGCTGGCTGCTTGGGATAGGATAACCTATGAGGGAGCTCATCCCTAGAGAACAGAGATTCTCCCTCTCTCAGCAGCCGTGGATTCTCAGTAGCTCTTCATCTAGGCCTGGGGCCTTGTAAAAATCCCCCCACTCACACTAATGTGCCACCTGGTATTCTCACCACGTAGGTCTTGATTAGGTAATCAGACTGTCAAAGTTTCATGGGTAAAGCTTCTTTGTTGTATCTTGAAGACATTGTTTCATAGCAGGCATCCTGGTCTTTGGGTTCTTACAATCTTTCTGGCTCCTCTTCTGTTGTTTTTCCTGAGCCTTAGATGTAGGGGTTGTGTCATAGATGTAGCAATTGAGGTTGTACACCCCATTGTACGTTTCCATTTTGACCAGTTGTGGCTCTCTCTAATAGTCACTATCTGCTGCAAGAAGAAGCTCCTTTGATGAGGGGTGAGAGCCACACGTATGGGTATATAGATACAAGTTTAGAATGCAGCGAGAAATTATATGGTTTAGGAAGATGGCAGTAATAGTCTGTGGCCTCTAGCCACAGGTAGTAGGCTAGATCTGTGGCACCTGTCATGGATTCCCTCCTGCTGAGTAAGCGTTACATCCTGTTAGACAGTTGTTGGTTATCCCCACGGTAAAAGTGCTACCGCTGCACTAGAGATGTCTTACCAGGCTTTATTGGGTTCATACTTTATACCTGGGAAGGGCTACACATCAGTTTCTCCCTTGGCAGCTTGTGCAGCACCCTTGCAGTACTAGGAGAGGTAGTTCTCATTAAAGAGGCTTCCAGGTCAGTTCCAACTGGGTTCTTCCAGGTATGTGGTGTCATCAGCGGTCCCACTGTGCACCCAGCATCAGCAGTCACACTGTGCACCCAATCCCACTTAAACTCTTAACTCATAGTCTTCCTCTTCTTTACTTTGATAGCGCATGCTGGACATGTTTTAAGCAAGCAGCCCTCTGTTTGTTCAGAGATGAAGCAATCAATCTTTGCCTGGTTTTTCACTGGGTTTCTGTAAATCAAGTTGTGAGAGTACTTTCTGTATTCTAGAGACAGGCTCTTCCTCAGGTGATGTGTTTGTTCTGCAGATATTTTTTCCTAGTCTGTGGCTGTTCATCTTCTTAGGTTTTAAAAATCATTGCTTTTAATAAACATTTACTTATTTTCTTTTGTTAGTGTGTGTCCATAGAGCCCTGTGCTACAGTGTGTGTTTGTTGATCAGACGACGGGTATGGGAGTCAGTGCTCTTGCACCACGTGGGTCCTGAGGGTCAAACCCAGGCTGTAAGCCTTGACTGCACACGCCTTTACCCACTAAGCCGGTTCACCTTAGTAGGTAAAGTGAGGCAGGATTTCACTGTGCAGTCCACTGGCCTGGAACTTGGCAATTCTCACACGGTGGCCTTCCATGTGCTAGGACTTCAGGTGTACACTATCATACCTTGTTTAACAAAGTCTTTACAGTTTTTTTTAATGTAACATATAGTCACATATATTTGGTTACATTCTCTCCCCCCCCCCAATCCCCTCCAGTCCATCCATTTCATATACTTGGCTGTTCCCTCCTTTCTGATCTATCAGATTCAGCATATCTGGTCTTACGTTGATGTTCATGATGTATTTGGATTGGAGTTTTGTGCAAGATGATAGATACAGATCTATTTCTAATCTATTCTATTCTACTTATTCTATTCCCGAGCATACAGCCTGTCCTGGGATGTGGTTAATCTATGATTAAAGAAAATAGATTTTTGTTTTTTTACTTTTACCAGTAGCTCTCAATTGCAAAAAGTTTCTTCATTAGAGGTGGGATTCTGTTTCCACTTCTCCATCTGGATGCTGGGATTTTGTCTAGCTGGAACTTGTACAGATCTTGTGGGTGGTCTTAGTTAAGGTTTCTACTGCCATGACCAAAAGCACAGGAGGAAAGAATTTATTTGGCTTACATATCCTGAATCATGATCTGTTTAAGGAAACCAAGGCAGAGACTCAAACCCAACAGGAACCTGTGAAGGAGTACTGCTTACTGGTTTGCCCTTCATGACTTGGTCAGCCTGCTTTCTTATAGAACTCAGGTCCCAGGGGTGTTACAACATACAAGGGAATGGGCTGGGCCTCCCTCCTTCAGTCACTAGTTAAGAAAATGCCCTACAAGCTTGCCTACAGCCTGATCTCATGGAGGCATTTTCTCAGTTGAGGTTCCTTCCTCTCAGATTAACATAAAAGTAGCCAGGACAAGGGTACTGTCACGTCTCCGTGAGTTCATCTGTGCGTTAGCTGTGTTGCATCTGGAAAACACTATTTGGAGCTTTCCACCACCTCTGGATCTTAAAATCTTTCATATTCCTCTGAAGTGTAGATACTTGAGCCTTGAAGGGAGAAGTTGGATAAAAACATCCCATTTAGGGCTGACTGACAAAAAGTCTGACTCTTCACACATTATCTAGTTTCGGGTCTTTGTGTTAATTAGTCTACTCCACGAAGAAGCCTGGCTATGAGGACTGAGCAGCACGTCCATCTATGGTTTTAGCTGTATGCCGTTAGGAGTTGTTTTATTGCTGTGTTTATTTAGTAACCTAACTGTAGATTTTTCCTTAGGGCCTGTGAGCTATAGAGTCTCAAGTTCTTGGCCTCATTAACCATCTCAGGTATGGGTTCCACCTCATGGAGCAGACCTTATAGCCAGTCAGAAGCTGGTTGGTTACTTCCATAACGTTCGTGCCTCGCTGCTGTAGCACCAGCGGGTAGAGCTTGCAGCAGGTTCTTGTTGTAGTTCTCAGGATTTGTAGCTGGGTGAGACTGACTATTACTCTTCTTCTCAGGTAACATGTAGATTACCTTCTAGCACTACAAACACTAGTCTGTAGCAGTGAAATCTCTAGTTGAGCAACTTCAACTTCCCCGTGTTTGATGACATAAGCATGTGATGTCTTCAGCAATAGGGCCTTACCATCAGGATTTTCTGGATATTAACTCTTTGACATTTATATAGCTGATAAAGATTTTTTTCCATTCTATAAGCTGTCTCTTTGATCGATGGTGTCCTTTGCTGTAAGAAGCTTTTTATCTTTTAATTGGGTTGTTTTCTTGATGTCTAGTTTTTGAGTACTTTATATATTTTAGATATTAGCCCTCTGTCAGATGTGTAGGTAGTAAAAGTCTTTTCCCATTAGGTAGTCTGCCACTTTGTCTGAATGATGGTGTCCTTTGCCGTACAGAAGCTCCTTAGTTTATAAGGTCCTGTTTATTGATTGTTGATCTTAGTGCCTGTGCTGATGGTTTTCTGTTTCAAAATTTGTTTCCTGTGCTAATGAGTTCAAGGCTATTCCCTCCGTTCTCATCTCTCAGACTGAGGCCATCTGGTGTTATGCTGAGGTCTTTGATGCATCTGGATTGGAGTTTTGTGCAAGGTGAGAGGTTCAAATCTATTTCTATTCTTGTACATGCTGCTCTCCGGCAGTAACTTATTTTGAAGTGCAGAAGTTTTATACTTTTAGCTCTTATATGAAGGTTATGATCCACTTTGAGTTAATTTTTTATATGGTGGAATGTGAGTAAAAGTAAAGGCACGGATTCATTTTCCAGGTGTATGCCTCTAGTTGTTTCTCTCTTGGAAAGCAGTGTGGGATTTTTTTTTTATACCTTGGTCTAATTCTGACGCTCTGAATAGGTTCATTGATCCATGCTTCTCTCTTTTGCACTGTCTTGAAAGTTTCATAATAACTTCAAGATGGCAAGTTTTTCCAACATTATTCTTTTAAACATTTAAAATTAAACTACAGTTATAGCCAGGTGTGGTGGCATATGCCTTTATCCCACCTAGCACTTGGGAGGCAGAGACAGGTAGATGTCGGTGATTCAAGGCCAAATTTACACAGTGCATTTTAGGACAGACAGGGCTACATAGAAAACTCCTGTCCCCCCAAAAACATAAAATATAAGATAAAGTAAAATAATAAACTATAGCTACATTACTTCTTTTCCTTGTCCCTCCAATCTCTTCCGTGTCCCCTCTTCCTCATTTCCTATCAAATTCATGGCCTCTTATTCTTTAATTAATATGACATGCTCAGTCTGTTTAGTGTTGTTTGCATGTTTATGTTTTTAGGGCTGAACACTTGGTGTTAGAAAACCAATTAGGAGGCTGCTGCCAATGTTCATTCCAAGAAGAAGACAGAAGCAATGTCTGTCCTTCCCCTACAATCCCAGTGGTAAACCGAGGCACAGTTCTGGCAATATACACTCAGGCTCCACCCCTTCTTCCAGCTGCTACATCCTTTTTGCGCTTGTCTCCTGCAGGGGTCCCTGAGCCAGGGATGGGGTAGCATAGATGACTGACAATATTTCTCTTTGCCCACTCCCCCATCTCCAGACCATGGTGGTTGGGGGATTGGTATTTCTCCTACTACAAAACAGAAGTGAGAAAAGGGTAAGAAGCAGGAAATGGAAAAACATTGGAGCAGACACAGACTGCAGTAACAACCCATGACAGAGCACAAATGTGGGGTGCACTGTAGCTGGTATGTCATTTAGTCAGTCAACAGCACTCGCTTCCCACTGCCCACAGCTGTCTGAGCTCCCAGTACTAGATGTGAGTCTCCCGGTGATTGGCCTTGAGTCCATTCAGAAAGCTGAGTCTGGCTATAACCACGTGTCTGCTATTGTACTAGGTGACACGGCTGACATTTCTATCATGAAACATGCAGGGTCCACAGCTGAGTAGGACTTAGGGCCGTCATTCTCGCCAGCATTCTTAGCAGGGACTTCTTCTGATGCTGCAGGAGTTGCTCTCAGGGAGCAGAGACTTTGGACTCAGCCCTAACTTTATTTCTCCAAGTCAGCAGCCAGCATGTAAAGCCTCTTCAGCAATAGGAATTACCATTAGGCCTGGAGTGCAGCCCACTGTGGCGATAGCCTTTATTGTTTTAGGGCTCCTAGGGCCTCTGTGGCCAACAACTCCTAGAGAGGTTCCCTGTTCTTTTTTTTGTTTTTGTTTTTTGTTTTTAGGTTTTTGAGACAAGGTTTCTCTGTATAGCCCTAGCTGTCCTGGAACTCACTCTGTAGACCAGGCTGGCCTCGAACTCAGAAATCCACCTGCCTCTGCCTCCCAAGTGCTGGGATTAAAGGCGTGCGCCACCACCGCCAGGCGAGGTTCCCTGTTCTTAACACTGGTGTTCCCAACTGACCACCTTACAGCTTCTGGGTGTGTACTCTTTAGCATTTACAGGCATGGGGCTTTGCAAACTTACCCCAATCACCTGAGTAAGTGTTACTGTGCCTTACCGAACCATAAAGCTCCCAAGAATTCCACAGCAGCCCCTGGCCTTCACCCCCTTTGTGAGCTAATGCCACGCATGGCTTCTTCAGGTACACTCACATGTCTCTTAAATGAGTCTACAAATCTGCAAAACACTGAAGGGTTTATCCTGTGCTGTTCTTATGCAATAAAGCCTTTCTGCACAGGATGGGCAGAGCAGTGATCTGGTCCTGACCTGCCATCCCATAATGAGTAGTGAGACTGTGGAGACAACCCTGGTGAAGCATGTGAAAGCCGATTGTCATCTGTTTTGAGCTGTGTCAGGTGATCACAGAAGTTCACAAGGAGACTCTAAATCAAACATAACGCAAAGTCTAACAGGGGCAGACTTTATATGCATTGGTATCCGCTCTTCCCTCCACAGAGCCATGCTGGGTGCAGTAGCGTGGACAGGAGGCACTGACTTGGCCTCCACAACCCTCAGGCTGCTCTCTGAGCTGTTGCAGTTCCACACCTTGGAGCTCTTCCATGCAACCTCCCCACACTTCCCCACCTTTGATGAACTTGGTAAGGGTGGCTCGGCCCTGTCCTCCCTTGCTGTGCTTTCTGTTCAGGCTGGTTCCCTGTGTCAGGGAGGCACTGGGTTGGCACCGTGGCCGGAGCTGCACCTGTGGCCTCCATCTACCACACCTGGCTGCTAGGGAGGCCCTGGCTTGGCAAACTGTCTATACCTCTGACACCTTTTTTTTTTTAAGACAGGTGCTCTTGTGGACATGTTCTTTTGGGGTGTTCCGGGGAGGAAATGCTTTATTTTTTCTCACACGTCTCAGATCACAATCTATCACTGAGGGATGTCACACACACAAAAATATTAAAGAGATAGATGTATGTATGTCACAGTCCTGTTTTGCCAGTGAGTACCCTTTACATCCTGCTGTAAGTCACCTTCCTTCAAAGCCTTTCCTACTCCACCGAAGGGCTCAGCAAAGCCACTAAAGCTCCACGCCAGCCTCCAGGTCCTTGCTAATCCAGTCTTCCTTAAGTCTCTGGTGAACACCATCCTCTCAGGCCCTGTGACGGGGCATCACACATTGCTGCCCTCATGCATAGTTCCCTCAGTAGTGCCTGTCCCTCCATATTGTCCTCCAGCCCCGGATACCTATGGGGACCTTAGCTACTTGATGACCAAGCATCTCTAATGGCTCCTAAGAGCAAGGACTGGTTCCTTGTACTGCCTCAGGATATGCAGCTTGTGTCCCAAGGAGGGATGCGTGGTTATGTCCTTCCATTCCTCTGCTTCTGCAGCACTCAGACTGATCCTGTCTGCCCGCACATCCCATAACCTCACAAGCCAGGCCATGAGAAAGTCTTTGATCGATTGTTTAAAGCTTTCCCCTAATTCCAGCAATCCCAGCACTGAATGTTCTCTGATGACCGCGGTCTCTCACACCAGACGGCTGTGGAGACCCCTGTCTGCATGCTGGTTCTTGGGTTTTCTTTGTATGGAAGGCTGGACTCACAGGGTGCCTTTTGTTGCTTCAACATCAATCCGACTCTCATCACGGCTTGACTCCTCCCATGGGTTTTAGATTTTAGGGTTCCAGGAGGAGCTTTGTATCTCTGGTCTAATCTGGGTCCCCTATCCTTTTAGCTGTAAAAAGCCAGGCCAACGCCTCAGTTTCTGTCTCTTTTGTCTCATTTACTCACTAAGTGGGATGCTCGTGCCAGAGCAGGCAGCCTCCCACCCTTTCTCCCTGCACTCCCTCCCTGACACCTGAGGTGTCGTCATCCCCCCACCCCTCCGAGCTGCTACCTACCTCAGGTCTCTTATTACCCGTGGCCATGGTTGGGGCCTCCGCAGCCACTGGCTGACACCTCCACCCCCATGTGCTACTCCCAGCTTGCCTTGTCTGTTCTGGATCTTTGATGGTTATCCTGGTTGAGTTGTTTTGTCAACCGGACGCAAGGTAGAGTTATCTGGGTGAATCTCAATTGAGAAAATGCCTCCATCAGACTGTCTAGCCTGTAGTACATATTATTGCTGTGAGTGGACCAAGCTCACAGAGGGCATTGTTACCCCTAGCCTCTACCTTCCAAGTAGCTGGGACTTCAGATCTTCGTTATAAGTCTGGCTTAGTTAAAAGCTTTTTAATGTGTTAAATACATATAACATAGAAGTTCCTCTCGTAGACATTTCACCTGAATAGTCCAGCCTGTTTCAGTTTATTTTTTGTAAAACATTTTTGCCTAGTTACAATCTCCAGATGAATAGAAATATAAGTGATTTTGCATATTGTATCATCTACTTTTAATAGTTCTAATTTTTTGTAGATTATCTGGGGGCTATTAAGGTTCAGTTACAGTAATATATACTGGACATTAGTAGATGTTTGTGTTAGCCAGGTTACCACCACTATAAAAAATACCCAACATAAATCAGTTTATAAAGAGAAAAGGTTTTTCTTTGTTCAGAGGTTTGATTGGTTGGCTCCTTGCCTTGGGTCTGTGGTAAGGCAGCCTGTGGTCATGGCAGAAGCCATTAGAGAGCAAAACCACTTCCCTCATAGCTAGAGAGCAAAAAGAGGGAAGAGAAAGGCCGGGGTTTCACAAACCCCTTTGAGACCTTCAGTGACCCAAAGATCTCCCACAAGGTCTAGCCTCTCACAGGTCAGCAGTCTTCACTGTGCCACCGTGGGAAATAATCCTTTACCACAGAGGCCTCCGAGGGACACTGTAGCATTCTTCTACATTAATGTAATCATTCCAACTATATCCTGAGGGTGCACAATTTTAGGAGGTCCCAGAATCCAGTCATTGTCAGAACTGTGGAGTGGGAAGGACCTGGGGCTTCCGGTGTGGGTGAAACCAAGAGCTAGAATTCTTCCTGTGCCCACTGCATGCTGGGTGCAGTACAGGGGCTTCCACACACATCTTCCCACCCATGAGACAGAAGATGCTTGAATTAGTCAGGGTTCTCTAGAGGAACAGAATTGATAAAATAAATATATATATAAATATATATGTATATGTGTGTGTGTGTGTATATACATACATACGTAACACACACGTACACACACACATGTATTTGGGATTTATTAGAGTAGCTTACAGGCTACAGTCCAACAGTGGCTGTCTACTGATAGAAAGCCCAGGAATCCAGGAGTTGTTCGGTTCACAAAGCTCGATGCCTTGGCTGGTCTTCAGTACATCCCGAATCCCAAAGAAGTAGGCTGTAATGCCAGGGAGGGAATGGACTTCCAGTGAGAGCAGTCAGGAGAAGAAAGCAAGCTTCCTTCTTCCATGTCCTTTATGAAGGCTGCCAGCAGAAGGTGTGGCCCAGATTAAAGGTAGGGTCTTTCCACTTCAAATAGTTTAACTAAGAAAAATCCCTCACAGGTGTACCTAGCCGCTTGGGTTTTACTGTAGTCCTAATTTTTTGTAGATTATTCGGGGCTAGTAAAGTTCAGTTACAGTAATACACACCGGCACTAGTAGATGGTTTTGTTAGCCAGTTTCCCATCAGTATAAAAAATACCCGAGATGAATCCATGTTGACTACCAAGAATAAGCATCACAACGCTGTACTTACCGCACGTGGATCTGGCAGCTTCCCAAGGACGAACAAGGCAGAGCAGAGGCAGTGTCCATTTAGAAACTAGCTCTGATTTTCCAGGCCACAGTGCAGTCAGCTCAGGCAGGAACCGGAGCTCTACCCAGCTCCAGGGCCGGAGAGTGCAGTGGTGACAGCCATAACCCGCCCGCCCTCTTGGAACTTCAGTTTCTTTTTCTGTACAGGATCTGTGGGTCTCTGTGCTGCTCATTTTGTGCAGCTGTTCCTCTGTGATTTGTAGCCAGGCCCTGCCAGAGAAGCGAGACCTAGAGACTGGGTGTGTGGGACCAGACACTTGTGGTGACTTGATATTGATGCTGCATCTAAGCACGTGACAGTCACTCACAGAGCTGCTGGCTACAGTGGATTGGAAATTAACAAAGAGAAGAGAAATTTCCCCAGCTCTATGAATGGTTTGCAAAACACGGTGCCCAGGGCCTGACTCTGTTCTACCTCAGAACCCTGTGCCACTGAGCCTGGGCTATGGCTCCTCTGCTTGGAGCAAGCCTGGGGCCTCCAAGTTTCTTCAGTGTGCCTCACGGCAGGCAGGGCCGAGAGCTGCAGGAGTTGGAAGGATGTGTGCATCTGGGTTGTCATGGGGATAAGGAGGCAGTGGACATCAAGTACACTTACCTTAGCATCCCTGGTTTCTCTGTCTTGCATTCTCACCTCTGTATCACTGCCAGCACCAGGGTTACCGGTGTCTTCTCCCCAGCCTGACCCTTGGTGGTGATCCAAACCCCACTCAGGTAAGCATTCCAAGGACTCAGCTCAACCACCATACATCTGCATGAAGCAGCATTTTGACCCTACTAAGCTACTTTATGAGACTAATAGGTTTCCCTGCGGTAGGGTATCTTTCTAGAAAGATGGCCAGTAGGAACCACCTGGCTTCACTGAGGCCTTGGCCAAAAAGCCTTCTCAGTCAGAGTAACCTCAGGTAGTCTGTCCAGAAAGGACTTCCTTCTTTATTGGCTCATTTGGTTATTTGGACAGGTAGCCAAAGAACCATGGTCCCTGTCCTAAAGAATGTCAGAGGCCACTGAGGCAGCGTGCAGGGAGACAGATAATGTGGCTACGGTTGTGGTCATCATCTGGAGGGAGGAGGAGTGTGAGGTGAAGGAGGTAGAGGAGTGGGAAGCAGGAGTGGGATGTAGAGGCTGTTTTAGGAACTTGCTGTGTCAGGAGTGTGTTTGTGTGTGTGTGTGCATGTCTCCAAGTCACGTAGGCCACAGCTGGGACAAACCTGCCTGAGGCTTTGCTGCAGGCCCTTTGGTGACTACACAGCCTTTCCCTCTGGAAGTCATTTCATATGAACTAGTACGTGCTTACAGCCATCTTCTTCCAGCTTCTGGCTGCTGTTTGTACTCCAGGTGGGACCAGAGGAATCTAGGCAAAGATTCCTGTTCCCTTCTGCTAGAAGCTGTCCTGACTAAAATCCATACCTGTCTTGGTCTGTGAGCAGACAAGGGAGAATGCAGAAGGATAGCCAGGTGGCAAGATGCAGCTGCACAAAGGGCAGAGTGGCACAGCTGGGAACCTTGGGCCCAGGGCCCACTCATCCCTCTCCTGGTTCTTCTGACAGAACCAGACCCAGGCTAGTCAGACCATATCTGCTGCCAGCTTCACTGGGGTGGTAAAGACAGGAAGGCTGTTTCCCAGCATCCAAAGTATTCTAGGAAAGGGAGGGGCCATTCTGAACCCCACAGTGTGGCCTGCTAGACTGCACACTGTTCTGTCAGTGGTAGCTGTTTCTCTGGTCTGATAGTCGAGCTTTCTGCCTGTCAGTCCTGTAGACACCTGTGCTTTTCCTGTGTTCCCCGGGGAACCAGCTGTCTACAGCACCCCCTTTGCACTGGTGTGGCAATCAAGCTCTTTGTAACTGGCCTCTTCCCCAGGCTACTACTCAGTTGCCCCTCCCCCTAGTACATCATACATGGTTTGAATGCACCTGTCTCAGCTCTCAATTCCTAGCAGAGATATTGGGCAGATTCACTGGTTGTTTCTCTTGTGATTCAGCCACCTTAGGGAGTCACTTAGCCCCTCCAGGACTCAGTGTCAACCAGTGTGACGGACCTTATTGGTTCAGAGCATATTCCATGTAGCTCTGGGGATGTCAAGTCCTGGTTTGAGTTGTGACCCTTCTGTAGCCTAGGGGACAAGTGTGCAGGTACAAAGCTCCCAAGTGTCAAATTCCTGGGCACAGAGCTGCCTGAACTGGCCATTGATATCTGCCCGCTTCCCTCCTGAGTGCCAGGGTCCTAGGCTGAACCATCCCCCAGCTCCATCTGACACTGCATCTCCTCTGTTCCCTCCAGTATGCCTGGGTGGAGAAGCACTTTGGCCCTGACTTTCTGGACCAAATTGTGTTGACCAGAGACAAGACTGTGGTCTCTGCTGACCTTCTCATAGATGACCGGCCAGACATCACAGGCAAGTGGCCCATGACAGGGGAAGGGGTTACAGGGGGAGGGTTGATAGCACTGGTTGCATTCTTCCTTTTCCTAAGTCCCTCCTCCTGGGGTGTCCTCAGCCCACCCCACCATCACCAGGTGTTTATCATTACCCAGCCAGGAGCTTCTTCCTGTGGGAAAGCTCTGTCTGCACAGAGGGAGGGACAGGGTGCTACTGGAAGCCAGAATGTCTGTGTCCTATCCAGACTGAATGTAACCTGTTGGCCTTCCTGAGTCAGGTGAAGACCCAGCTTTGATTTTCAAATCTTTCTGTTTAGTAGCTTCCGGCCCTCTTTTCCCCTCAGAGGTAGTTTGTGTAAGTTTACTATATGACAGGAAATCACAGTATGGTGTCTCTGACTGACAGTGGCTTGAGCATTGCATTTGTCCTTTTTTTTTTTTTTTTTTTTTTTTTGGTTCCAGCTCATGACCCCTTCCCAGAAAAGAAGCAAACCAGTAACTTGGTCCACTTAGCTGACAAGGCAGGGCAGAGGGAGGGCCTTAGGCATGGTGAGATTTGAGAGTTCTGTTAGTCATTCCACAGTTTCCTCCCTGGATGTGTTCTGCCTGGGTTTGCTACACTGGACAAAGCCTCCTGGTAGTTCTTATGAGTTGTCTGGGCACATCAGTAGGAAGACACAGTTTCTACCCTAAAGCTTGCTGAATGCCAGGGGAATCACGCCTACCTGCCCCAGTCCCTCCAGTGGGACATCCCATCTGTCTGTGTATGGGGCCAACCTCTCTCAATCCAGAATCTTCCAGAGGAGCTGGCAGGTCACAATCCCAAGGAGCTTATCCAGTCACAGCACAGTGTAGAACTGTAGGGTATACTAGCCGGGACTTCGCACTTGAGATAGCACAGGATGGGCATAGAGGTGACTGGCAAGACACAGGAGTGTGTGATGACAGAGTCCACTCAGCCTTGCTCTGTCACCCTGTGCACAGTGCCTTATTTCGCCCTCAGGCCTTCTGTGGGACAGGCTAATAGAGCATTGTCACTTTTTGGACAAAGAAACCGAGTCAGGTGAACACAACACCTACTCTTATGGCTCTTGATTTGGTCCCAGCAAGCTACACCTAGCCCCTAGTGTCTGCTCTGAGCTGCTGCTTCTCTCCATAGGGGCCGAGTCACACCCCAGCTGGGAGCACATCCTCTTTACCTCCTGCCACAACTACCACCTGCAGCTGCAGCCCCCTCACCGTAGGCTGCACTCGTGGGCAGACGACTGGAAGGCCATCTTGGACAGCAAGAGGCTCCGCTGAGGGCTGTGCTGTGGCTCTCTCGTGGTCCAATGTGGGGCTCGCAGCTCATGACTGGACAGCAAACAGCCTGCTGAGGGTTGTGCTACATTCTCTGGGGTACTTCCAGGAGGACTCCAGTGAACACTTTGGTCAAAACAACTTTGGACACACTTCCCTTCTTTCCCTAGCCCAGCAAGGCCTTAACTGATACTGGGACGGGGCTGGAAGAAAGGCATGTGCTCCCAGGCAAGTTGGTCTGACCTCAGACAGAGGCCCCATGCCACTGCCTCCCACTGCGTACAATAGGGGTGTTCTCTGAGACGTGGGAGTACCCTGGTCCAGGATCTGCAAGGTGAGGAGTGCCAGGGACAGATGACAGAGGTTCCCTTGGCAGGCATATGCCTGTCTACCTCTATCGTAGAATCTTGTCCAACTTACCTACTTAGTCTCTGTGGCTTTCCATGGCCACTGGGCTCTTTTGGAGGCCAACAGTGATCCTGCTTATGGCCAGTGCTGTCATCTCTTGCCCTGGTGTCCCTAGATCCCATTCACAGCCAGAAAGGAGTCAGAAGGCTCAAATATTTGTTGACGACATTAGAAATAAATGCTATTCACACATAGCCTGTGCCTTCTCTAAAACCTGCCCCAGGGTCCTCTAGTGTGCCACCTGCTTGTGCTGTAAGCATATGGGAGTCATACACACTGATAAACAGGACAGAGGTGGGCATAGTGGGCATAGCTCTCCTACGTGTACCTTGCATGGTATCATATGGAGACAGAGGCAAGATGGCCTGGATCGTGGCATTGCTGCAGCTATCCAAGGGAGGCACTGCTTCCCTCTTGCCCCTCCCCTAACACTTTATCCGTTTTTTCCCTCACCTGCAGGCAGGCACAGCCCTGTCCCTACTCCTTTCCCAAGGCCAAGTATCCATAAGACCCAGAAACTGCTGTTACAGCTGCAGCAGGTGTTCTCTGAGCAGAACCTCTGAGTGGTGACACCTGACCAGCCACCTCCCAACTGTCCTCTTAATAATTCGGAAAACAGTGCCCTTGAAGGCCAGTTGCATTCTCAAAACCCTGGCTTAAGATGGGCCCAGTGATACATGTCTGTTTCCCAGCACTTGCGTTGAGGCAGGAATATTACTGTGAGCTCAAGACGAGCCTGGGCTACACAGTCAGTCTAGACCAGTTACATAGCAAAACCCTGTCTAGAAACATTTAAAACCAGACCCCAACTTGTTTCTGGTCCTACACGCTGAGATTTCATGCTCTGCCTTTCGGTACCTATAGCAGGTGACCTTTAGCTTGCCTGGGGACAAGGTCAGGTAGAGGAAGGGACAAGGAGAGAGCCCTGGTTCCAGAGCTGGCCAGGGATTCCATTCCCCATCTTTCAGTCTTAAGCGCTCAGCTCTGTCACCCAGGCTAGGTAGGGAGGTCTAAGGCATCCACACTAGCCACACTAGAGAAGGGTGACCCAGGAACCCATTGCCTGTCCTGGGCTCCTACTGACTTGGCCATATGTGGCTTTCCATAGTCCTGCCCCATTGTTGCCCCTTGGACTGGTTGGGGGCCCTGCCAACATCCTACTGCAAACATGTGACAGTTGTGTCACTTGATCCTGGAACTCTGGCACAAGCAGGGCAGTGTCTGGTAATGCCCTGACCTAGGTGGGCTAGGAGAAAGCCAGTCCCTAGAGAGTGGGCCTCATACCTACTCCAGAGAGCCTTTGCTATCTTGACACACACATCACTGTTTAGCCACAACCTGTCCTTTCTTGTTCATCCCCAAGATTACACATTAATATGGACATCATAGTATAAAATATTTTCAAGCTTAAAGCCCTACAGTCTTATAAATGCAAATGCTTTAAAAAATTTCAGTCTCTTTTAAAATCCAGTCTCAACCGTGGAATCCTATAAAATTAAAAAAAACAAATTAAATATGTATATTTTTAAGAGAGAAGAATCAGGACATAGTCACAATCTGAACAAAGCAAAACAAAACCCCAACTTTAAAAATTCAGTATCCAATGTCTCTGTCAGCGTCCAAGACTCACAGTCTTCTTTTTTCTTTTCTTTTCTTTTTTTTTTTTTTGGTTTTTCGAGACAGGGTTTCTCTGTGTAGCCCTGGCTGTCCTGGAACTCACTGTGTAGACCAGGCTGGCCTCAAACACAGAAATCTGCCTGCCTCTGCCTTCCAAGTGCTGGGATTAAAGGTGTGCGCCACCACTGCCCAGCCACAGTCTTCTGCACTCCTTCAAAAGGCTTGGGTCACTTTTCCAGCTCCACCCTCTGCAGCACACACAGCTTGTCATCTAGGCTCCAACTGGGTCCACTTCACTGCTGCTGCTCTCTTGGTGGTCCTCCCACGGTACTGACATCTCCAGAATGCTGGGGTGTTCTGCTGTAGCTGGGCTGTGCTTTTATCAATAGCCCCTTCTGGGCTCTCTTCATGGTGCCAAGCCTCAACTTTCTTCTCCACCTTTCAATTCAGAGGCTTCCACTGCTACTCCAGCTGTACCTTCACTAGTGGCCTCTCCTGGTCTCTCAAGTACCAGGCTTCAGTTGCTCTCCATGACCCCTTCATGCCTTCAAAACAAGGAGCACTTGGGAGACTCTTATCCAAGACCAAATTTAGCTGTCAGTGTGAAGTACAACCTCTGGACACAGCATCTGTGTGCTGACTCTGAGGAAACACTTCCCAGAAGGGTCAACCTCGGTGACTCTGGTCTCTTCTTAATCACCAATAAGTGACCAGCAGCCATTGTTTCAGCAAAGCAAAGGTTTCACTTTAGTGTGTCTGGTCTCTTGTCAGTCACAGCCAATTCCTCAGCTCCAGCTGACCAGACACCACAGATTCTTCGCACAAAAGGCCCAGTGGAGTCTTTCTTCCCTGAAACTTCACAAGCCATCATAATCTACTCTCCTGGCACCAACTTGTCTTAGGGTTTCTATTGCTGTGCTGAAACACAATGACTAAAGCAAGTTGGGGAGGAAAGGGTTTATTTGTCTCACACTTCTGCATCCATTGTCCGTCACTGAAGGAAATCGGAACAGGAATGCAACAGGACAGGAACCTGGAGGCAGAAGCTGACGTAGAGGCCATGGAGGGATGGCTTGCTCCCAGTGGCTCGCTTAACCTGCTTTCTTACCCAGGACCACCATTCCAGGGATGGCACCACCCACAATGGGCTGGGGCCTCTCCATTGATCACTAATTAAGAGAATGTCCTACAGATAGATCTTACATGGACATTTTCTGAATTGAGTTTCCCTCCTTTTATATAACTCTAGCTTGTGTCAAGTTGTCATAAAACTAGCCACCATATCTGCTGAGGTTTGCAGCCCTATCTGGGTTTCTCCCTCCTACCTCCTGCTCAGGGAGTTTTGGTCTCAGGGGCCCTTCATGAAGTGGCCTACCATCCAGTGTCTATTAGTCCTCCTGTTTGTGCTCAGGATGAACCCCGTGGTGATGCAGGAGGACCAGGAGGTCCTCTTCATCAGTTAGGGACATTCAAGAAAGGCCCCCTTAGGCAAGCTCCTTCAGGGCCTGAAGCTCTGCTATCCTTCCAACAAATGGTGCTCCCAATCTGGGAGGCTCCAGTGAGTATGAGGAGGCCCCAGCTTCCTGTCTGTCCTCACAAAGCCGTGAGAGTTATATACTGAATCCTGCTGGAGGTGCCCCAGGAGTCTGAAAGCTGTCCCTGAAACACAGGCATCAGTGGCTGCGTTTATCTGCTGGGATTCTGTACTCAAGGAGCACAAGGGCTGGTGTTACCTCGTCAGTGCCACGGAGGAGGAACTTCCAGTTAGATTCCTGTCAGACAGGCAGCCATTGAGCACCCGTAGCTGAGGACTGGCAGGAGAAATGGAAGCACCCACTCTCTTTCTCTGCCCAATGTTGTGCCTGCTTTTAAAAACGACTTTACAGGATAAAAACATATGGAAACCACACGTAAACAGCCTCCCCAGTGAATGTATCTGCTGTTTGAAAAATCCTTGATTAGATCTGCTACAGCTGGCTTGAATGTACACACTGGGTTTCACAGAAGGCCAGTAACAACCAGGCTACTCACCACTTAACAAATGGCTGCCTGCACAGAGGACTTGTGGGCCCCATGCAAACTCCAAGAATCTCTTAATTAGTTCTACTACTGGGCAAACTCAAGTGGTTCTCAACCTGTGGATCGCGACCCCAAGCAACATATCAGATGTTTACACTACAATTCGTAACGGTAGCAAAATTAAAGTTATGAGGTAGCAACGAAATAATTTTATGGTGTGGGGAGGGGTCACCACAACAACATGAGGAACCTGTATTACCTGTGTTACAGCGTTAGGAAGGTTGAGAATCATAGAGTAAAAAAAAAAAAAAAAATCTAACAGAGGAACTACAGTTTGTAAAGGTGGCCACTTGATGGCGCCAGAGGACTGGCTCCAGGACCTTAGAGCCCTTTGTGCCTCCCTGGAGCCTGTAGTCAGCCCTGGGAAGTCTCAGCCTGTTGTTCCCAACCACCAGCATTTCTCTCTGACCTATGCACCTTCTGAGCTGGGTCTTGGGACCTCAGGCACTGTTGTCTGAGCACTAGGATATGAATCACATCAGCTGATACCCCCACTGAGAAGAGCCTGGCACTATGGGATGTGTCAGCCTCCAGACTAAGCAGAGTGTAGTTCTTTTCTCACAGGCTCCACCTCCAGCCCGAAGCCTCTGCTTTCCTTTCCCACCGACCCCAGGCCTATCCTGTCCTCAGGCCCTTCCAGTGGTTATCCTCCAGAGTCTCAGCTTTCTGACAACTTATAGTACTAACTAACTCCACAGGGCTCCAGGGGAGGAGGAAAAGAGGAAAGAGGGCAGGAGGCCCCAGTGCTTCCTGAGCATATGCCATGTGCTGTGATGTCATAAATTTCCCTAAGTGACTATGAAGCAAGGATAAGATAAAAAGAGGAAAGGTTTATTTTTGGTTTATTAGGGACTAAGACCAAAGGTTTTAGTCCATGGTCTGCTGGTCCTTTTGTTGTTGGGCCTGGGATGAAGAAGAACATCATGGTACGATCACATGGTAGAGCAAAAGTGTTCATGGAGGGATGAGGGTCCCTTTGAGTATCCCTCCAATGACCTAACTTCCTTCCACTAGGCCCCATGCCCTGTAGGTCATCACCCCCATATTGCCAGCAGGACCACACCTTCAGCACATGGTCTTTCAGGACGGGGGGTGGGGGGGGTGTTACAATAAAAGCTAAGGCCCACACTGGCAGACTGAGCTGAGCTTTCCCATCACCAAGAACATGCACAGCCAAGCAGAGAACACAAGTATGGTGTGTCTGTTTATTTTTTTGCTGTTGTTCGCTGTTTTTGTTTTTCAGACAGGCTTTTACTATGTATTCCTGGATGTCCTGGGATTTGCTCTGTAGACCAGGCTGGGCTTTGACCTCAGAGATCCATCTGCTCTGAGCACAACACCCAGCACAAAGTCTGTTTTGTGGGGGCAGAAGGTGTGGGTACTCTGCTTGAAGAAGCAGGCAGTGACCCAGAGGCTGGTGACGTCCAGGGACAATGACAGTTTGAGCACAGGGTCTGCAGTCCTGTTGGGGGCATGCTGGCGGCTGGTCTACAAATGGAGACAGGAGGAGCAGCATGGCACCGTGGTGTGAGCCATGAGCACACGTAAGCCTGGGTACTTCATGATGCGTGCGTGCACGTATGCATTCTGTGAGTGCGATGTGATCATCTAGGGACCACCAAGTTTATCCTGTGAGATAAAGGATTAGACATTCCCGGAAGAGAAGAACCAAAACACAAACAGAGCAACTGTGGCAGGTGCCAAGAAAGGACAGAACAGAGGGACCTGCAAGCAGCTTGTGGTGAGGGAAGTGCAGGTCGTCGTTGGGAGCAGGAGGTGAGGCCAAGGCCACAGATGTGAGGAAGGAGAGAGAACAGAGTCCTTAGAGTTCCTTAGAGAAGTTCCTTAGAGAAGACAAACCATGCCACTGGGGAGTGAGGGACATGCCCTTTCTGGACTCCCTTCCTTTCTCCCTCCTTGGTCCCACTTGGAAATCCTCTCTTGGGTGGGCTCTTCCCCCCCTCCCAGCCAGCCCCCCTCCCCCGGCCTTCATGCACTTTCTTCCTGCAATTTGTAATAATCTGTTACCCATTTAAGGTCTTGGAGTGGGAAAACTCCCAGGAGCAAGAAACAGCTCCACTTACAGGATCCTGTCCCTGCTTTCCTAATAGACTTAAATTCTCTAGACACCCCCCCCCCCCCCCGCCCCTTTACCTCCTGCTAGGAACACTTCAGCAACAAGCACATTTCAACAAAACACATTAAAACCAAGCAAGGGACTCAAGATAGTGGAGGCTTTTCTTCAGGAAAAGCTTGAGGGGAGAGAAGCCTGTGAGCATCAGAGCCTGCCATCCATTTACAGGGTGGGAGAGGGCAGGAAGGAGGCTGCAGACCTTCAGGGTGGGAGAGGATGAGGAGGGAGGATGCAGGCCTTCAGAGTGGGAGAAGGCAGGAAGGAGGCTGCAGACCTTTTTGGCTGTAGTAGACCATTGCTGGGGTGACTGGTAAGGTAAAGGACGGTACATTATTGATAAACGCCTCAGGGAGGGCAAATGTGATCAAAATACATTGCATGGAATGTAATCTCAGAGAATTAATAACATTCTATTTTAAAATAGATTCCCATCTCTTCTGGCCATTGTCTGGTCTACAGGGGTGGAGTTGGGAAGGAGGCAAGCAAGTTACTTTAGTTTTGGAGTACTAATTATGGTGGTTAGAGGAAATAAACTATCACTATTTAACAAAATGGGGGAGGGGTTTTTTAAAACAGTGGCTTGGTCTTGGCTACCAAGCACAGTAGATAACAGGCAGCTGCTCCAAAGCTAGAGAAGTGGACACAAGGACAGGGACTTCACTCAGCCAGAGCAAGAACTCAGAACAGGTGTAGAAGTGCCCTCCGAGAGATGCACAGAACAGCTTCCTCAGTAGATCAAGCCTCACCGTGGAGACTGGGACACTTGAAACCGAATCGTTAAAAGGCCTCAGGAAAGGGCTGAGCAGCAGCGCTCTGCAGAGATGAACCGTCAGAGGCCTGAGCAAAAGCTTCTTTCTTATTCCAGAAGAACGTGCCCCAAAGAGCTCAGAGCTGACCCTGACGGTGCCTCAGTACCCTGAGCCAGGGTTAATGCAGAATAGAGATTTTATATTGGGTAGATATGTTGAACATTTACAATCTGAGGACAAAATAATTCTAAACGTTTTCGGATACCCTCTCTACCCCCACCACCCGCCTCCCCCAAAAAAGGAAAAAGAAAATCTTCAAAATCTGAAGGAAAATAATTTCAGACTCAACCTCTAAATGGAGCCAAATATAAGGGGAAACATCCCCCAAGAGGGCTGGACAGATGGCTCTGCTGTTTGTTTTTAAAGATTTATTTATTTATGAGTACACTGTAGCTGTCTTCAGACACACCAGAAGAGGGCATCAGATCCCATTACAGATGGTTGTGAGCCACCATGTGGTTGCTGGGATTTGAACTCAGGACCTCTGGAAGAGCAGTTGGTGCTCTTAACCACTGAGCCATCTCTCCAGCCCTGTTTGTTTTTCAAGACAGGGTTTCTCTGTGTAGCCTTGTTGTCCTGAAACTCACTCTGTAGACCAGGCATTCTGGAACTCACAGAAATCTACCTGCCTCTACCTCCAGACTGAGTCTAAAGGTGTGTGACACCATCACCCAGCAAGATGGCACAGCTTTTAAGAGCATGAACTGCTCTTCCAGAGGACCTGGGTTAGAATCTCAGCACCATGTAAGATGGCTTACATCTTTCTGCAACCCCAGCTCCAGGAGCATCTCAGTCCTCTGGCTTCTGTGGGTACTTGTACCCACATGAACACACACACACACACACACACAGAAGTAATACAAGAAAAATGAATCTTTAGAAAAGCATGAGAATGGAACCATGTGACTTTGTCAGTTCCTTTTGTCCATTAAAAAATTTTTTTAATTAATTTATTTATTTTATGTATATGAGTACACCATTGTTCTCTTCAGACACACCAGAAGAGGGCATCAAATCTCATTACAGATGGTTGTGAGCCACCATGTGGTTGCTGGGAATTGAACTCAGGACCTCTGGAAGAGCAGTTGGTGCTCTTAACCACTGAGCCATCTCTCCAGCCCCCATTTTTAAACTTTTATGTTTGTGAGTGTTTTGTCTACATGTGTGTCTGTGTACCACATGTGTGCCTGGTGCCCACAGAGGCTAGAAGGGGGCATTAGATTCCTTGGGACTAGATTTATATATGATTGTAAGCTGCGTTATGGGTACTAAGACATAAATCCAGGTCGTATGGAAGATCAACCAGTGTGTGTTCTTAACCACTGAGCCATCTCTTCAGCTCCTGATAAAATTCCCTTTTGAAAGAGTTACCAATTTATAAACTTTAGCAAGAAGGAAAAGAAGCTGTTAGATGCTCCACCCACTTCATGAATTCAGCCATCATAGGTAAGACAAGGTATATACAGCTTTTCCTGCCCCTATGTGTCTAGTCCTACAGACCCTAATTTGCCATTTTGCATAGACTCTGAGTGGTTATACTATGTATTGAGCCCCAAGTGCCAGAGACTGACATATGACTGGACAAGATGCACCCATTGGGCCTGAATGGTCCGTTGTGGTACTCCCTGTGAGTGTCAGGCTTCAGGTCTGGCCCAGAGGCTGAAGACCAGGTCCTTGGTGGAGGAGACCTTGCCATAATAGTGGCCATTCGGTGGGTTTTGTGATATTATGGGTTCCTTTCCCTCTATTTACAATTTGACACCTTCAGACTGTCCACAGTTGTCTGCTCTGGAGATGCTTGACCCATAGATAGGCCTGGCCCCAGGATCCCTGTGTGTGGCTGCAGCCCCACATCACACTGGCCATCTCTGCTGAGTTGGCCTCTGGGACAGGATGGGGACCAGCACGAGGGTTCCTGGTGCTGGGGGAGGGTGTGCACTAACATCCATTGATCACGTTATGGACTTTGTTTATGTTCAATATCAACAGGGAGCCAGGGTATCAGTGGGGTGGAGTGGGACTTCCCTGAAGAGGGCCATGACCTCAGTTCCTATCACCTAATCAGCCTGTTTCCTGACACTGTCTGATGTCAGGTCCCACCAGCTTTGGCTCCCAGCCTATCTGCTGTCAGTGGTTGCTGGGGCTCGGGTCAGCTCCATGCTGAGCACCTGTACACCCTGTCCTCAGGATCTCAGCTGAGGTAGATATCCATTGTGTGCACAAAGCCTTTCATTACTGCCAGGTCTTCATCTCTGCTTCCTGCCTGCCTAGTCCAGCTTCTCTAGCCTCACCAGCTACTCACCACCTCCTGGAGCCTGTATCGCACCACAGAGTCTCTGCACTAACTGCTCTTCCCTCCTCCAGGGGCTGAGCTGGGTACAGGCTGCCTTTTACCAGTGTCCAGACACCTCATCTTTCCTAAATGGCATCCGCTGCCTAAACTTGGACCTCTCCACTTCCAGCTTCAGGGCCACCACTTGCCACTCTCCTTCATTTGGGGGGAAAGGCTACGTCCCTAACTCCTAAGATCCCAAAGGAGCAGAGGTGGAGAAGAAGAGAGACAGATGGATATTTAAATAGGACACAAGAGAAAGGGGAGGTTGCAGGGAAGGAGAGGTGATGAGAAGAGCCATGAAGGAAGGGCCCAGTTCAGGAAGCTGAAGACCCTGGAGGAACTAAGACAAGGCCCACATAGCCCTGTGCAGAAGAGTGGGCCAGTGGGAGAGGGTAGAGGAGCAGGGTGATGGCAACTCCAGCCTCCTGTAACAGTGACACCCCCACCTTCCCAAGCACTGTAAACAGCCTGAAGGCATCACTCATAGCCTCCCGCAGCCACACAGAGATATCCTTGTGATAGCACAGGGCAATGTTTAAACAGCTGTAGCCGTCGGCAGCCGGTCTCACATGGAGGAGCCCCAGAGCCACATGAGAGCAGGAGCCTGCAGCCCTGATTAGCCCTGGACTCTTGAGAAAAGCTTCTAGAGGAGGAAGGAGGGCACTTAAAGGACCAAGGCAGGTGGACAGAGAGCACAGGGCCTGGGGCTCTCCTGGGAGACATGGCACCGGAAGCATGGAGGGCTTCTGGGAAAGGCAGACATGCTCAGAGGCAGGGGCAGCCTTTCCTGGGGCTTCTGACCATCTGTTCAGGCCTGCAGCCTGCATATTAGTTCCTGTTGCCCTCCTTGCAGGGTTTCCTCTCTCTGGGGCCCCAGGAAGTAGCTGGTGACTCTGCCTGGCCATTAATTCACCCATTTTGTCCTTCCCCAGGCGCTGAACCCTGTGCTGAATATTCAGGCTGGCTGCCTGATTTACCCCTGCCTGCGTTTGAGTGGTTCTATTTATAAAGCCCCAAGGATGGCTGACGAAAACAGTGAAGAAGAAACAAATTTTTCAGAGTTTAAAGGCACTATGCCAGCTGTTTCTTTGGAAAATAGGATGACGTCTATATTCTCAGTCCCTCGCCTTCCCTTGGGACTGGAGAAGTCAGATTAGGCTCAGGTTTTGCTACTTACCCGCAAGAGCTGGGCCACACATCATGTCCTTCTGTACCCACAACTTCAGAAACATTGTTTCTGCTTTGCTGACCTTGGCTATTGAAGGATGTTCTCCCTGCAGAGCACTGCAAATGCTTCCTGGGTTCTCTTAGTCCACCCTTCTCCATCCCTTTGGCTAAGGCACCCTGTCTTAGTGTTCTAGTGCCGTGAAGTGACATCAAGGCCAGTGTAACTCTTATAAAGGGAAACATGTCATTGGGGATAGCTTAGTTTCAGAAGTTGAGCACATTATCCTCATGGCAGGGAGCATGGCAGCATGCAGGCAGACATGGTGCTGGAGAGGAGCTGAGAGTTCTACAACCAGATTATACACGGCAGGAAGAGTCAGAGCCACTGTGCCTGGCTTGAGCATTTGAAACCTTAAAACCACACCTCCTTCCACCAGACCACACCTCCTAATCCTTCTCAAATGGTGCTACTTCAAATATATGAGCCTATGGGGGCTATTCTTATTCACCCCCCCCCCCATAAAGCTCCACTTTTTCCCTGAAGGAGAGACCTGCTAGGTCCTTTGTTGTGGGTTGGGGAAGTCTTGGGAATCTGTAGCTCAGGTGCCATGTGATGCTGTGTAAAGCCTTCTGCTCATATCTGGGAGAGGGGTACTGACCTCTTGTGCTTTTTCTATGTGGCACATCTTCCACAGCTGATCCTTGACTTGCTGTAAGGTGTGATGTGTTATATTTACTTCACCAAATGGAGTGTCTTTGAATTCTCAGTTTGGTGTCTTCTCAGGCTGGTGCTTCTCCCTCCCCCCCTCCCCCCCTCCCGCCCCCCCTCCCTCCCTCTCTCTCTCTCTCTCTCTCTCTCCTACTTGTGGATCAGGATGTGAGCTCTCAGCAGTTATGGATGCTAACCCTCAGAAGCCATAAGCTAAAGTAAACGTTTTCTTTTATAATATGCCTTGGTCATGGTGTCTTGTCACAGCAATAGAAAAGTAACTTTAAGACAGAAATTGGTGCCAGGGAACGGGCTATTGTTGTGTCCTGACTGTGTTCTCTATTAGAGGAATGTAGAAGACTTTGGGACTCTGGACTAGGAAAGCAGTTGAGTGTTATAAATGGGGCTTAATGGGCCATCACAGTAGGAACGTGGAAAGACAGTGAGTAGTGATACGAAGGACGTTGACTATGGGGCCTCAGCTCAAGGTTTCAGAGAGGAACAATATTAGCAACTGGGATAGAGGCCATTCTTTTGCTATTTGGGCAAATATGGCTTTCTGCCTTGTCCTAACAATTTTCCTGAGGTTAAATTGAAAGCTTTAGACTAATTTCCTTAGTGGGGGGGATTTCAAGACAGCCTAATATTAACTCTGTCAAGTGGTTATTAGTGATCACTGTTATGCAAGTCTACCACGAAAGGGAACAACTTGGACAAAAAAAAATACAAAATGTACAGTTTGAGGAGAAAAAATAACGCCAGGAAATTTAATATTAGAGCCAAGGTTTGTTCTGAAAGAGGTGAAAAGATTAAACAAAAGCCTGATGCAAAATGGAATCAGAGGAGTGGTGTCCTCAGGCAAGGCCCCACCCAGCTGAACTTCTAACTTGGAAAAAAGGAAGTCCTGAGGGTTTTTCTGCAACTAAAGAGGAACAAAGGAAATCTGCTGCATGTGTGACTCCTGCACGTGTGACTCCAGGGGCCAGGTTCCATCGAAAGCCAGCTCAAACCTGGCACTGTTATCAAAATGCTCTGCCCTTTATGAATGATATATGAGAAAAGGGGTTGTGGAATCTTCTTCTGCAGTTAAGGAAAGCTACCGAGGCCACTTGTGTGTCAGGAATGTCCCTTCACGGATGCCCCAAGAGGCCATGACATGAAGCTGTGAAGGTGAAGCTTTGATTGCATTGGAGGTTCTAGAGCGAAGGGCTGGCTGCCAGGGAGAGCTGCACAGAGGGGCTGGAACCATCCCAAGAGAGAGAGGTACTTTGTGGGCAGCACTAAGCTGACCGAGTCCAGCCATCTACCCCCTTTGATGTCAGACATGGGGCTGCAGGATTTGCCCTGCTGGGATTTAGCCTTGCCTTGATCCACTATGCTTAGATATCTTCCTTTTGAAATGGTAATGTATACTCTGTGCCATCGTATGCCGAAAGTATGTGATTTGCTTTTGGATTTTATAAGGGATTACAACTAAGAGATTGCCTTGAGTCTCAGAAGAGATGTTGGACTTTTAAACAAGGTTAGACTGTGAAAGACTTTTGAAGTTGAACTAACTATATTTCACATTATGATATGGCTACAAGCCATTGAGGTCAGGAGTGGATTGTGGTGGTTTAAATGAGACTGGCTCCCCCATAGGCTCATAAGTTGGAATACTTGGTCCACAGTCAGTGGAAATGTTTGGGAAGGATTAGGAGGTGTGGCCTTGTTAAGGTGGTGTGTCACTAGGGGCAGGCCTGGGGTTTCAAAGGATTCTTAGTGCTTGCTTGCTCTGCCTCCTACTTTGAGGGGTCTCTGCAGGTGTCAGGCAGGTAAGAGAACCAGGAAGAGATGAGAATGAAAACTCAGTTCAGATTGACCTGAATCAAGACTTCAGAGAATCTAATGCCAACAGGTTCATTGTTAGCATATTTAAAACATGGTATAATTTGGAAAAAAGTTTCCTGGTGTAATACAATCCCTGGTGCACAAGAAAGCATAGTCACACTGAACCTCTACTGGGGTACACGTCATTTCTTCCTAGAAAATAGTTTCTAGAGATAGGCTACCTATAGCTTACCTATAGAGATAGGCTAGCTTAAGGGCCTAAAGGAAGGATCTGGCCTGGTCTGTCATTTGTGAGACCCATTCCATTGTGGATGATGAGGTCATGGAAGCTGGTATCCTGGAGTCCTGTCCTCAGTTTACCTTTCACCGGCTGTATACTCTAGTACATCCCAAGGTGATCTGCAGCTGGGATACAGGCAGAAAAGAATAATGCCGGAGTCTCAGGCGAGACTCTTTGTCCCTCCTATCCTCCTCCTACTTAGGAATATTGAGTTTCATTACTGACAATAAACCCAACTATCAATGTATCAGTTTTGTTCATTTAGTTGCCGTGGATACCAGGATGAAGTTATCTTTACCCCAAGAAAGAGATATGATTCATCACATTATGGCCAGGGCGGGGTGTGGGGGTGGGAAAATCACAATACAGTACCACTCTGCCCATGCAGAAACCTGGGATATTTGGAGCTTCCCAAGGGGAGAGAATAGTGGTGGGATTAGGTGTAGCCAGCAGCAACATCCTGTGCAGCCAGTTAGGGTGATGAAGGGGTTAAAATGAAGCAGCATGGTGGTTAATGCTGATTGTCAGATAGGTCCTTGGGTCATCTCAGACAAGCCTCTGGGAATACCTGACTAGGCTAATCGAAGCCAAAAGACACATGCTAACTGTGAGCATCTCCATTCTGTGGAGTAGAGTCCTGGACTAAATACAGAAGAAGAACTTGATATGAGAACCGGCTTTGTTGCTTCATACTTTCTAACTGTGGTGGCAGCGGGACAGGTTGTCTAAGCTGCTCCAGCCACCTTGACTTCTCCACCATAGCACCATGGTAGACTATACTCTTGGACTGTGAGCTGGAACTTCTCCCTTAAACTGCTTTTGTCAGACTATTCTGTCATAGCGACAGGAGGAGAAGCACGGTCTTCCACACCTTCACTAGTGTTGTAAATCATGATGGCATCTGGCAGCGGGTACTTTCACCTCACTGTGTCAGCTCACTATCATTGTAAGCCCAAAGTGGGCATGGTTGCCAGAGGAGACATGGGCATGAGAGAAGCTACCCAGTTGGCATGGGGGTACACCTGGAACCCGAAACCAGACTCATTGTCAGGGCCTTGCTCCATATCACTGTGTCCAGCTTCCTAAAGTTCTGGTGGGGATAGAAGGCAGGTAACAGGAGGAGAGCGGTTCAGCTTCTTTGTTTGCAAAATAGGCTCATGACTCTCCCCGGAGAGTCCTCATAGATATCAAGTCTCCAATAGTCCAAGGTGCATGACCTAACCCCTGTCATGATATTGCATGTCCGCTCCTGGGTTGGGAGACCCTCCTCTTCTGTGATAGGGCTGGTCTGAGAGAAGAGCCAGGGTGGACTTCTGGGTGGAACAAGAAAAGATAGGAAGGTTTCTTCCATTCCCAGTCCCCTGGGATTTTGTATACACAGCATGTGTTATCTATTCCATAATGAATTATTAAACACACACACACACACACACACACACACACACACACACACACAAAGAACTGGACTGGCAAGGTGGTTCCAAGGGTAAAAGTGTTTGCACCAAGCTTACAGCCTGAGTTTGATCCCCAGGACCCACATGGTGTAAGTAAAGAACTGACAACCACAAGTTATCGTCTGACCTGTGACTGGTAAGTCACAGCAGTGCCCCCCATCCCATATATATGTAAAATAAAAGTAAGCAAGCAAAAATCCACCAGTGACCATAAAGAACCTGTGCACAAGTATTCACAGCTGCATGGTAGCCGAGAGGTGGGCACATAACCATCTGCAGGTATCTGCACTGGAGGATGAGGAGAGTCAGGACAGTTCGACTTGTGGAGGAGGGAAATGCTGTCACATGTCTCAACAAGGGTGACCCTTGAGGACGCTGCTCAGTAAGACGTGCTGGTCACAAAAGGAGAGACACTGCAAAATTCTGTTCATACGAGGTACGCTGTGTTGGTTCATCTTCACACTTCAACTTGACTGGATTTGGAATCACTGTGGAAACACATGTCTGGGTGTGCCTATGATGGCTTTTTCAGAAATGTTAACTGAAGAGGGAAGACTGATCCTGAATATGATAATACTATCAGTACACTGGGGTTCTGGGCTGAGTAAGAGGAGAAAGGAGCTGAGCAACAGCCTGAGTCTCTCTCCTCCTGACTGCGGGCCATGTAGCCAGCCTCCTCATGCTCCTGCCACCGTGGACCACATGGATCGTGATGGACCACATCCCCTTGACAGTGAGCCAGAGTAAACCGTATCTTCCTTAAGTTGGTGGTCAGATGCCTTGATCATGGCAGTGAGGGATGTAACTATCACAGGCACATGTAGGCACATCCAAAATGAAAGTAGTCACTGGTGGGTACTTAGAGCCTGGGGAAGCAGAAGGGTGAAGATTATGGTGAATTTGTGAAGAGTTCCAAAATGTACCTGTTGTCTATGTGAAGGCCGTTGACACACATGTCCATGTCATTTGTTTTCTTCCAGTACTCAGCTTTGACTCAGAGTTCTAGGCTTGCAAAGAATGTGCTCTAACCCTGAGCCACGGTATCTCAGCCTCAGGTATGCACTCTAAGCAAGACAATTACCCGATTTGTGAATTATCACACATGTTCTGGCATGGTGGTACAAGCATGTAATGATCTCAGTTTCTTGGATGGCTGAGGCAGGAGGATTGCTTAAAGAAAACAATTGCAAGATAGCTCAGCAGGTAGAAACACTTGCTGCCAAGACTGACGACCTGAGATTGACCCATATTGAAAACTACTGAAAGTTTCCCTCTGGTCTCTATATATGTAGATGTCTGAGAGAATATATATATATGACCACAGGCTTTCTGCAGTCCTGCCTATCCGTGCACACATCCTGGGGGCACAGCTGTGCATGCATGCCAGGGGCATGGCTGCCTTGACTGTCAGGGGTTGGGTGGGTCCATCTGAAGGATGGGAGGGGATATATATATATATTCATATTCTAAGTTTTTTTTAAGCTTTCCTTATTATGTAGCTCTAGCTGTCCTGGAACTTGCTCAGCAATCTGGCCTCAAACTCACAGAGATCTACCTATCTCTGCCTCCTGAATGCTGAGATTAAAGGCATGTGTTTATAACAAATAAATACTTTTAAAAAGAGCTTCTGATCCCCTCCCCCATGTGGCTCCACCCCCTCCCATCCTTCAGATGGATCCACCCAACCCCTGACAGTCAAGGCAGCCATGCCCCTGGCATGCATGCACAGCTGTGTCCCCGGGATGCGTGCACAGATAGGCAGGACTGCAGAAAGCCTGTGGTCAACAGCCAGGGAGCTGTGCATGGACAGTCCCATCTTCTGTCTGACTGCTTTCCTTATACCAGTGGTTCTCAACCTTCCTAACGCTGCAACTTTGTAATACAGTTCCTCCTGTCCTGTTGACCCCCAACCATAACATTATTTCCTTGCTACTTCGTAACTGTAATTTTGCTACTGGTATGAACTGTAATGTAAGTGTCTGATATGCGACCTCCAGACTGAGAACCGCTGCTCTGCGCTGTAGCAGACAGCCTAGGAAGCCGCTTTCTGATGGTGTTATTGAAGCTCTTTGCCCTTTCTCTCTCTTGTTCAAAAGCCTGAGCAGTAGCACTGGCGGCCGCTGGCAGCACTGAGGGCTGTGAGCAGGCAGACAGACAGAGCAGTGGGAAGAGTGGCCTGGAGCTGTAAACTGGTGGAGAGATCCACACAGTTGCCATGGCTGCTGCTCCTGCTGCCTGGAGAACTGTTTCCACTGCTGGCTGAGGGCTGATGACTCTCACTGCTCGGGGCAGTTAGCGTTAGTTACTGTGTTTCATGATTTCTATGAGAGGGACAGAAGAAACTTCAGCTAACTGGCAATATTCCACACCCCCCCTTGTTCTGTCCTTTCTCTCTCTCTACTGCTCCCCAGTCATGTTAGATCTGAGGTCGATGACCCCTTGCAGAGGTCCAGATGCCAAGAAACATTATTTGGTACACCTGTCTGTGGTGACCTCCCATAGACCAGTGTGGCTGCCCTTGTGAACCCTGTGCTTGGTGTTAGCAGAGCTTCCAAGGAAGTAACTAACAGGGAGAAGCCAAAGGGAAGCCATAACCTGGTTTCCTTGTGGTAGTAGAGGCCTAGGCAAATGGAAAAACAGCCTTGTGGGGAGATCCAGACTTCTCCAGGGCCAGACCTTTCCCTCAGCAAGCCTCAGTTGAGCATGGATATCAGCTCAGCTCCTCCTCAGCCCTGCTGACTCATTGGCTGTGAGGGTTGTGTCTGGAGGGGCTATTTGCCTGGGGAACTAGAAACTCCTGGTCCCAATTTTGACTTTTGTTTGACCAACTGTGATGGCTCTTGTTGGCTGTCAACTTGACTCTTTCTGGAATGAACAACAGTCCAGAAATGGAGGGCACACCTGTGATCTGGATTTTGAGGCAGGAAGACACATGCCTTTAATCCAGATCTTGAGGCGGGAAGGGCTGCGCCTTCTGCTGGAAGGCTATATAGGGTCATGGAAGAAGGAAGTGTTTGCTCTTTGCCTGCCTGCCCTTGCCTTTTCTAGCACATCCATCCCTTTACTGGCATTGGATCCCACTTCTTCAGGATTCCAGCACAGAAGCCCAGCTGAGATGCCCAGCCTTGAAGGACTGAGCAACTACTAGATTCTTGGACTTCACAGCTAGTCATTGCTGGATTAGTTAGACTGCGGGGGTGGGGGGAGGGAGAGGGAGAGAAAGAGAGAATATGAGATTCATTCCATAAATTCTGTGACTCTAGAGAACCATAATACAAAAACTTTGTCCATATATCCACAACAAAACTTCTATCCAAATCCACCCCCATTGTTCCCAGGAGTTTCTGATTCCCAGAACTGGGGGCTGTTGCGGGGTAAAAGTGCAGCTATTCCTCTCAGGAGCCCAGAAAGAGTCTCTGGTTTTGGACCACACAGGAGGAGGATGTTCATGGAATCTTAAGAAAGCTGCAGAATCTTAACCCGAGTATCACAGCCTGAATATCTGTAAGAAGATATTCAGGTATTTGGGTAGCTGAGCCAGGAGCCAGGGCCATAGAGACGGAGAAGAGAGTCACAAATGCAGAGAGGAAGAAGCCTGGAGAATCCTGAGTGGCTTTTTTAGGGGAAGTGAATGTACTTTCTGTGGGCTCTGCAGCCCCACAGCTGGAGCACAAGCCACGCCCACCCTGCGTGAGGGGAGGAGCCCAGGGCCCCTGATGAGCTGCATCCTAGCCCTGAAATAGGTTTTACTGTTCCTCTCCTCCAGGTACCTTAGAGAAATGGCTCCATCGGGGCACACAGGGAAGAGCCAAGCTGAAGTATTACATTTGGATCGTTATGATGACCTAAAAGAATGCTGTGTCAGAACAGTACAGGAACAACCCTGAAGTAGATTCTGCCAACCAAATCAGGGATCATGTGAGCATATAGACAAACAATGGTAACTTCCAATTATAACCTGCCCACGGAGACAGAAGTGCAAGGCTTTGCAGATGGAATCGAGGAATGAATATTGAACTGCAATGAGCAATGGAACATTACATCATCCCCAGGACCTTTCCCCCATATATTCATTCACAACAAAGGGAGAGTGCATGACTTCCATGGGAGACGGCTGCAGACACAACTAATCAAGCAACCCCCTCCCCCCAACCTCTCTTCTCAACCTTTCCTCTCCTGGGCTGGGGCTTTGCCCTCTTCCCCTTTCTACCCACTGAAACCCTGACCATGAATCTGTTTCATAATCTCTCCATCACTCCTCCTAATGTGGCATAGAGCCATATTCTATTTATTCAGCCAAGGCTATTATGCTCCTGATATCCTGAGGAGGAGGAGGGTAACACTGGGGACCCAGCAGCATCAGTTGGGGGCTCTCCAAGGTGCTGGGGCTGGTGGGTTTGTACTCTTTCAGGAGAGAAATCATCTGGCTTTTGTGGGATGCTGGTGCTGAGGTCAGGTGTGATGGAGGTATTTCAGGTGGGTGTGGCAAGCTAATTGTTCTACACAGAGCTATTCCAGGGTCTACACATCACCAAACACTCCCCTAGAAGCCAAGCAGTGCTTGCTGGCCCAGGAAGCCAGTGTGCACCCCTGTCTGCTGTGTGACGTTGAGGGAGGCACCACAACAATCCGAGCTTCTACTTTATCTACTTTATTTTCTCATGCCCAGGAGGGGCTGGGTTGGACAATGTGGGTAAAACTGAGCCAGCCCTAAATTCCACCTCTGGGAGGAAGTACAGCTGGGAGAGTCAAATTCGAGTTTGTCAGAGTCAAAGAGCTTGAGAGCCAGGTCAAAGGGCAGGTTAGGAGCAAGTAGGCAGTGGGCCTAGCTGCCCCTGGGCTGCAGAAGTGATTACTATACAGAATGTAAATTCCCCAATTCTCTGTCTGTCTGTCTCTGCTCTTTGTACACATACACACACACATACACACACACCACTGAATGAGTGTGGAAATCAGAGGCAATTTGAGAGAGTTAGTTCTTTCCTTTTATCATGTGGGTCCTGGGGATTGAACTCGTATCTTAGGGCTTGGTAGCAAGCACTTTTACTTGATGAGTCAGCTCACTGGTAGCAAGCTCCTTCGATGAGGGAATCCTTGTGTTATGTGGGTGTCATGGTGCCTGGCACCAAATAAGAGTGCAGGCAAACCCAAGTGTATCCACCCTTTACAGGGAGGAGATGGCCGAGAGCAGACATGGACGCCCGACCTATGGAGCTGACATTTTAGTGGAAAGAGACAAACAGCAAATCTGTAAGCATGTCAGAGGAGTGCCGAACATCTGAGAATCCTGGCTGGAAACAGAGCTGCCGCTGAGAAGGAAGGCTGGTGAGGCCAGGCTGAGAGGCTGCCTGTGGAAAAGATCTGAGGGAAAAGATATTTGCATCGAGTGGTTGACTGATTTTTTTTTAAAGCAAAGCTTGTATGAGCAGAAGCCAAGCCTACTGAACTGGGAAGCAGACGTCAGCATCTCAGCACCACAGCCCCACTTTCATCATGGAAATGTTGAACAAGCACAGAGTAGGGGGAGCAGCTGGCTTCACTCAGTTGCAGTGATTGTCATGCTCCCACTAATCTCATTTTGTGTGATTCTCACCCACTGTTTGCCCTCACAGGCACTAGGCAAGTTTTCTATCACTGAGCCACAACCCAAGCCTTCTCCTACCTACTTTTGCCCTTACTAGGATAATGAGTTAAACAAAATAATACCAACCAAATCAAGTGGCTTAGCAGTTTGACCAAGCAATAGCATCTGTGTATCAAGAAGTGTCCACTGTCAGATCCTAGGGCTCTGGTGGGATCCCAAGGCTGGAGTGCTGTAGGGAGGAGCTCCGGGCACTCCGGATGGTCCAGTGGGAGAGGGCTGCTTTCAAGCTCCTGCATAACTTGCCTTCTTGTGGGCTGGTGGCCAGAAGCCTCACTCACATGCTTGCCCAATGGCCTCTCCAGAGAGCCATCCCTTTTAGCCAGCCAGTGAGAGTACAGGCTGTGGGCCACCCAAGTGTGACAGGAGTGACAGTCTTCCACAGCGGTGTCTTGGAAGGAAATCTGTCATTGTACTGTTCTGTTCACTGGAAGCAAGTCACTAAGTGTAGGCCTACACAGGAGAGAGTGAACAAGGGTAGGTACCAGGATGTAGACTCCCTGGGAGCAGTGCTAGAGATTGCATATATGTGTAGCCTAGAGTAAAGTCAGCTTGTGGGCACAGGCCTGTGGGGCGGGCACAATCTTCTATAAGGCAGAGGCTTTTGAATACCCCTTATCTCACCTAGATTCTGCCCACCCCATATGTACTAGTGGTATCTCCACCTGGCCTACACATCCTTCTATATTCAGAAGGCTCTGCCTGGACCTTAGAGGAACCCATAGCCTCAGGGTAGCCTCCACCCATGAGAGTGGGTGTGTCTAAACCCTTTGCCTCCGTCCTCTTATTCTGTGTGGTTCTTTACAAGACCTTGGAGATATGTGAGCTTCGGGTATCAGAGCAGTGGCCAGCTTCTAATTCGATCCTCCACAGGTCTCACCTCCTGGTCATCACTGTCCACACTGGATCAGGCTAGTCTGCTCACCCAAGGAGGAGGGTGGAGGTGGAGGCTGAGATTCCCAAGGCATCAAGATGCTGTAGGACCCCCCCCCCCTTTTAGCCTGTGTGCTTCTCACTCTGAAGAGCCAGCTGCCACATATCCTGAGGATGCTCAGCCTTCAGGAGGTCATAAGGCCTCCCGATGGTGACCACACAAATGAATAGGTAGCCTTTAGGTGTCAGTGCTCTCCACTAGACTAGCTGCTGCCTCAGTGATACCAGGCCAGAGCCTCTCCAGATCCTACCTCAAGGGACAAACACAGGGTAACTTGCATTGAGATAATAGCAGAGCATTTCCCTTTGGCTGAGAGCACCCCCAAACCAAATGGCCTGTGCCCTGCCTAGCACTTCTTTTGGGGAACCAGAGCCACCAGCTCTGACAGTCTATACTGCTCAGTGTTCTCTCACTGAATCAAACAACTTACATGGAAGAGAGACCGGCTTGGGTTCAAGCCACAGAGTCTGTTGTCTGTGGGGCCTTGTACCACAAGCCGTAGGGGCACGCGGTGGAGGGAGCTGCTCACTCCTAGCATCCAGAAAGGAACGAGAAAGGAAGAGACAGGGTCTCAAACTGGCTCCAAGGGCTTCCAACGACATCTAAAGATTCCACAGCTTCACTATAGCAGCAAGCCTCGGGAAGACAGCATGATCAAACCTCTGATACAGTGACAAGTCGGGGACAAGCTAATGCCTACCAGCAAGACAAGATGGTCCAGTCATGTCTCAGCCTCCCATACAGCAGTGAACAGGAACATACAAGAACCATCTGGATTCCTCTCCCCGTGAGACATCCTGAAAACCCAGAACCCCCGCTCCTCATGTACTCGGTGGGAAGTTCTGCAGTGCCTGCGGACACCTAGCTTACATGGATGGAGTCAGAACACCACAGCAGAGGAGCCAATATTACTGTGTGTGTGGCGGGGGAAACTGAGGTCCGAGGGTGGGACTGAGGCCCACAGCCTCTGCTGTATTGGTTACCTTTGTAGAGAATGGTACAAGGATAAGGTTCCCAGAGATTTCTGGGAGGATGGGGGCAAGGCACTTCCCTGTATTGTACAGAACCCTGGATTCCCAGCCCCCCCCCCCAAGGCAGGGGGAGGGCGTGAAGGGGAAATCTGCTTTAGGCTCCGGTTCAGGAGCCTTCCTATGGGAGTGCTCAGTCCTATCGCTTGGATGTCCAGAAACCCTACATCCCTGAGATTCTCTGTTTCCTTTAGACAGCTAGACAGAGTTTACACTGACCCCTTTACCAGGTGCTGAGCGTCAGCTGGGCTAAGACCCTTCTCTCCCCAACGAAACACTCTCAAGGCCTTCAAAGAAAACACAGGCCAAAGGACAAGGGTCTCAAGCCCACGCAGGGCCCCGAGCCATGGCCTAGCCCCCAGCTGCCTGCTTTTGCAATTCTCCAAGGCCATCAATTACAACAGTTCCCAAGTAGGTCATAGCCATTATTCTCCCTTCAGGGCGATAACGACCGTCATTAGTCGTGCGGATGCAGGCTGGCATCTAATGTTCTGCTTCTCTGAACTGCTCGCACACTTGATAGGTCTCTACCTGGAAGCCTTCTGGAGCCAGACTCAGCTATCTGTGCTCTCATTGTAGAGAGGTAATCGAGGTGCAGCTAAAAGGGGAACCCCACACCCACCCAGGATCATGCTGGACTTCAGCCAAATAAATACCTCATGCTGCCCTGTAAACTATCCTGAGGTGTGAGGTGGCCTTTGGGCAAGGAAGAGCTCTGCTTATCATGCCCCATGGACAGGTATTTCCATCTCTGCCCAGACACTAGTGTTGAAATATTCACTGCCAGGCTCCTCCATGGAATGCCACTTACCCTTCTGTGGGGCCCTGGAGAGGCCTGCCAGGTCCACGTACAGCCACCTCTGCCATAGAGAGCAGCAGGCAGTGTATGCAGTACAGTGGTGTATTTTCCAGAAAGCACACGAGAAGGTATAAATCCAGGTGTGCAAATAAAGGCAAGAAAACAGACCAGAAAAGCCGAGGTGTCACAGTGGACCACAAGGTAAGTGCAAGGCAAAACAGTCTGTGTAGTCAAACCAGCCGGCCGGGCTCAGACCTGGGTTGAGTGTGTGGTGCTAAGCAAACATATTTCCATGGTATTCCCCAAGCTTTCCAGAGGGGGTGTCCAATGGAAAGCAGAACACAAGCACAGTAACAAGGCCTGGGGACGAAGCGGGCCTCGGCTCACAGGCAGTAGGCATGAGAGCCAAGGCCCGCACTCCCAAGGCCTGTCAACCCATGTCTGCTGGAATGCTCACCTTAGAACCAGATAACTCCCAGGGCTCATGCAGCTCTCACTTATCATGATTGTCTTTTAACAGATAGCAATCTGATACCCAGAAGACATGCCAGGGTGTGATATTCCTGGTTAGGGGACCACAGGACATAGTACATATAGTCAAATGCATAACCTGGATTCCACAGTGACCTAAGCTTTCTACATGGATCTGGCCCACACACTGACTCCCATGGTGCCCACTACTGCCCAGAAAAGCCCCTTCCCAGAACCTGAAACTCCACCTCCAAGTAAAGAGAGAATGGGTTCCTTAACAAGCTCAGCTTCAAGATGTTAAGCAGTTCAACAGAAGCCTGGCAACTCCAGCCTGAACACAGAACACAAACCAGGAGTCCAGACAGAAGCTGATCCCAGTAACTACAACAGCAGTGTTCATCCAGAGCCAGAGAGAGAGGGATCGTCCCATCATCCCCTATGGGATGTGGGACTGGACAGACCAGGAGAAAGGGGACAAAGCCCCCCACTGAGATTGCAGCCTAGAGGATGGCTGAAGGATGACTTGCAGGAGCTGGGCAGAATCACCACGGCAACAGAATTCGAGCTGACAGGAACCAGAAACCTAAAAGAAATGAGCTTTCTTTGGGGTGATGGGAATGTTCTGGAAATGGGTGGTGGTGGTGGTGGGAGTTTCTCTCAACCTCAGTTTCAGTACCAGGGGGGTGGAGCCAGTGAATTTCCCAGACTTCGGAGGAAAGGCTCATCCAGAGTCATTAGGCTGGGTTCCAGGGCAAGCAGAGGTTTCACTGGGCCATTCTCTGTGAACTGTTTGTCTGCAGCAGCTGGAAAATAAGGCTGGAGCACCGAATGGCAACTGCTGCCAGCCCAGCCAGGCTTTAAAAATAGGATAGGGAAAAATCAACTTCCTTGTGTTCACACTCGACCTCAGGGGCGTTGGTAGGAAAATAGTCAAAGCTGGGTGGGTAGCTGAGGCTGGAGGATGTTTGTGCTGGCATCACACTGTGGCTGTGCTGGGCTGCTCTTGTCACCACTCCCCACCCAGCAGGGCAGCTGAGGACCCAGCCTAGAGCTGCCTCCTCGGTGCCCTCCATACTCTGCTCAGCTCAGCTCCAAGGACAATTTACCAACCAGAACTTCAATTAACACTGCATCCTCGGGAAGCGACTTGCAGGAAAGGCTGGGGCAGAGGAGGACAAAGAGGCTGGCAAGTTGAAGCCACCTGGCTAAATGACAGGGAACTGAAAGAACCTAGAGCCAAGGAGGGAGGGGTCAGGCTGCCATTTACAACACATGTGTCCACCCCTAAAGGGCTCTGGCCTGTACAGAGCCCCTCAAGCCTGCTGGAAATAACATCCCACTGTCACTGTCCCATGGGGAGACTGCAGAGGTTGTGTCCCTCACTGAACCTTCTCAAGTACCTTCTGTATGTTCCTGGTTGTCCCTAGAGGCTACTGCCAACTTCCAGAATGGTCCCTGCCAGAAGGACTGGTGCCCTAGAAGCAGCTAGCTCTGGTAGCTGATGCCAATAGGCTGTTTCAGGTCTGCCCCTGTCAGGCACACTAATACCTAACTTAGAAAAGGGCACAGGCTATAGTCCTACCAAAGACCCACAGGACGCCTGGCTTCTTGTATGTGGAGTTTACTGTCCCAGTGCCCAGTTTCAAAATGAGGCATCTGAGGGACTGAGAGACCAGGATACTTGCTCAGGGTTGGAAAGGTAGGAAGCATGTGTTTTGGGAATCCTAGGTTTGCTGGAAGTTTCCATATATACCATGGAGAGTTGTTACATTCCCCTGCCCAACTTCAGTACCCCAGCTTCAATATGAGACAGGAAGAGCTCCCAATGGAACTGAGGTGGAGGAAAATGGACAGAAGCCACCCAGTGAAGGGTCATTCCTATTTCCCTGTCTCCTTCTCCCCGCTACCTGCTCTGTGTTTACTTGGTTGGAAGGAGGACCTTAGGACTCTTGGGCAGCATGTAGGAATTGTGTCTGAGAGAGTGGAAGCCAGCTCCACACAGCAGGTCAGCTCAGACTTCATTCTGTATAATGAAATGGTAAACATCACAGCCGGGTGGGGTGTGCTTGCTCTGTTCTGGACACCTCAAGACCATTTGGAAAAGAAAGCTGGGAAGCAGATGGCCTGGGTTTTCTGGCAATGCAGGAAAGGTTGTGACCTGGGCCTCCTTTAAGGTGGCTTAGGAAACACTGTGACATGTCTCTGTAGACATGTTAACCCCTAGGCCAGCATTAGCCTGGCTACATCAGCCAGGACCAAAAAGAGCCTTGAGAAGCTATGTGAACCTGTTTTTGTGTCCTGGAGTGAGAATTTGGACAGCAGACAGAACATCCCAGAAGCTCACGTTCTGGGCCTTTTCTTTCCATTTTTTCCTTCCTTCCTTCCTTGCCTCCTTCCTTCTTTCCTTTCCTTCCTTCTTTCCTTTCCTTCCTTCCTTCCTTCCCTCCCTCCTTCTTTTCCTTTCCTTTCTTTTTTTTTTGACAAAATCTCACCATATAGGCTTAGGATGAACCTGAATCAACTAAGCAGCTCAGATGATACTTGAACTTGTGAATTTCCTACTTCAGCCTCCAGAATTCTGGGATTACAGACCTGTGGTGTGCCACCATGCCTGGCTCTGAGGCCCAAAGTCCAAGGGACCAACCAGGCCCATCTCTGAGTGCATCCTTGTCGAGTAGATTGTAGGAATGACATAGGATTATTCATATCTGTCCATGGGGACCCACTTCTTTCTATTTTGGCACTTGGAGCCTTGGCATGGAGACAAAGACAAAGGATGCAGAGCCCTGGCCCAGGAGGTGCTTAAGCTCCTGTGGCCCCCAAGGACACAGTGAGCCCCAGTAGAGCCGCCTTTTCTGGGAGTCTCAAAAGCCTGTGTTGCCTGGCTAGCACCTGACCTGTACTAGTGACGTAATTTCTGACGGTGTCACAGAAGGTTTTGTGTCCAGACTCAGATCACAGCTAAAGCCAGCCTTGCATATGTTTGGTGACCTTTGTGTCCTTGGGGACGCTCTGTGCTGAGGGCGGGCTGGAGAAAGGATTACACAGCTCATATGCTGTTGCCAAACAGATCTTGGAGAAAAGAGAAAGCAAACACTCAGGGCAGCCTGCCCCTCCCCAAGCTCTGCTAAAGGAGCAGTTCCTGAAATAGTTGCCTTACAGGGCCTGGTGGGAATGTCCAAGGGATGAGGGGACGCACTTCCTTGTCCCCTGTGGAGAGAAAGACCCCAACCCCACCCCGTCAGACCTCTGTGGGCCCTCAGGGAAGTGCCTGGCTTGGTCTTCTGGGAACTGAGAGGGTCTTGTGCAAGAGGAAAGTACAGTTAATATGACACAGCTTCAGGAAAAATAAAAAGTGCCTGCCCTTGACACTACTCATCACTGGCTCTGGCTGCCTGGATACAGGACTCAGGAATCTAGCCCCATGGGCTTTACTCCAGGGTGGGGAGGGGATGGAAGCAAGGTGTATCCCCTCAAGAGTATAGAAGCCAGGAGCCATAAGAGGACAGGTTAGAAGCAATGCCTGGGGTCTGGAGGGTACCAATGATGTCCTCTCTAGCACCTCCATTTCTTAGGGACTACAACTCCCCTGAGACAGGATAGAGAGACATGGAAAATCTACGAGATGTGGGAAGGGAAGGAGCCCTTCCCCAGGGATCTGGTTGAAGCTGCTTACCAGCAGCTAAGCAAGAATTCGAGCACAGTTAACTGCTCAAGGCCCTTCTCGCTCACCAGCTATGACTGTGACGCTGTATGGAAGTCCCAGGGAGAGGACACACACTAGCTCCCTATGCATCTCTACATGCTTCTGGTTTTTCAGCTTATATATAATTCCTTTAAAAACACCCCCAGATCCTCCCTGTAACTTCATTTACCAAAATAGAGAGAAAATGGAGGAGGGTCCTTAGCAGGCTTCTGTTGTCAAAAGAAGCAGCTTCTACCTCAAAGGGATAAATCAAAAGGCATAGTTTATTCTTAGAAAATTTGTAATGTCCATGGCCGTTGCCCCAAATACTATGTTCCAGTGAGGGAACAGTTTCATGGAGGTTTTACAGTAACAGAAAAGTTACACATCAGGCATTTAGAAAATGTATATTAGCGGAAACATGAGAGTTAGTGTCTTGACCCCTTGTCAATGTCACAGACAACACTTTTTAAGACATAACCTTTTTATTTTTATTTTTTTGTGGTTCATTCCCAAGATTTCAGATTAATAAATACCACAAATGGCTGGAGAGATGGCTCAGTGGTTAAGAGCACCAACTGCTCTTCCAAGAGGTCCTGAGTTCAATTCCCAGCAACCACATGGTGGCTCACAACCATATGTAATGGGATGTGATGCCCTCTTCTGGTGTGGCTGAAGAGAGCAATGGTGTACTCATATACATAAAATAAATAATTTAATTAAAATTAAATACCACAAACAGAAAACATATGAATGTGAATGTTCTACTCTCTTTACCAATTCAAACACTGTAACAGTTCGGTCTCTGTAAAAAACCCAAAGTCTCTTAAAATCTAAAATTTCTTTTAGGAATTCAAAGTCTCTCAACTGTGGGCTCCTACAAAACAAAAAATCAAAACAACAACAACAACCAAGTTAAATACTTTCTTACTTCAAGAGGGAAGAACCAGAGCATAGTCACAATCTGAACAAAGCAAACCCAAACTACAGCGATATAAATAATTCAATGTCCAATATCTGGGATCCACTCATGATCTTCTGGGCTTCTCCAAGGGGCTTAGGTCACTTCTCCAGCTCTGTCCTCTATAGCACAGACAGCTTGCCTTCCACTGCTGCCACTGTTCTGAATGGTCACCACATGGTACTGGCATCTCCAAAATGCTGGGGTTTCTGCTGCAACTGGGCTCCAACAGCCTCTCCTAGGCTCTCTTTGTGGTGCCAAGCCTCAAGTTCTCTCCATGACCCTGTCAATCCTGAGGCTTCAACTGCCATTGAGGCTGCACCTTCCCTATGACTTTGACTGGTCTCTGACAGTACCAAGCCTCAATTGACCAGACAGCACAGATTCTTCACACAAAAGGCCCAGGGGAGTCTTTACTTCCCTCTGGAACTTCACAAGCCAGGTCTCCTTCATCCGTACCGATCTCAACGTTCTTATCCTCCCACAGAGCAGCCCACTGAGCTCAGCACTCAATGGCTGTTCTAACCCTAAGTTCCAAAGTCCTTCCATAATCCTCCCCAAAACAACATGGTCAGGTCTGTCACAGCAATACCCCACTCTCCTGATACCAACGTGTCTCAGTTAGGGTTCCTATTGCTGTGATGAAACCCCATGACCAAAGCAAGCTGGAGAGGAAATGGCTCATTTGCCTTACACTTCCATATATTGAATGAAAAAAAAAAGAAATAAAAAGGAAAAGGCATGACTGGTCCCCAGGTTTCAGTACCAGATGAATGAAAAAAAAAGAAAGAAAATAAAAAGAAAGACATGACTGCTCCTCGGTGGTGGAGAGGAAAGGAGAGCACAGCCAGAGGCAGGGGCATCTGGGAGAGTCCAGAGTGGACATGACTCTAAGCCAAGTGAGGTGAGGGCGAAAGGGCATGGAGAAGGGAGAGAGGGGAACCAGGTGCAGCTGCCAAGAGGGCAAAGGTACAAAAGAAGTGCGTAGCCAAAATGGCTGGATTATATAGGGAAGAGCCTCTGGGGGAAGGGCATCCCAGTCCCTGGGCTGGAGAGTTTGGGTTAGAGGGTGGGGTATGCCAGCATCCCTCAGGGTTTGAGACTTAACACATATCACTGTTGATCATCAAAGGAAGTCAGGATAGGAACTCAAGTTGGTCAAGAAACTGGAGGCAGAAGCTGATGCAGAGGCCATGGAGGGGTGTTGCTTATTGGCTTGCCCCCTATGGCTTGCTCAGCCTGCTTCCTTAACAGAACCCAGGACCACCAGCCCAGGGATGGCCCCACACCCACAATGGGCTGGGCCCTCCCCCATCATCACTAAGAAAATGCACTATAAGTTTACTTACAGCCCAGTGTATGGAGGCATTTTCTCAGTTGGGATTCCCTCCTCTCAAATGACTCTAGCCTGTGTCAACTTGACATAAAATTAGCCAGCACAGTTGGGTTGTAGCAAGATGTGGGGAAAGTCTCTGCTATACCCACCAATGTTATCTGATCACAGTCGTGGCCCTTACATTAGCAGAGAAGAGAGCTTTGTTATGTTAAGACATTCCAAATGTTCTCATCTGAATGTTAGGTCTGATGCAGAAGTGGGCAAGAAATGGTTTGTTAGGGGGCTATCAATAGCCTAGAAGTAATTGTGATTGGGTTATTAAATCAGCAACATTCCAGCCTCTCCATAGTCACTGAAGTGTTATCAGTCATCAGCCTCTGCAGGGGCTTCTTCCCAGGAACTTCATTTGCTCTTCTGAAATATGTCCTGAGATTCTCCACAGTGTTATATATGGCTGATGCTGCATCTCTCCCATGAGGAGCCCATACCCACACTTGAGTTTTCCTTTTCCCTACTCTTCCTAAAGAAGGTGTTGTGAACAAGGTAGATATACATAGTAGAACAGAAGTTATATTTTAGTATGCTGAGGCTCATCACCCAAGGTTCACACTCTAAAGTCCTAACTATGGTTCTAAGCCTGTCTCCCCAAGGCTGCTCACCCGTGTGACATATCTTAGCTGATGGTCAGGCCCAGTCTCTAACAGAAGTCTTTGATTCAAGAGTCAGGATCTTGGGGGAGACTCTCCAGACACAGGGTAAATCAAGGTGCCATTGCTCCAGATGTGCAGAGCAGAGCCTTGCTCTTGGTCTCTGCTTATATACTGTCCAGTGAGCTGTGTCTGGTTATCTTGAGTGATGTCATTGGGTTCTGGTTATCAGGTGAAGCCTTGAGTGTAGGGGGGTTCCTGGCTAAGCTATTTTTATATGTCTGAAAGGTATTTTTTACTGTGCTTATTACAGAAGGGCCCCTACTCTTGGGTGTTGTCATGGTTACCTTTCCATTGCTATGATAGGACATCCCAATCAAGGTGATCTATAGAAGAAACAGTTTGTGTCTTAAGAATTTCTGAGGGTAGAGCCCATGACCATTATGGTGTTAAAAATGTGTTTGTAGCCACTGTGGTGGCACACTCAATGCACCTCCTGTCAGTCCTTTAGAGTTTGAGGATTGCATGAGCCTTCAAGGTACCAAGTCTGTGGTGGATGAAGACAAGGTGGAGAGTGAAAGGAACAGCACCTGAGGTTGTCCCCCTTTCTCTCTTCCCTTCCCTTCCCTTCCCTTCCCTTCCCTTCCCTTCCCTTCCCTTCCCTTCCC
>NW_021604711.1:2408016-2551009 GCF_004785775.1 Grammomys surdaster | reverse complement strand
CCCCCAGCCCACCTACTGTTATCATCATTGCACAGTTTTTCCTCTCAGAATATCTATTCTCTAGATTGTTAAGATCTGTGTCTTATTCTTCTCAATCTTCTTCCCCTGACTTATTCAACTGAAAATAATTTCTTATCCCCAGATATCCCCAGCATTCATTCACTGGTCAGGGATGCTCTTGGCTATAGGTGATAAACACAGCAAGTGTCTTTCTGATGTCTAGAGACCATTCCCACCTATCACTGGAAAGCCAGAATGTAGGTACAGGCAGAGATTCATTTCACCCAACAGACAAATGGGGAACATCAAACTCAAACTATCAAAGCGCCAAGAGAGGTTTTCCTTCTTTGTTTTCTTGCATTCTCATCCTGCTCATTGGTCTTTAACATGAAAGTTGCCATTTGTACTTGTTACTTTTATCATCACTGTAACCAAATGCCTGGCAAGAGCTGACTCTCGGAAAGGTTTGTCTTGACTCACAGGAGATGTAATCCATCATGGCTGGGAAGCATGACATCTAGAGGGTAAGACCATCACGTGTATCCAACGACCCGAATGCTCGGAACGATGAATGCTGGCACTCAGATTGTTTTTTCCTTTTGCTTCAGTCCTGGTCCCTAGCACACAGAATAGTGCCGCTTTCATCTGAGATGGGATTTCCCACCTTGCTTTATTCAGTCCAGAAATTCTCTTTAACTCATGCCCAGGAATTTTTCTTTTAGGTGATTCCAGAGCCTGTCAAGTTGACAGTCAGTGTTAACATCACACTGCTATAGCGATATGTTTCATCTGGCAACATAAGTGTTAGTGGCATAGTATGGCAGTTCCTCAAAATAAAGGTAGCCTAGGGCTGGACAGCTCAATGCTCAGAAGCTGAGTAAAAAAATACTAATTTTCACAGTGTCATGTGCGGGTCCCATCTCATGGAGTGGGCTTTAACAAGATTGTAACACCTGTTAACAGTTGGGCCACAATGGACCACTATTCCACCGGTATATCTTGTAGCCAAGTCACTGTTGTAGGTCACAGGGTTTGTAGTGCAGTGTTACTGATATTGATTGCTTTTCTCCTGAGTTGGTGAGCTGTGCTACCACAGGGATGAGCCAAGTGACAATGGACCTCTGAAATCATGAGCCAAAATAGACTCCTCTCCTTCTTCTTTTGTCCTTCTCCTCTTCATCCTCTTCTTTGATTTTTGAGAAAGTGTCTCACTATGTAGCCTCAATTGTCCTGGAACTCCTTCTGTAAGCTGGCCTTGAACTCACCGAGATCCTCCTGCCTCTGCCTCCAAGTGCTGGGGTTAAAGGTGTGCACCATCACACCTGGTTGAGCTTTTTTTTTTCCCCCCTCTTAGCTTGGTTATCTCAGTGGTTTTTGCTTTTCCTTTCAATGGCAACAACTGATTGATACAGATATTTAAACATGTTCACAGCAGTGTTATTCACGAAAGTTAGAAGCTGGAAGCAAGCCTTGGATGAATGAATGCGCGACACCCACACAGTGAGTGATTTTCCTGACTTACAAAGCAGGAACTTCTGACCTGTGCTTCAACATGGACAAACCCTGAAGTCCTGTTGGGCAAAAACATACATGCAGGAAACATATGGAACATATGGAATGATGCCACTCCCATCTGGTCCTAAAAGGAGGAGTCAAATCAGGGACAGCAAGTGTAGGTGGTCAAGCCTGGTGGGTAGTGCTTAAGGGCACAGGACTTTGTTTGGAAAACTCAGCAAGTCCTATAGAAGGTGGAGATACTTGTGAAACACGTGAATGTACTTGATGTTAGAGATGTGTGCACATCAAAAGAATTAAGTTGTGGATCTTACCACTATAGAGACAAGAAATTAGTTAAAATAACAACAACAATAGCAGCAACAACAGTGACAACCCTAGGTGCATGATGGAAAGCATAGCAGGAGAGTGTCTTGCAGAAGTTTCCCTGGGCTGAGGGTGGGAGTCACTATGTTGGCTTCACTGGAAGCCTACAGGCCCCTGGGGAGTTGTGAGACTGTGGGATTCTGATCACAGACAGTGAGGATGCTGAGGCTTCTTCAGGAAAGCAGCTTAGAACCAGTAGGTAGACTTGGATGAACTCCTGCTTGAAAGAACTGAATGAGAAGTACAGAAAAACAGGGCTTTTGAGACAGGGTTTCTCTGTGTAGCCCTGGCTGTCCTGGAACTCACTCTGTAGATCAGGCTGGCCTCGAACTCAGAGATCCACCAGCCTCTGCCTCCCAAGTGCTGGGATTAAAGGTATGAACCACCACTGCCTAGAGAAACAGGGCTTTCAATATACTTTTTGTTTCTTTGTCTTCCATACATGGCAACTTATAATTTCATCAGTTATTTTTAAACCTTAAGGTGAGATTTAAAAGGTGGCCTGGAAGTGGAGGAAGGGGGAGCTGTTTGGGGGATGCAGTGAGATTTTTTTGTAGGCTCTGACAGAGACTAAACTGCGGGGCTTTCTCTGTTTCTCCTTCAAGGTCACTGAGAAGGCTTGCTAAAGAAGGAGGGGCTTGCCAGGGAGATGAGGAGAATTCAGGGATGTTGCTGGCCCTGAATGGATATTTCCTATTTTTCTTGTTTTTATTTCCCAGGGGCTCCTCAGGTAGTGCTTCTCAGGGGTCCTGGGTACCAGCCTCAACCTGCTGTCTCCTGAAGGCCAGGGCCTCTCCAGCCAGCAGTGGTGGGTGAAGGACATCTTTGCTTTGGCTGCACACAGTCTCCTGCAGAAGTAAACAGGTTCCCTTTGCATCTGGAAGAACCAGAAACATCTGTTCTCCCCCTGGGATCCACAGCTTCTTGGTGGCTTCTGTCTGCAGACAAAGCAAACAGGAGCTGAGGGGAGGGGCTGAGGAGGCTGCGGTTTAGGGAGCCTGGTTCTCACCCAGCAGGAGGTCTGTTTGCACATGCTTCACTCAACCCTAAAATCACATACAGGCTTTTGGCCCAGGTCCTAAGAGCTCTGGGGACTTCTGACCAGCACAGGCTGCCCTTCTGACACAGAAAACACAGCCTGTGAAATGCCATGTCACATAGACTCTCCAGTACCTCCTGCTCCACCTGCCCCATCCCTCCTCCAGAGGCAGAGTGAGCAGGCAGCCATGGAAGACAATGGCCAATAACTCAGAATGAGCACAGCAGCTTGGTTCCAAGCCCTTGGCTGGGCAGCAAAAGGGAAGAAGAACAGGAGCTGGTGGTGGTGGTGACAGTATGCCATTGATCTTCATTTCTCCGTTATAAAGAACCCAAGTCCCTTGGAGTGCTGGCAGTGTCACTGTGGGTAAAGAGATTGCAGCAAAGCACAGTACTGCTAAGATCAATGTCCCATTGCAGCCCCTGACCTTGAGACAATTCCGGAGGCTTTGGAGGATAATAGGCTGCTCTCAGTCGTGATCTAATGAGGTATAGCCACAGGCAAAGGCTTCTGGCTCATTTGCTGGAGAAGAGCAAAGATTCAGCCTCCAGTACTGTTAAAGGAAAAAACTTTGTGCATCTTAATACATTTAAGGACCCGTTTCTGAAAGCCTGTGCAGCCCCTGCCTGTGGAAACACTGCTTGGGGGCAGCTGGGACTATGGGAACCAATCTGGGTAAGGTCAGCTCTCTGCTGGTAGGAAAGCTTACACTGCAGCTGTGACTGGTGTTCTAGTCTGCTTGTTCCTCTAGGTTTTGTTGGTTGCTTTCCTGCCATAAAGGAGGAGGGCTGTTTGGGAAAGGCACAGCCGCAGGGTCTGAATCGCCTATCTCCCTGAAGCTGCGACAAAGGAAATGAAATCTATTGGGGTATGACAGGGCTTGTAGGTAATGCCAACAACTGGGAGGTCAAGCTAGAGAGGGCAGCTTGAGCCTGGATGGGGTCCCATCTCAAGATAATGGAAATGTGATTTTAAAGAGATAAAGGGCAGGTAGGCTTGGCTGGCACATGCCTTTAATCTCAGCACTTGGGAGGCAGAAGCTGGAGGATCTCTGAATTCAAGGCCAGCCTTGTCTACAGAGTTCCAGGACAGCCAAGGCTATACAGAGACACCCTGTCTTAAAAAAACACACACACACACACACACAGAGAGAGAGAGAGAGACAGAGAGAGAGACAGAGAGAGAGAGAGAGAGAGAGAGAGAGAGAAAGGGGGAGAGAGAGAGAGAGAGAGAGAGAGAGAGAGAGAGAAATGTGGTTCATGTGCCATCAAGCCTGATAACTCAAGCCGCCCTCCTGTGACCTCTACTAGAGCAACAGGGATCACATGCACTCACCACACATGCACACAAAATAAAAATTAAAGAATAATACGTGTTCGCAGCCTTCACCGCGTCGTCACCGCTGTCTAATGCCAGAGCCGCCTCTCATTTGCCGAGCTCCAGACGAAGAAGGGGGGTAAGTAAGGAGGTACCCATACCATGGCTCGTACAAAGCAGACTGCCCGCAAATCCACCGGTGGTAAAGCACCCAGGAAACAACTGGCTACAAAAGCCGCCCTCTACTGGAGTGCGCCCTCTACTGGAGGGGGGAAGAACCCTCATTGTTACAGGCCTGGTACTGTGGCACTCTGTGAAATCAGACACTATCGGTAGTACACTGAACTTCTGATTCACAAGCTCCCCTTTCAGCGGCTGGTGCGAGAAATTGCTCAGGACTTCAAAACAGATCTGTGCTTCCAGAGTGCAGCCATTGGTGCTTTGCAGGAGGCAAGTGAGGCCTATCTGGTTGGCCTTTTTGAAGATACCAACCTGTGTGCTATCCATGCCAAACGTGTAACAATTATGGCAAAAGATATCCAGCTAGTACACCGCATACGCGGAGAGCGTGCTTAAGGGTCCACTATGAGGGGAAACATTTCATTCTCAAAAAAAAATTTTTTTCCCTCTTCTTCCTGCTATCAGTAGTTCTGAATGTTAGGTATTTTTTCCACAGGGTCAAAGGTGCCTAAGTATATGATGATTGCGAGTGGAAACATAGGGGACAGAATCAGGTATTGGCAGTTTCTCCACTTTCATTTGTGTATGAATTTTTACTATAAATGCAAGATGTAAAGCATTAATGCAAGCAAAATGTTTCAGTGAACACATTTCAACAGTTCAACTTTATAACAATTATAAATAAACCTGTTAAAATTCTCTGGACAATGCCAGCATTTTGGATTTTTAAAAAAATAAGTAAATTTCTTATTGACGGCAACTAACTGGCGTTTGTAGCATTCTTATCATCCAGTAGATGCCATCCGTCAGTATACTTTTCTATCTGAGTTGTCCTACATGCAAGTACATATTTTTAATGTTGTCTGTCTTCTGTGCTGTTCCTGAAAGTTTGCTATTAAAATACATTAAACTAAAAAAAAGAATAAATAAATAAATAAATAAATAAAATCTGCTCATTTGTTTATTGCTGCTCTTTTCCAAGGACAGGTCACTTATAGGAGACAAGTTTTGGATGATAGATTTCCACTCAAGTTGACTTAAGCAAAAGACATAAAACCCAGAAAGGGTGTTTACTCTCTGATTCTTGTTTTGTTACAGTGACAAAATGCCTGGTAAGTGTAACCTCAAGGAAGAAAGTGCTTGTGTTGGCTCACAGTTCTAAGGGACGGCATCCATCAAGATGGGCAAAACCTGGGAGCAGGAGGCAGCTGGTCACGTTGTATCCACACTCAGCAGCCAGTCATGAGCACAGCTGCTCAGTTCCCTTGGTGGTTTGCATTTATCCTGGAACCTCAGCTCACAGAACGGGATTGCCCAGATTTAAGATGCTTCCTCCCACTACAACTAATCTAATGAATTTCTTTTCATGACAATTCTAAGTACCATCAAGATTAGCCTCATACATTTCTTAGGATTGGAGACGACAAGATGGGTGAGATTCTGTTCCAGACAGGTCTAAGCAGTCAAGTCCCACTGCCTCATCTGCACATTAAACCATCTCCAACTCTGTTTCTTTTTCAGCTCCTGGCTTATTATTATCAGTGGATCTTGACTGTCTCAGGTAAAGTGGGCAAGGCCATGTGATGCTGAGGAAAGAAAATTTCCAAAGGAAGCAGCACTGCTGGAGGCTAACATGGAAACAGTCACCCATCACATTCGTCAGACATGCCTGGTGGCACTAACACGAAAGCAGTTGTCACCCATCGCATCTACCAGACACACTAGGTGTCACTTGTACTGTTGGGCTCCCTTCTCCTGGTGCAGTAAACAGACAACTTTTGCCTGTATACCTCTGTGACAGGGTGTTCATTACTTCAGAAACAATTCCTTTGGCAGAACTGGTTTCTGCCACCATAACTACCATTCGCAGGGCCAGCTCTAGTGGATAACAGAGACCATTGATTGCCACTGTCAGGTATCTATTTCCCATCTTTTCTCCCTCTTTTGCCTAGGAGCCATCAACAAATGGGCTGAGTAGATAGGGCAGTCTATTCACTGTCTGAAACAGCACCGATCAAGTATGACAGGCTTATGGGAAATTCTTTCCACCTTTTCTCCCTCACCTAAAATAGCCATTTCCTTCTAGGTTGTGTGAGAGGGGTGTGGTGTGGTGGGGCAGTGTTAGCATCTACAGGTGCCTGGTTTGGAAGTATTCTTGGAAAGGTCAGTGTGGGTCTGGTGACCACTGAGCCAGGCACTTCCCGTTGGCCATTCACCAGAGAACAGTTTGGAGCCCTCGAGCTTGTAGCAAAAAGTAAGCATGCACTGCATGGTAGCTAGAGTCCGTTTTCAGGTTCCTTAGGAATCTGTGGCTGTTTGGATATGACATCCCTGCCACAATTCCTAGGAGCTTCAATCTCAAGTCACATCCACCAAACTGCTAGGATCACATGGAAAGGTGGCCATGACTCTTAAGAGTCCTGGTTAAGATTGCATAAAAAAAAAATCTCAAAACAGAAGTGCAAGGTACAGTTTGGTGGGGTTTGGAGGTGTGTGTGAGCTAGCCTTAAGAGTGTCTCTTACTGGCCTGTCTCATCACTGTGATAGAAGGGAGGCTCTGACTAAGGGTAGCAGTTATACTCTTGTACCCATCTTTTTCCAGTACATCTCTCTTGACCACCATACAGAGCTGCTGCAGTGGCAGAGGAGTGAGCCTTGTCTCTCCATAAGGCCTCCACGGCTCTTTTGTTGTCTACAGGGATGGAGAGTGCCATTTGCCCCAATGTCACTGGCTGGTTGTCACTATTGAAGAAATAGCCCAATTAGCTGGGAGTCACCATAAGCAACAGGCCCCTCCCCATTCTTTATTGTCTCACGGTCTTGTGCTGGCTCCGTGGAGGGAGGGATGTGGATGTTTGGCCTGTCTCCACCAAATGGTGAGGACAGCTGGGGCCCATCCAATTAGAGGCAGCTGGCATGCCTAGGGTGTGTCCTAGGAGGTCAAGAGAGATGGGAGCTGTTGTAGGGGTGTAAGAAGGAAGGCCTCAGAGACTACAGGTTTCCTAAGAGGTCCTTGACTCTTCCAAGTCCTACTCCTTGACCTCCAGGATATAGAAGGACCCATGGAGAAGCAGGTGGTGTTCTGTCTTGGTCTTGTAGCTTTGCTCCTGGGTACAATCAGGTACTGTCAGTATAGGTCTCAGAGTATGCTCAGAGGGCTTCTTGCCTGCTTTACCAGTCCATAGAGAACCTGTCCACCTCCATTCACCAGTCTATAGAGGGGGTGCCCACTTCCATTTACCAGTCTAGAGAGGGCTGTCCACCTTCCTTCACTAGTCTAGAGAGGTACCACTTTTTTTGCATTTGCCAGACCACACGCGGCTTTTGGGCCTAGGTCCTAGGTCCCAGGTACCTGTTTGCAGTATAGACTTTACCTAGAGCTAGGTGGTCATGCAAAACTTCAAGTTCTACCTAGTCTGTTCAACTAGAATCTGCAATCTTCAGAATCTCTGAGAATGGTACACCTTAACTTTGGAGGATCAGAGGCCCGGAGTCTGAAGACATCAATCCAGATCAGTAGAAGGGCCTGACTCTGTGAAGGACCATCCACAAGGAGACATTTTGCCAAATCAGAAACTCAAGAGCTGTTGGGGTGACAACCCTGAGCCAGTCTAAGTAAGCAGCAGAACCCGTGGGACTGAGTTAAGCCAGGGGTAGAACTGGCAAGTGGGAGCGCTGATATTCTAACCCCAGCACTAGAAACAAACAAACAACAAGCAAAACATTTCAGGCGAAGGATGTGAGGAGCTGCCCTGTAATGACACCTTCTCCGTGTCTCAGCATGGAACGCTATTTGAAATGGGGTCATTGCAGCTGAGGAAACAGATTGTGATTATCCTTGTGGGCCCTCAACCAAATGACAAGTGTCCTTGTGGAGATGAAGCAGAAAGACAGACACAGAAGGAGGGTATTGGGAAGCCAGAGACAGAGGCTGACAGGGTCACAGTCTTCAGGGATGAAGGGGTAGGAAGGTCCCTCCCAGACAGCTCCCAGAGCAAGACATCTTGATCTTGGAATTCTGTCTTCTAGAACTGCTATAAAGGTACTCAGTGGCGATGTGGAGGTGACCCTTCAGACTGCCAAGGAAGGAACTTGGGTAAGAAGTGACCAGCCAGCCGCGCTCACAGCTCTCAGCTCAGCTCCCAGACTAGCTGACTTTCTCTAGCCCATTTCCTTATTATTATTATTTTTTTAATGCTCCATAAAACCCAACGACAGTTGGGACCTAGGGCACCGGGTCTTGCATGATCACCAGACTGTCAAAGGCCCCTGAATGGTTCTTTCAAGTTCCCAGAAGTAATTTGGTTATTTATTTTAAACCAACCTTGTTTGGAAAGTGTTTAAAGCAATTACAATAAAGCAAAGCAAAATTGGATTTCAACTGCTGAAGTATCACTTAAAACCAGATGACAGAAAGCCCTTTGGCAAATGACTTCATAGCAGGTTGTTTTTTGTTTTTGTTTTCTGAGTTTAGACAACTACACAGTAGGTTAATTTAAAACCATTTTTACTTCATTTTATTTATTTTGTGTGCAGTGTTTGTATGTGGGCATGTGTGGACCCAGCACGCATGTGCCACAGCAGATGCCCTGAGTTCAAGTCCCGTGAACCCACGTGATAGGACAAAACTGACTCCTGTAATTTCTTACTTGATCTTCACATGAACAAGATGACACAGATGAGGTCACACACACTGCAAGTGCACACACACACACACACACATACACACCCCACAAATATATGTGATAAAAATAAATTAGACACAGTTAAGAGATTAACTGTAATAAGTAACCATAAAAGAAATCAATTACAGCAATACGGTGTAACTCAGCAGCATTGCCCCTGCTGCTCTGGGGCAGCGTTATTAAACAAAATACAGGCCACTGTGGCTGACAGCTTATTTGGTAATGGAGGTAGGTAGCTACTGAGTGACTAAGAGTGGCTAGAGATGAAGAAATGACTCACTTCCCAGGCAAGACCGAGAGGTACAGGGATAGTCATGCTTCTCAGAATAGCCTGCGGTCTGAATCTTAGATCATTTATTACTACAATGTTCTGTTTAAGATTTTCAGGGCTCCTGTGTGTTCAGAGAACATCTGATGACCAGGCCTCCAGCTTCCACAGAACCAGAGAGCACTTTGTGACCAGGTCTCCAGATGAGTTGCCTCAGAGGTCAGTGAAGAACTGAGTTTTGGCTCCACTGCCCAGGGTCCCCTGACAGATGGGGCTTTGGTCCCAGTGGTCCTGAGATCAATATGGGGTGGGGTTCTGATGTCTGAGATGCTAAACATCACTGCAGGACCCAGAGTCTATATTTCTGTGGTCCCAGAGGTTACTTTGGGCCTTTGGCTCTAACCATGGCCTCTTGGTAGTAGACTGGCTTCAGTGAGTCTGAAGTTAGGTATCCTGCCTTTGGTAGGTTCATAGGTCACCAGGGTGACCAAGGATTAGACTCTATCTGCTCACCTTGGTGCTTAGTGTGCAGCCCTACCCTTGGTCCTGTTGGCACATAGCCAAGACAGGATCACTTCAGCAGCCCATTCCAAAGTCAACACCAACTTCCTCCAGTCCTCATAGCTGAACTCTGTGCAGCTATAAGAGACACAAACACTAGAATATCCAAATAAAAGAGGAAGTCAGAACAATAGCACTCCAACAGATAGTAAAATATGACAAAGTGATATAAGAAATATGACATCGGTTGTCTATGACCCATCACCAACCAATCAACTCTCCATAAGAGAACCCCAAATTATACAAATGGCCAACACGTCTGGGAAAGAGTCCTACTGTTCAAAAGAATCAATGATAACTCCTGAGGACTCTGCCTGTTGGTGCAGACCCAGCTTAGCTCTTTCCAGTAGACTTCACCCTTCCCTTCTAGCCCATCTTCTTTCCTTTGTGTCAGCTGCTCAGACCTAGAAACACTTTGTACCAGGAATCCCCAGTGGCCACAGCAGGCTGGAACTCACTCTCCTTCCTCTCCTCCATTGTGATCTCTCCTGTCTCACACTCAACCCTGTAGCAGCCTGGTTGAAGGTACCCCTCCTCTGACTCCAACTGCATCCACTGGAGACTTCACCTCTTGGTGCAGACCCAGATCCCCCAGCTCTTTCACCCCTCTCTCCAGACATATTCTTTGTACTACTGCAGCCTGCTTGCAGGTATCCCTCCTCCCACCTGATCTCCAGCTCCTATGGCACCTTGCCACCTTGTAGACAGGATCCCTCAGCTCTTTCCATCCACTCCCCTGTCTCAGCCTTCACTCCTAGTCCATTTCTATTTCTGCCACCCACAGACTCTCTACCAAGGAACCCACAGTCACCACCCTTTCCTAAGATTCAGAGAGGGCAACAGAAATCAAGGAATAGAATACTCATCCATGCCCAACAAAGACAAGAACAGTTGTCAGAAGCTAGAATCACCGCAAACATCATAACTCCAAATGCCTAGACTCCAAAACAAAAACATAAACATTAACAGTTAAGATAATATGCCTTTACCAGAACCTTGTAACACTCCTAGTAAGCAATATAGCTGAAGTACAAGACAAGGACTTCAAAATAACAATTGTGCATATGTTCAAGAACCTTAAAGAATATATGAACAAACCCCTTAATGAGACTTTGAGAGCCGAAATAGCTGAATGAGATAGTGAAAACAATTTAAGGCAAGAAAGTAGAATCTAACAAAGAGGCAGAATCACTAAAGAACACCCAAATTGAAATAAAACTTGAAATGAAAAACTTTGGAAATCAAACAAAACCCTCAAAGGTAAGGCTCACCAATCAAGTACAAGACATGGAAGAGAGAACCTCAGTCATTGAAGACAAGATAGAAGAAATAAATACCTCAGTCAAGGAAAATGTTACATAAAAACAACAAACAAACAAACAAGACAAACAAACCTCACACAGAACATCCAGGAAATCTAGGACACTATGAAAAGACCAAATCTAAGAATAATAGGACTGGAGGAAAGAAAAGAATCCCAGGTCAAAGGCATAGAAAATATTTTCAACAAAACCAAAGAGGAAAATTACTCTAACTTAAAGGAGATACCTATTAAGGTACAAGAATCATACAGAACATCAGGTTGGACCAGAAAAGAAATTCTCCATGACACATAATAATCAAAACACTAAATGTACAGAACAAAGAAAGGTTACTAAAAGCCAAAACAGTTTTGAATAATAAAAGATCTGCTGGAGGCCTCACCATCCTCAAACCCAAAGTGTACTGCAGAGCTACTGTTATAAAATCATGGCGTTGATATAGCTGCAAATAAGAGGATGGCGTCGGCTTAAATAAAAGCAGACATGGTGATCAGTGGGATAGAACCGAAGACTCAGACAGAAGTCCACACACCTATAGATACCTGAGTTTTGACAAAGCCAAAAAGATACAGACTGGAAAAAAAGATAGCATCTTTAACAAATGATGCTGGTCAAACTGGGTGGCAGCATGTAGAAGAGAGAAAATAGATCTGTAGCACCCTGCACAAAACTCAACTCCAAGTGGACCAAGGACCTCAACATACCGGATACCCTGAATCAGATAAGAAAGTGGGAAATAGGCTTGAACTAAATGGCGCAGAGAAGGGCTTTCTGAACAGGACACCAATAGCACAGGCACCAAGACCAACAATTGTAACTTTAATCTTTTTAAATACTGTTTTCAATGATGGTTTTTAAATGTTTTTAACTTTTCTTTTAGCTCACCACCCACAAGAGGTAGTAGAAAAGAAAGGATACAGGGGAAGTAGACCGGTTTAGAAACGGTTCTTTGGAGCAACTGCTGGTTGTCTGTTGTCTGGAAATCGGCAGTTCAGTTCACAGGAATCCGCAGCAGCAGCTCTATCCACTCATGAACACTTCATGTATATATCAGCAGTCTAGCTCAGCAGAGTCGGGATAGTAAACACAAATCAACACTGGTGGCACTACCTAGCAGAGATAGCCAGAAATCAGCCTCGGCTCAAGTCATCAGGAGGGACCAGGAGGGACCAGGAGGAATGCCAGGAGAAGTTCTAGGCTCTGCAGCAAAGATCAGTGAAGATGCCAGATCCACAGGCATTTCGAGGCTAGCTCTATAAGCTAGCCTAGCTCAGCCTATGTCACTGTCCACTGAGTTCTATTTATACTCTCTCCAAACATCATGTGTCCTCCACAGGTCTCAGGACATGCATCTGTCTCAGCACATGTGTCTGTCTCAGCTGACATCACTCTGTCAACCAGCCTGAAGCCACAACACACCACCAGAAGTTTTTTGGCCTTTTATCTCTCTACGGTGTCATGACAAATGCAGCTCAACAATGCAATGTAAGGCAGACCAATACATGGGTTTTGGAGTCATTAGCGAAGAATCCTTCATCACATGTCCTTTAACGTGCTTGCTTTAGCAGAACAACCTTTCAGCTGTATCTAACTTCAGCTAAATGTTCCTTCATGTGTTTATCCCAGTAAAACACCATCCAACAAACTTTCCAAAGAACCCTTAAGTTTCCACTTCAAACAATCAATAAACAGAACCTCATAAGACAGAAAAGCTGGGCTGGAGAGACGGCTTAGCGGTTAAGAGCACTGACTGCTCTTCCAGAGGTCCTGAGTTCAAATCCCAGCAACCACGTGGTGGCTTACAACCATCCATAGTGAGATTGGATGCCCTCTTCTGGTGTGTCTGAAGACAGCTACAGTGTACTCATAAATAAAATAAATAAATAAATCTTTAAAAAAAAAAGAAAAGCTTCAGCACAACAAAAGATACAAACATTCAGGCGGGGTGTCAGAGCACAGAATGGGTAGAGATCTTTACTAATTACACATCTGACAGAGGGTTAGTATCTACAATATATAAAAAAATTTAAAACCTGAACATTAATAATGATAATAATAATGAATAATAATAAAAATAATAAAATGGGGAACAGAACTAAACAGACTTCTCAAAAGACAACTCACATATGGCTGAGAAACACTTAATGTTCAACATCTGTGTAGGAACAGGAAGGAACATCAGGAAGCTAGGAATAGCTCTAGCTCAAGATCCAGCTATGCTACTCTTGGCCATATACCCAGAGGACTCTGGATCCTACGGCAGAGACATTTGCTCATCCATGAACACTGCCAAAAACTGGAAATACCCTAGATGTCCATCAACTCATGAATGGATAATGAAAATGAGACACATTTATATAATGTAATATTTTCATGAGCTAAAAAGTTAAATTTCTGGGTAAGTGGATGGAGCTAGAAAAAAATAATTCCAAATGAGGTAACCTGGACTCCAAAATATTGTATGCTTTCCTCTTATATGTGGTTATTAGCATTTAAGCCTTCAATATGTATGCTATAATCTATATAACCACAGAAGAGGTATTGAGTTAAGGATTAGGGGGAGAAGAGGATCTCCCAAGGAAGTGGAAATAGAATATATAGTTACGGAGAAACAGGGGGAGACTAGAGTGCAAGGATTAAGTGGAAAAGGGGATGAAAGAAACAGGTAAGGAGGGAAAATAAGGGGGAGTAATTAACATGAAGGGCCATATGGAAACTGTCTACTGTAGAAGCTTCCATATATATATTATATATATATGTCACATATAGTCAAGATAATCAAATATATATTATATATAATATATATGAAAGAAATCTAAATGGAGTTACCAAACAATAGGGGAGGCAATACCACAACCATACATCTTTTGCCATGAAATGAAACCCCCAGTACCAGGAATGGATTACATCTAGTTGAATTGTTGGTCAAAGGAGCCTATGGAAACCTCCAAACATCTCGGGCTATCACCAAGGCTATTGGTTGTTCTCCACAAATTAATGGTCAGGCTCTATTGATGAAGATAATACATAGCTCACTGAACATGGAGTTGTCAAGCTGGTGTCTAACTAGGAGCTTCATCTATACTGATCTGTGTTCGTGGAACTGGAATGTCCTCTGCACACTATGAGAGGAGAAAGGTAGCCATCAACCCAGCTATAAACCCTACAATGATCTGCAAACCACTGCAACCCACAACAGTGACTTGCTTCCAAGATATTCTGGTTTAATAGTAGCACAAAGATTATAGGAGTAACTAACTATTCCCTAACTGGATTTATGGTCAACTCCAAAAGATGGAATCCATAGAGGATGCTGTTCAGGTGGCCAAGCACCTGAGAGAGAGAGAGAGCCAGAGGTGGATGACTCCACAGAAACTGTCTTCCAGACACAACATATTGATGACATAACATATGAACTCACAGGGATAGAGCTTGCACAGATTCAAGGCAGATAGGGTCCCACTGCAGAGATGGGGAAGTGGACATGAACTCTTACCCCTAACCAAGAAGCTATCTGTAACTACACTGGCTTGCAGAGGAAAGATTAGCTTTCTCCATTGGAGTTTCATGGAGTACATTAACCACACTTAAGGATGGCCCCAATGCTCATCAGAGGATGGCCAGCACAAAAAGAACTCAGTGGTATTGTAGACATTTTGTGTCTTATTACTTTGCTTGGGCATATTGTTTTGTCTTAGTGGTCTTTTGCTTGTATATTATGGTTTCTGATTTTGTGAGTTGTTTTTTGTTTGTTTATGTGTGTGTGTTGCAGAGTTTGATACAACTGAGACCACCAGACAAAATTTACATTTAAAAGATAAAAAAACAGGTTTATTTATAGCAATGTTGTGACAACAGTCACTTTGACAAGCTGAGAGCTGCTGCAGAAGAGGAAGACAGGAGCTGAAGATTTTAAAGGTTCAAATCACAGTTGCTTCAACTCTGGGGAGTTTTTGCTCCATGAGGCATTACTATATTTTTTTGTTTTTGTTTTTGTCTTTCTTGAGCAAGCAGTCGTTAAGTGAGATTACAGAAGCAGAATGCATAGCTGGTCAATATCTTAGGATAAGAATTATACAATAATGGGAAATGAGCCAGGAGACCCTGAGACCAGGCTCCTTGGGTCGCTGTCAAGACTCAACTGCTGATGGAGCTGACCTGACCTTAGGGTCGTGGTAACCACACATCCTGTTAACAATCCTTAGACTAAGAATAAGGTCCTGCTGACTTCTAGGTTTTTCTTTTTTCTATACAGTAACTTAGTTTGAGACTTAGTTTTAAATGGAGCTAGTTCTTAACCATTTGTGTGTGTAAGACACACGCACACACACACATATATGTGAAATGAGTTCATGGTGTAGATGAACAATCAGAAGTAAAATTGAATGGAACAGACACACTATTTAGTGAAATGATATTTTAAAAAAATCCCAAATTTTCAAAAAGCAGGTTTCCACACATAAGAACTCCAAGTAGACATGACCAGAGAAGAACTTGACCACGACATATTATAATCAGGATGTCAAAAGTACAAAGGCAGCAATGTCAAATCACCAAGATTGGTTACCAGCAACCAGAAAAGCCAGAAGAGCGTGGAATGAGACATTTCCAACTCTAAAGTAAACAACTGTGATACAGAAATGCCATATCCTACAAAACGATCTTTCAAAAATTGGTGGAGAAATAAGGTATTTTAGGACAAACACAAATTAAGGCAATCCTGCAGAAAGTCATCAGTGGAACAAACACATCATGTGGGAAGGTAAACAAAGACCTGACTACAGATTGACCAGCCAGGCTTGAGAAAGAAGCAACTGCATCTGACATGGCAGCTCAGCAAAACCTCAGAACTATTATGGGAGAAGAGAGGAAAAAGCAATAACCTAGCAGAACACAACGCCACCTAACACATTTACAGAAAATAGCGAACCCCTTTCTACAACCTTAATACAAATGGCCTCTGTTCATCACTGAAAAGATACAGATTAAAGAACTGGATTTAAAGATAAGAACCAACTATATGCTCTCTCCAAGAAACATACTTAGCCAACAATACATCAAGAAATTTGATATCAAAGGATGGAAAAAATACCAAGCAAATGGACAATGTAAACTAAAACTCATTAGAAGGGATAAAAGGGGCACTAGATTAGAGGTCCTTTGTTTTTGCTAATTTTTTTTTTTTTTTTTAGCAGAATTGTAGTATTGGGTTTTCTCCTAGGTCCATGGGATAGAACAGAGGATTTGGAAATAAAACAGCCAGGCTAGGCCACTTGAATTGGCAAAGGAGGCAAAAACATGCTTTGGGAAAAGAGCTGTACAGTCAATAAAGAGCAAAGCTGGCAAAGCTGGCTCCACCTACGGGAGAATTAAATTACATTTATATCTTTTGCTTTGTACAAAATCCAATTCAAAATGGATTTAAAAAACCTTAATGTAAAATCTAAAAGTCCTGAAACTTTAGAAGAAAACACAGGCTACAGACACCCCTCAAGACACTGGGGAAGGCAAGACCATTTTAAACAGAACACCAGCAGCACAGACACTAACTTAACTCGACTATCAACTGATGGAAACAGGAAAATAACAACTCTCTGTACAAGACACAGTCAGCAGTTGACAGACAGCCCAGAGATGGGGAGAAAATCGGTACCCGATACACTTCAGACAAGGGGCTAATGTCCAGAACTTAGAAAGAACTGTGGAAATTAAATGTCAAGGGAATAAAACTGTCAATCAGCAAATGGGCAAATGAACTGAATAGACATTTTTTTAAAAAAAAAGGAAGGGAGAAAGGAAGGAAGGAAAACAGACAAATGGCCAATTAAATATTTTAAAAAGTATCCTATACCCCAATCCTCAGGGAATGTCAATCAAAACTACTTTGAGGTACCACCTCACCCCAGTGTGTTGGGGTGTTGTCAAGAAATCTGACAACAAATTGGAGAGGATGTGGAGAGACAGGAAGTCTTATTCACGGTTGAAAAGGATTCACTGTTGAGGATGCAAATTGATACAGCCCTGTAGAAACCAGTTTAGAGATGTCTCAAAAAGTAAAACCAGAACTAGCACATGATCCAACTATTCCACTCCTGAGTATATTCCCAGCAGACCACAACCACCCTAGAGATGTGTGCATCATTGTGTTAACTACTGTTTAATTCACCATGGCAAAGAATTGGAATCAACAGAGGAACAGACAATGAAAATATATGTGTGTGTGTGTATATATATATATATATATAATATATGTTATATAATGAAATATAATTACAATGGAATATAACATATATATCATATATAATGGAATATTGCTAAGCTCTAAAGAAAAATAAAACAAAAAATAAAAATATTAGAATGTATAATATCCAGTGAAGTCACACAGTCTCAGAAAGAAAAAAACCATGTCCTCTCTTGTATGGTGAATCTAGCGAATACTATAAGCACACACGCAAACAAATGTACCTGTGGGTATGATGCGACATGGAGAAGAGAGAACGAGAAAAGCTGAACACTAGAGGGAAGAAGAGCTGAATGCAAGGAAAGGATGCGAGCTGTGAGAGAGAACATAAAATTGTTTTTCTAGTTCTATCTTGGTTCTCTCTCTCTCTCTCTCTCTGGTTTTGGTAGTGGATAAATAAACACCTAAAGTATATTTGATAGTGAAAGATAAAGTTTACTAAGTCCAGCAGCTTTCTTAGTTAGGATTATTATTGCTTGCTATGAAAATACCAGGACCAGAACCAAGTTGGGGAGGACAGAGTTTATTTGGCTTACATATCTTGAATCACACCCCACTGAAAGAAACCAAGGCAGAAACTCAAGCAGAGCAGGAACCTGGAGGCAGAAGCTGATGCAGAGACCATGGAGGGGTGCTGCTCACTGACTTTCCCCTCATGGCTTGCTCAGCCTGCTTTCTCATAGAACTCAGCAGCACCTGCCAGGGGTGACCCCGCCCACAGCGGGCTGGAGCCTCCCACTTTAATCACTAATTAAGAAACTGTCCCACAGACTTGCCCTCCGGAGGCATTTTCTCAGTTGAGGTTCCTCCTTTCAGGTGATCATAGCTTTCGTCCGATTGACAGAACTAGCCAGCACAGCTTCCTTTCTGAGTGCCTATTCAGCTAGCTGTGAGTTGTTTAAACTCAGGGTCGGGTTAATTTGGGTATGTGATGTTCTGATTTATTTGTAAGTTACTTTTTTACAATAAAGTTTAAAAACATTTAAAAGATTGTTTTCAGACCATAGTTACCACAAGTCATGGTTACTACAAGTGCCCGACAGGAAGGAAATCAAAGCCAGATGTGAGGGATGCTAACTCTGAGCCCTAGATTTGAGCAGACAGAAGCTGATAGCACAGGACTTCTGGGGAGCTAGACTGGCCTGGCCCCCTTGAAACATTTCGAGAATAAAAAAAGAAAAGACTCATAACCACGAACCTCGGCTCTGACTCGGAATCTTTGGGGATTGAAAACCAATGAAAGCGATGTTCACGGTTCTCCCTAGGCCAGACTCTCTGGGGCACTGGGGAGTTTCAAGCTCAGCATGTGGAATCCACCTGATCTCTGTCAAGGTCTATGCCAAGGCCAGGGAGCAAAGCACCCCAAGCTTGGCTGCAAGGAGTGGGGACCAGATCCTCAGTGAAATGCCTGATAGTAACAGAGGAGCCACAGGCCTTTTCTCCATCCAAGTCATGACTGGGGACATTGTTCTGGACCATGTGTCTCTTGGGCCTCAACTCTCTGATTCCCAGATCGTCCATGAGCCACTTCACAGGCCCTTTTAAAAGTTTCAAACTCGGGGCCAGTGAGATGCTTCTGTAGGTGAAGGTGCCTGAAACCAAGCATGATGACTTGCTTGATCCCTGTAACTTGGATGGTAGAAGGAGAGAACTGATTCCTATGGGCTATCCTCTGATACACACACACACACACACACATTAAATAAATGAATAAAAAATTTTAAACTCAGATTTACATTTAAGTATCATATAGACATTCATTGAACTGCCTATTAGCAAATTTACCCATGGAATCAGAAGGCAGACTTGAAGCCAGAAGGCAGCATCCAACTGTTCTGGGCCTCTCTGCCCTGCAGTTGCAATCACTGACTGGGATTTTACCTGTTTTTGAGCTTTATCTGTAAAGTGGTGTCTTAGACAAGGTTTCTATTCCTGCACAAACATCATGACCAAGATGCAAGTTGGGGAGGAAAGGGTTTATTCAGCTTACACTTCCACATTGCTGTTCATCACCAAAGGAAGTCAGCTCTGGAACTCAAGCAGGTCAGGAGGCAGGAGCTGATGCAGAGGCCATGGAGGGATGTTACTTACTGGCTTGCTTAGCTTTCTTCCTTACAGAACCCAGGACTACCAGCCCAGGGATGGCACCACCCACCATGGGCTGTGCTCTCTTACCCTTGATCACTAATTGAGAAAATGCCTTTCAGCTGGATCTCATGGAGGCATTTCCTCAAGGGAAGCTCCTTTCTCTGAGATAACTCCTGCTTGTGTCAAGTTGACACACAAAACCAGCCAGTACAAGTGGGTTACCAGTTAACACGTCCATGATGAAGCTAGCTAGGGCTGGGGGAAGCAAGCTGAGAGCAGTTCTCCAAGCTGCATGAACAGTGCTCAAGTCAGGGTCCATAGGTCAGCTAGGTGGGGCCATGTAAGGGCCTACCTTTTTGGTATATGCTTTCAGGGAAAGGGTATGCTCCCAGGCCAAATAGAGTGGTATTCTGGAAGTTACTGAACTGGCCAGTGGAGGAAAGAATTTGTGATGATAAATTCTGGTCAATTGGACTGAAAGGAAGAATCCTAGAAAATTAACAGAGCTCTGCTGTGTCAGATCTGAAATGTCCCGAAAGGCCCATGTGCTGAAACTTCTGTCCCAAGCCTGAGGCAGAACCAGGAGATGGTGGAACCTTTAAGAGGTGTGGCCTAGTATGTGGAAATGAAGTCACTGGGGATGCGCCTTTGCTCCTCCCCTTTTTGGTCCCCTGTAGCACTTAGGGGATGTGGTTTTTTTCTTAGTAAGCTACACAACCACAGGCACAAGTCAGCAGCAGCAACTACAAGGGATTGAATCTCCTGAAATTTTGAGCCAAAATAGGTCTTGCTCTTTTTAAGCTGAATTTTTTCAGGTCTGTCACAGTGGTCGAGGCCCGACTGACACAAACACACTTCTGGTAGGTCTGTGACAGTTGGCATATGGGTCAGTAAACTGAGCGATGACCTGCCTAAACACCAGTGGAGTTGGATGAACAGGAACCGAAAGAAGCAGGAACTCAAACATGCTTATGCACTGACTTTTCAAACGTAGGGTGGTGCATCTTCTGCTACTGCCTGCAGATGTCAAACTCCAGGTTCCTCAGCATCTGACCTAGACTGAGCAAGCCTGTGAGGCAGCACTTGGTGGAGCCAGTCTAATACCTCCATCTTTAATTGATGTATTTAGTGTATATTTATACAGGTATGTATGCATACATGTATGTTTGTATGCATGTGTATTCGTGTGTGCAAATGCAGATCTGCTCACGGTGTGGCTCCTGCATGGAGGTCAGAGGATGATCTCTGCAGTTCTCACTTTCCACTTTGTTGGAGACAGGGTCTCTTATTTTCCAATGCTTGCTGGCCTGTGAGCTTCTGGGAGTTCTCCCTGCAGGAACACTGGAGTTACAAATGTTCAAGCCACCTGTCTGGCTTTTACATGGGCTCTGGGGATTTGAACTTGTGTCCTTGTGATTGGTTTTACCCACTGAGCCATCTCCCCAGCCTTAACAACCACTTGTTACAGCTGCTCATACTTTCTGTTGGTTCTGTTCTTGCTCATGAATACCAAGCATGGGAGCGTGGCTTCCGTCCACTAGCAGCTCGATTGGCCGCTGATCGTCTTCCTTCTTCCAGACTTGGGAACTGTCCCAGCCACTCAGCACTACAACTGGCAGGTGGCAGGTGGTGGAAGAAGGGAGGACCCAGAAGGAGCCACTACAGATCAGCCTCAGTGATGAGTCCCCATGGCACATGGGAACAGGCCTGTGTCCTTCTGAGTAGAGACCCAATGGTATCTCTCAAGCAACGGCTATAGGCCTTCACTGCAGCTCTCTGCAGTCAGCCTTGAGTCAGATTTCATGTCCAGAAATCAAGGACCAGTATCCATGAGACATGTCAAGGGCAAGCATAGAGACATGTGTGTTTGGGGTGAGGGTGGTGGTGCCAGGCTCCACATATAGCAGGTCACCAAAGCTAACAAGGAAGCAACCAAGTATGGACACAGCTCAGCCCCTTTATGTATGAGGGAGTGCCAGTCTCCTATATAATCTTTGGCTGGTAGGGGCAGCAGCAGCAGCAGCTAAAAACTTGTTCAGAATGCAAATGTTCAGGCTCAGTCTGAATCAAAAGTTAGACAAGTGGGGCTCAGCACCGCACAGTTTAATAAGCCCCAGGGAACTAAGATGCATGTCTCAAGTATGCAAGCCAAGAAACAGAGATTATAATCAGTCTGTCTCAGATTCAGAGATCATACTCAGAAGGTTTGGGTCTGTAGGCCAAGATCACAGGTGAGTGGGAGGGACTTACAGTTAAGAGTAGGAAGGGGGAATAGGAAAATGGAGGCTCTAATTGGGGATGTGGGAGGGAAGTCAATTAAAGATATATTATATATATACATATATATGTACATATATATAATATGCATATAGTGTGTGTGTGTGTGTGTGTGTGTATAGCTTAAATGAAATTAAGCCACTGTAGAGAGAATCTCATATGTAATACCTGTCAATAAAAACGCCCACAGGCAATGAGCTGAGGCAGGAAATAGGAGGAAGGACACTGGCAGGAAGAGAGAGGATTCTGAGAAACAGTGAGAAAATAGAGGTTTGAGCTGGAATAAGAGGGATGTTGAGGAAGACGTGAAGGAAGAAGAAGCCCGGACTGAAGGAGAGGTAACTAACCATGTGGAGGATATAGAATAGTTTGAATAAGTTAAATATGTTACTAGATAGGGAATAAGGTTAAGCTTGAGGCCTAAGCATTTATTAATAAATAATCAGTCTCAGAGTCATTGTTCCAGGAGCAGGGGCTGGGAAGGAAAACTGCGTTATTATTATTATTTTTTTTTTACAAGCCGCTTGGACTGGCGATGCTTCCCCTAAGAGCCATAGACTATCTAACAAATACCCCAGTACCAAGCATGAAAAGCCCTTTTCAAGATGTAGGTTGGAAGAATTCAAGAGATTCCCCAAACGATACAGGCTTGCACTTGGTTGTCTCTCTGAGGTTGAAGGTAAGTCCCTATTGCTGAAACACCATGAACTTAGGACAAAGGCCCTGGAGGAGCTGAGCTGGATCTTCTGAGAGCCATCTCCCAGCGGACAAGCTTCCACAGTCTTGAAAGGTGCTATGGGAGCTGCTAAGGGAAGGAAGCAACCAACAGTCCTATCCAACTGTAATGCCTTTTAATCATAACAATGACCAACATGGCAAGGTCATACTGCATTAGTGGTACTCATATCTTGGCAGAAACAAACAGCTGTCTAATTGGATTTAATGCTTGCTCAACGGGACGGAAATCATACATGCTGCTGGAAACCTAGCCAGCTACCCCAGAATAGTGAAGTCACAGATCTTAGAGAACCTACTACATACCACTTGATTAAACTAGCCTAATTGCTAACAGTGTTCAAGTTATCCTTATACCCACAGGTAAGAGTGGCTACCAGCCCTTACCACAGAAGCTTCTCTTTGCAGCAGACAGATGTCTGATGATAGACATTACAGAAAAAAGACAACTAGTCAAAATGCAGAGAACAACGGACCATGGTGTACCCAGCCCCAGTAGATACATCTCCAACACAATTCATGCACCAGATGCGCAGGGAGCGTTGTGGAAGAGGGCAAAGGGAGAGTGTAAGAACCAGAAGACTAGGAATCATGCTGTGAGATAAAAAATAACAGAGAAGCCTTACCTACAATAATTCAACCATACAGCTGCCTAAACAAGATGTAAGCAAACACAATCCCAACAGACACACTAGCACAGAAGCAAGCAAGGGAATCTCACAGGGCACCACCGTAGACAAAGAACTACAGTCAAGTAAGGAATGCCAAGAAGGAAGAAATAATTTTCCCCAGGGATGAGCCCCCTATCTGGTTATCCAATACCAAGCGGTCAGCCCTGAAGTCATGTATGTGCAAGCAACACAGAATGGACTCTGGAGGCTGTATTTATATTTATGCGTATGTGTGGAACAATAAGAATTAAAGAAAGGGAGGCCAGAAATGAATGCATCAGGTTTTTTTTTTAAATCAATAGTGATTTGAATAGAGAGGGAATTCTTTAATTAATATTGATTTGCACAGAGAACCACTTATCCACAAGGCGTTAATAATAAAGTTGTCAAATTGACACTGCAATCAGAAAGCAAGCTTAAAAAACTGAGCAATAAACATTCTGACTCCAGATTCGGAGCAGGAAATTTGAATCTTAGCTTTCAGATTTTCTAATGTGAGAGGAAAAAGAGCAACCAGTGAAAGCCAACATGGGCACCTAGCTGGCTTTTGCTCTCCTGCTGAAGCTCAGCTGCTGCAGGTAGTGTGCGTGTGTGTGTGCCTGTGTGTGTGGGTCTGCCCATGCTTTTTGAGTGCTGTTTGTTCCCCAGCCTGGGAAAGCAATAGCCAGATGGAGAACACTGAAGTGGTGATTCCCCTCTCTGAACCCAGCCTGGGCGTCTAGAACAAAGCCTTGTTTGGGCTGCTGTGCAAGCGAGGCCATCTTGGTGAGCATTTCAGTCCCTCCTGATTGTCATTCTTGGTTCTGGTCCTCAGGGTTCCAGAAGCAGAAAGGCTTGCTCCCAGTATCCACCCTGGCTCCCCATTTTCCCTCTCCCTTGGCCTGGTTTTGCCGAACTGGGTCAGGCTGGATGAGGACAGAACTGTTAGAATTGGCTGCTTTGCTGTGCCAATCGGTACGCGCTGGCTTAATCTCCAAACTACAATTTAACATACATCTTGACATTTGGACTAAGGTAAAAGGGTTTTATTCAAAAGCAAATGGTCTGTGTGTGAAGCCGAGGAGCAGGTTGAGGCAGGCATTGTTCCAGAACAATTGTCCTGATTACGGAGAAACTCTAATTTTGCAGCAGGGTAACTCAAACTTTTAGAAAGAATTGCTTCTGTCTTTTTTAAAATGCTGAGGTGGTGGGAGTTTATTTTATTCACCGATACAATGTCATAGCTCTCACGTCCACATGACCCAATAACCCAGGAGTGAAAGAGGGAGGAGAGAGACTAGAGAAATGGTTCAGTGGTTGAGAACACTTACTGATCTCCCAGAGTACCAAAATTTGGTTCCCGACACCCATGTCAGCTCATAACTGCCTGTAACTACAGTTCCAGAGCCTCCCAAGGCTTCCGTGGGAACCCGTGTTCCCGTACATGTCATCACATGCACACATGTGCACACAATTTAAAGTAATAAAAATAAATCCATAAAGGAGAGAGATACAAAGGAAATGAGGTGAGGTTTGAGGAATTCTTCACAGGGTTACCAAAACAATCCTTTAAAAAAAAAAAAACCTTTAAAGTAGAGGGGTGGGGGATAGTTTAGTCAGTAAAGTACTTGCCCTCAAAGCATGAGGACCTGGCTTTGATGTCCAGGACCCACATTAAAAAGTTGGGTGTGCTGCCACCCATCTCTTTGGAATCCTAGCACTGGGAGGTTAAGATAGGAGCATCCCTGGGGCTTTGTAACAGCCATCTGAGCTCAGTGAACTCCCAGTATCAGTGAGAGACCCAGTCTCAGAAAGCATGGTGAATAGTGCCTGAAGAACAGCTGAGTTGACTTCTGCCTCCACAAACATATGCGCTCGCGTGAACACACACACACACACACACACACACACACACACAAAGTAGAACGATGTGTTCCCTATGCTTCCAAGTGGGTCATGGACTTCCACCCTCTGAAGCTGTTGTCTATGCCCATGCTCTGCTTGCCCCCTTGCCAAACAGGGGCATCTTAACCTTCAGATGGAGAGCTGTCACTAGAAAGTGAGGACATGACAGCTCCTAGGTATGGTTGAGGAGAAGGTTTTACTGTAGATATGAGGGAGAGCACAGCCAGAGGCATCTGAAAGAGTCCAGAGCAGGGAGAGAAAAAAGTAGATTGGAGATGACCGGCAGACTGAACTTGACAGAGAGAGAGAGAGAGAGAGAGAGAGAGAGAGAGAGAGAGAGAGAGAGGAAGAAGGAGGAGGAGGAGGAAGAGGAGGAGGAGGAGGAGGAGGAAGAGGAAGAGGAAGAGGAAGAAGAAGAAGAAGAAGAAGAAAGAAAGAAAGAAAGAAAGAAAGAAAGAAAGAAAGAAAGAAAGAAAGGGAAGAAGAAAGAAAAGGAGGAGGAGGAGGAAGAGGAAGAGAAAGAGGGCAAAGAAAAAGAAATGGCCAAAATGGCAGGGTTATATAGAAATGAGAAGCTGGAGGAAGGGAGGCCGTGAGCTGGAGACATTTAGGGGTAGTATTGGGGAGAATTGCTGACAGGAGCCACAGTTACTGAGTGAGCCTAGAGGCCAGCATGCACTTTGGCATATTAATAGGCATCTCAGTTAGTCATTTGTCCCGAGTTTCTTTCAGACCGGCAGCCATGTCCTTCAGGAGGAGTGACAGTCCCTTTCTGGTGCTCCTTTAAGATCCAGCTCCTATCAGAGCTGATCCTGAGTACTGCCCATCTTCATATTGCTGTTTGCAAGGTGTGTCTGCAATGGAAGAACTGATCCTGTGTTGTTTAGTGCTGAACAGTCAGGGACAAAGAAGTGTGGCCACAGAGTATACAATCCACAGACAAGTCTGGATTCAGAGATGCCAGAGAGTGATTAGACAAGGGACTGGATAAAGCATTCAGTATTGTTTGAACACCGAGAGCAGAGGCCAGAGTGCTAGATCCAGACATACGTAGAACAGTTGTGTAGAGTAACATTTGGAGTTCCTGAGCCCTAAGGACCCACCCAGATCAGGTATGTGCACAGTGACTGGAGTCTCTGGTCCTTTGTTGTTGCTTGTGACAGGGTCTCACTGAGTTGGTTTAGCTGGCTTGGAACTCGATGTGTAGACCAGGCTGTTCTTGAACTCACAGAGATCCACCTGTCTCTGCCTCTGGATACTAGAATTAAAGCCATGAATCCCCATGATCGTGATCTCTAGAGCCCTTGTATCCATAGGTACCTAGAGTAGACAATATGGAGCAGCGCCTGGAGCCCCTGGTTCCAAGGTTCCCATGCAAGAGTGCATAGAGCCCCTGATACCTAAGTACCTGGGCCGTGTATATGGAGCTGTACCTGAATTCCTAAGGTCCTTAAGTAGCTTTGCTGAACACTGCCTGGAGTCCACACTCTCTAATTTCTTGTAATATCTGTGTGTTACTTTAGCTCCTGAAGCATGTGTGATAAAAGTTTTTCTTTCTCTTATAAAAAGACTTTTATTTGAGTGTTTTGGCTGTGTGTATGTGTGTTATAAGTATTCTGTGTCCCTCGAATCCAAAAGAGGGCATCAGATTCACCCCGAAACTGGAGTTACAGATGGTCGTAAGCAACCATGTAGGTGATGGCAGCTGAACCTGGGTTCTCTGCAAGAGCAGCCAGAGCACCTAACCACTGAGATACCGCTTCAATCCTGTGCTGTGATAGTTTCTAATTTAGTGGAGTCTTTCTTAGGTTAACTGCCTCTTGGGGGCTGAGGGCTTACAGGCAGAAGTTCCTGACAGGTGAAACTACCACGTCACCTCAATGAAGATGTAGCCTTTCTTCTGTAGAAAAGACATGGATTATCCATGGCCACACCATTATTAGCCATTGCAGGGAGGGCCACTCTGCCTGGGTGGCCTCATTAAATAGCCCAGGCTGGCCTCAAGTTTGCTTTCCTTCTACTATAGCCTCCCAAGTGCTGTGATTGCAGGCTTGATCCACAACACCTGTCTGCCTGCTTTGCTACATCCTTCTGTGGATATTCTGGCCCTCGGGGCCTTGCCCAGACTTTCTGCCTGGGGACCTGGCCTTGAGTAGCTGTGGCTTAAGTGGAGGTAACTCTGTACTGCACAGATTCTACAGTGACTAGCCAGGCTCAGGAGAGGTCCAGCACATACAGTGTCCTCCACCAGGGTCTTCCAGTGAGGCTGGCAGTGTTGACAGGAGAAGCGCAGATGGAGGAGCCCCTCCAGATTCTGTCCTTTGGTTTGTCACTCCCTTGTCTGTCTTTTGTTGGGGTTTTTCTCTCTCCTCTCAACAGCAGCCCTCTGGGAACCAGTTCCACACATGCCTGGCTGGGTAGTGAGTGTCCTCTTCCAGGGAACCTTGACGATCGTGTTTGAATAAGAACCCCAACCTTCTGCCCAGCTGTGTTCAACGAGCAGGTTATTAAAGTGTATTTGAATGGAGGCCTAGGTTTTATAGCTGCATTACAGAAAAAAGAGCCTGGTATGCTTGCTGACTTGAAGTCCTTACACAGGGATGGCTGACAGCTGTCTAGTGCTTTGGTCTTGCTTTGACAGGCCACTTCTCTGCAGAAGGAGCTGTGTCAGTGTCTCTGGGTAGCCAAACAGGAATAGAGAGGTGCCAAAGGTAAGCAGATGTCCCTGCCCCATTACTCAGGCCTAACTCATTCAGCACAAATATCCCCATGCTTCCAGGGGACGACAGCATACGGGGAGAGAGGACAAAGGACATCTTGCACAATATAGTCCTAATGAAGTGATGACGTTGCTGACTTAAGACAGAACCGCACCTAAGAGCAGAAGCTGGCTGACATGCTGAAAGTCTTCATCCTCTGCCCAAGGGCCCACCTGCTCCCCAAGCCAGAATATTCCTCTTCCTTCAGAGAGGAGAGGCTGACCCAGGAGCCAGTAGCAGTTGCAGGGTCCTCTTTCCCAGCAACATCCTCAGAGTGGACTCCATCTGACTGTGCTGTCTCCTCCATCAGGAAAATCTGCAGTCATAGCCATGTCGAGACATAGACACTGAAAGCTGGATATTTACACCATCAGGTCACTGGCATGTGTTGGGTAGAAGCCAGTGCCCAGCCACTATAAGCTGTCATGTGACCAGTACAGAGTCACTGATATCTGACCCACCAAACCCCAGGCTTCCACTGGAGAGCCAAGATCACTGCTCACACATGTGTATGTATATGTACACACACAGAGATTGGCAACTATACAGGTACACACGTGTGCACACACACATACACATACCCTGTCCCTGTAGCATTATTGTGGAAATTGTGAGAAAATGTTCCTGTCCAGTGCAGAGTTACCTCCCAGGTTCTAGGAGGACCACCTCTTTGAGGAGGAGCAAGGACAATTGGAAAATTCAGTGACTGACATAGACAAGGTCGGAGCCTCCTGAAGACATCCTCCATAGTTGCCTAGCCTCTCTCCCTGACCCCTCTATAAGTTCCCTCCAGTGATAAAATATGGCTGAGACCCTTACTCCTGGGAAAATGGACTTAAACAAAAAGCTACCCCCTGTCTAATGCAGTTGGAGCCACAGCAAGGGAAGAGGTATGCTAGTAATGGCCTTCCTCCCCAGGCAGCTCTGAGCACCCTGGCAGAGACTGGCATGGGCCAGAAAAGAACATTTGGAGAGTAAAGACAGCTGTGGCTGTTTGCACTGTGGGGAGCAGACTGCAGACACGGCCCCACGACTTGCACTGTTTGGAAATCAGTACCTTTCTGCTGCCTGTTCCAGACAGAATCAGCAAAGACTAACCTTGTGAAGAATCAACTTCAACACCTGTTCTACCTGCTGCTGCCAGCAACACACCCTCCTGAGGGTACCTGTGGAGAGTCCCTTTGCTGTGCTGTGGCTCCTGCGTGCCAGCACTGGGACAGGCACAAAGGGTTGGCTTGTTTGCCCCACCATGACTAGATCCAGCCTGGAAGCCCTGCAGACTTATTGCTAACCTTCCTCCACCACGTGTTTTCTAGGACTCCAGTGCATTGCCACTCAGAACCCTGGCCTTGGTGAGTGTGAAGTCTTCTGTAAAGTGACTCCTCACTCACAGCTCCCAGGTTCTCAGGAGGAGGGTCCCAAGGGAGCCAGGGAGAGGTTGATGTTCTTTTCTTCATTTAGTTAGTTTGTGTAGCTCAGCATTGGCATGATACAAATACCAGAGCTACCTGTGGATTTAGGGTGCTGGAGGTCTCAGCTTGTGACCCGCAGCCGTTAAGCCTGAGGCGGGGTAGTATATCCTAGTGGGAGCACTGGGCCGAAGCTGCTCAGCTCATGGCTACACAGGCAAACAGGAAGAGACCAGAGTCCCACAATCTACAGAGACTGGAGATACCTTCTGCTAGTTCCCACCACCTCCCAGGAGGGCCAGGCTGAGGATCAATCCTTTCTGGAACATTTTAGATGTAAACTCTACCTTCTGGGCTATTTTTAGGTACAGGTCTGTAGTATAGCGTCTGCTCACATCACTGTGAAACAGATCTCCAGGATTTCATCTTGCAGGTCTGAACTCTGAACTCATTAAACATTCTCCATCTCCCCTTAGGCCCTGGCAACCACCGTATTCCTTTCTGACCCTATGAACTTGAGCAGATCATCCATGTGAGTACCACCTCAAGCACACGGCAGGACTTCTTTCCTTTATACAGCTAATACATACATACATATGTACATACATACATGCATATATATGTTGCGGTAATTATTTAAATCCTCGGCATTCAATCAGGCTTTTCTTAACCAGCTGTCATGGTCCCGACTAGCCTAGGCCTAAGGCCAGGAGCAGGAGCTCTGGTTGTCTGCTCAGGCGGTCAGAGACACCAGCCCTGCCACCCACGGGACGCCAGTGTGGGAGATGGCTCTGCCAATCTTCCATGCTGTCTCCACAAGGCTGGGCTGTGCCCAGACCATCCCGCCATCCATGCGGGCCTGGTAGGAATGAGACTCTATTGCTTAGATTATCCAAAGGCTTTATATGTTTGGTAATGCTCAATAACAAGATGCCCACACAATAGAGGTATAACCCAATACCCAACCTAGATATACCAACTACCTTTGACTGCTAGAGACACGCACACATCTTCTCTCCCCTAGCTCCTCCTCTTCCTCTCCTTACTCCTCCCACCTTAGCTCCTCCCAACTTGTGGGAAAAATATCCTGCTATACACACACACACACACATATATGTTCCCATGTCTCTCTCCTTGGCCATACTGGGAACTGAAACCAAGTATTCTACTGCTGGGTATCTTCCCACATGTTTTTTTTCCCCTTTTATTTTGAAGCTTTAAGATACGATCTCATTAACTTGTCTAGCCCTGCTTTGAACTTGCTGTATGACATAGACTAGGCTTGAACTTCCAAACTGCCTGCCTTGGCCTCCTAAGTAGCTGGGATTACAGACCTAGCTGCCAGGAACTACTGCTTACCTCCCCTCGCTGATTGCTTTGAAGCTCCTGAGCAGGTGCACCCCCTGATTCTGGGCATGTGCAGTCCTGCTCTGCCCCAATTTTTGGTTGTATAATTCGAAGTAGGTTGCTGATGGGTAGCTAGATTTTTTTAATAAAAAATTTTAAAATTTAGTGTGTGTGAGAGAATGGGTGAGCACATGGAGGTCAGAGGACAATTTATGAAGCTGGATCTCTCCTTCCACGTTTTCACGAGTTTGGGAGATGCAGTGCAGATCACCAGGCACTTGCAGTGAGTGCCTTACACACTGGCCCATCTCACAGCCCTGGGTTGTTGTTGTTGTTGGGTTTTTTTGTTTTTCAAGACAGGGTTTCTCTAAGTAGCCCTGGCTGTCTTGGAACTTGCTCTGTAGACCAGGCTAGCCTTAAAATCACAGTGATTCACCTGCCTTTGCCTCCACAGTGCTGGGATTAAAGGTGTGTGCCACCGCTGCGTGACCCATGAAGCCTCCATGCTGTGTTCCTGGGAATCTGCTCCATGGGCATCCGTAACAGTGCAGAAGTTTGCTGGTTTGCTGCAGCTGCAGCTGTGTGTGGGTATTGCTCTCTGGAGTGGCCTGCAGCTTTGTTTGGGGCCTGCTCTGATGTAATGCACTCCACCAGAACCTGCAGCCCTGGCCTTTTTGTGTTTTAAGGGCAGCTGTGCTTTGGTTTGGTCTGAGTTCCTCTGTAGCTGGAGACTCAGCAGTATTCACTTGCCCTTCGACTTGCATACCATTCTTAGAGATAGCCAAGCCCCTTGCTGTTCTTTGTTTTTATTTTGTCATTGCCAAAAGCCAAGGATGGAAAGCAGGGCCTTTCATTTGTGGTGAGCACTCTGCCACTAGGCTGTGGCCCCAGGTCTTGCCCATTTTCAAATTATTTGGTCTCTACTGCTGTAGTTCTTTTGTCTACTCCCAATGTTTGCTGCTGTCTGTTACTACTATTTGCAAATGTTCCAACCATTCATAGCCTGCCAGCAGGGTACCTGTCCACCAGTGAGCTCAGCAGATGCCCTTGGCTCCAGGTACTCTTTCCTACCCTCACCTTGAGACTGGCAAGCCAGCTCCATTGCAAACAGAACTAGCTGCTTCATCACTTCAGTAATGCCTCTCTCTGCCAGATGGTTCCTTGCCATGAAAGTCAAAGAGCAAATGCTGGCAGTTGGAGCTTCAAGCTGAGTGTCAGCCTCATACCACCCCCTTCCCACCTTTCCTCGGGAGCCAGAGCCTATGCTCCCACAGGGCCCCAGTCTGTGGAGATGGGGTACGTGTAGGTATCCAGTGGGACCACAGACACAATGCTGAGAGAGGCCATTGCATTTTCATACTGGGTTTGGGGAGCTTGTGCTTCAACTAAAAGATGGGACCATTCACCATGGCCTCATGTTGTATCAGATGCTTCTGAGGGGAGTGAGAGAAAACTAGTGAGCTCTGGGGCTCTAGCTTGCCCCGTTTGCTGGATTTGTCTCTGAAATGTTCCCCAAAGCCTCACATGCTAAAGACTTAGTCACCAGCCTGTGGCACTATTTGGAGGAAGCGGAAGCTTCAGGAGGCATAACCTAGTGGGAGGAAGTTGGGTCTTCGGCCATGTTCCCTTGATGGGGATACTGAGATCCTGCCTCTTCCACTTTCTTGGCTTCCTGCCCATCGTGAGCCTACAGCATTTTCCACCCAGGTTCCCTGCCATGGTGCTGTGCCTTAGCATGGGCTCAGAGACACCAATGTCAGGTGACCATGGACTAAAACGTCTGAAATCATGGATCAAAAGGAACCCTCCCTTCTTTGAACTTGACCCTCTGAAGTTTTCCATAGAGATGAGACAGCCTGTCACTGTTCCTCACAGCTTTGGCAGGGCTGGGCACAGACAGCCCTTCAAACAACCCTGGCTGGGGAACCACCAGAAGGGGATCTGTGGTAAGAATCTGACACTGTGTGTTCCACAGGATGGTATAGGGGCTGGAGAGACAGCTCAGTGGTTAAGTATGTACCACTCTGACATGGGTGGGGGAGAGATGGACCCCACAATAGGTGGGAGAGCTAGCGCCAGGGTCATGAAATCAGGAGAGCTGTCCCTGGCTCCTCACCAGCTGTAGCACCCAAGGGAGAGGGCCTTGGACCCAGTCAGCACAATAGAGCTGACACTAATGGCAGGGATGGGAATGAGCCATCCCTGAGGGTGTGAGCATGGGAGAGCTGGTTCCACTACTTGGCCAGTTGTTGGCTATTTAGTGTCATGGATGAGGGAGAGATGGTCTCCCCCAAACCCCAGGTCATAAGAGCAGGAGAGCTGGCTCTGCCCCCTTGCCAGCTGCAGGATTGAGTGACTTAGCTAGGGCAGTGTTGGAGAGCTCACCCTGGTGGCGTGGGTACAGGACAGCTGGTGGGCTGACCAACTCAGCTAACACCTAGGTCCAGGGTGGGCTTTGAGTTGGCCTACCCTCTCCAACATCTACCCCGCTGATGAACTGCCAGAGCATGTGAAGGGGCCAGTTCTACAGATGCAAAACTACAGGATCTCCATGACACGGGGTAGCAACAGGATATCCAAGAGGAGCCTGGTGAGGATCCAGTATTGATAATGTGTCAGAAGCCAGAGGCCTAAAACCAGACCAATGACTCATTGCAATGAACACTTGCGGGTAAAGAAGTGTGGACAAAGAGTATACATATATATACTGTGGGACACACTGTGACACACCGTGACACTCTACAGCTTCTGCAGCGAGATGTTTTTCTTTTGACGGGGAGGTTACAGGGGTGGAGGATAGGTATGAAAGGACAGAGAGATGAGTTGGATTGGGGTCCATGATGTGAAATTCATGAAGAATTAGTAAAAAGTTAAATAATAAAAGAAGACAATGTAACACTCTTGCAGAGTTTAATTCCCAGTACTTACATCTGGTGGCTCACAACAGCCTAGAACTCTAGCTCCAGGGGATCCAATGCCTCGTTGTGGTCTCCCTGGAAACCCACAAGCATATACACACACTGACACACAAATAAAGACTCACAGGATGTCAGTATATTGGGCAATGGCATTAATCTTGATACTGGCAAACCAGGAACTCAGCACTGTAGCTGGACATCCCCTTCATCCTCATCCCAGGCCTGGCCCGCTCTGCACCAGGTGCCGTGCCTCTGTCCACAGATCTAGCTTCTGTTGCTCTGTGGAATATGGGTGGGACTGACCACTTGGACTGTTACTATGGAGATCAAAAACAGAAGGGAAGGGGTATTTTTCCCCCTTGTTGTTTGTGTGTTGGAGGGGGATTATTTTTGTTTTGTTGATGTGTGTGTGTCTGTGTGTTGCCTGCTTGTACATTTGTGCACCACATGCATGCCTGGTGCCCAGGGATGCCAGAGGAGGACATCGGATCCCTTGGGACTAGAGTTACAGAATAGTGGTGAACCTCCATGTAGGTGCTAGGAATTAAACCCATGTCCTCTGAGAGAGCAGCCAGTGCTCTTAATCACTGAGCCATCGTCACTCCAGCCCCAAGGACAAGTTTTTGATAGCATTTGTTGAGCCAAGCAGCATGTGCCTTTGTCCCAGTGTGTGAGCTCCGTGGGGACGAGGGCTCTGCTGCTGTTGTTACATCACACAGTATTAGAGGCATTCAGGGACGATTGTCAAAGTCAGTGTAAAGGGCTGGGGGTGTGGCTTGGGGGTAGTGAGCCTGTTCTTTTTATATAAAACTTACTTTTAACCAGTGCATTGTTCCTCCACCCCGCCCTGTCTTATGTGTGTCTGCCTGTCTGTCTATGTGTTTGCCTCTATGTGTCTGTCTGTCTCTCTACCCCATCCCCATTGGTCTAGACTTTATTTTTCCCACTTTAAAACCTAGAGCTTTGATAATCCTGAAACTATTGAGGAATTCTAAAGGCTTGATTTTTGTTGTTGTTGTTTTTAATTTAAAAACTTTTTTTTCTACCAAAAAAAAAAAACCCTTGATTTTAATTCTAGGAAGAGAACACAGCTATGTCCTTGAGCATCATTTGTGACCTTCCCTTCCTCATGTTCCGCTGTTTGGGCTGTTGGGTGCCGTGCTCAGATAATCTATCTGGAACAGAGTGTGAGGGTGTGAGGAGATGTCCTTGACAGCCTTTCTTGGGCCCTTAGGCCCTCCCTCCCTTCAGCAGGGTCTTGTGTTTTCTGCCCGCGTCAGGGTTACACCAAGGTGCCAGTTTCCAGGGATGCAAACAAAGCTACAAATGTAACCAAGGAGAAGCCCTGTGGTGCCTGTTGGCTTGTGTTGCTTGATGCTTGTTCTGGCTATAGTAAAGCCAGGCTAGGCAGTGGCAAGACTGGTCTGTCAACAGCCCCAGCTAAACAGGTAGAGCCCAGGAGACCGGAGGCAAGATTGTCAAGGGTGATCCTTTCTCTGGTTACCCTTCCCCCAGTCAGCACACAGAACACAGTCTCAGGTCTGGGCCTATATCCTTGCCAGCAGTGCTGCAGAAAGTTGTATGAAACATGTACATGTACACGAGGTAACTTTCAAAGCTGAGTGCTTTTCCCCTTTGGTAAAAAGAGATCACCAATAATAATTTTTCACTTTTGTTTAGGAAACTGAAATGGGATTGCAAAACAGCTTGCAAAGTGGAAATCCAAACCAGCATGGTGGCAGGCAGGTTGTAAAGTCATGGTCTCAATATGGCTGCATATCTCTAGTCTTCACTGACACATTCCATCAAGGAAAGGAAAGAAGGAAGAATGTCTATCTTTTATGTTTTTTTCCTAGACAAATGAAAATTATCCTGTAAGTGTCAATCAACTGATTTCTGTCACGGATGCTAGGTCCTCTGGTTACCTGAAGACTAGTTATGAGCCAGGAGGAGTGTGGTGGTCACAGCTTGTTCCCATGTTGTAAGTGTGTTCCTTTGCCTGGGACTGGAGTGAGAGTGGATAAAGTATGCCAGGCATGGATGATCTTTGACAAAAAAGAAAAGCCAGAAATGCCCCCATTGTGCTCTGGAGTGTTTAAATCTCTCTCTGCCATCTGCTCCCCTCAGCACTTCCAGCATCAGCAACCCTGACTCAGGAGCACCAGCGTCTTGAGGGCTTTTTGGGAACGTGCTCTCTGTGTGACAGTGTGAGGATAATTGCAGCCCTGCTGTCCTGAAATGCTGGCGATGGCTTAGGGAGCAAGCCTCTGTGTCTGCAAAGGTTGGATCTGGCTCCATGAGCCTCTGGGTTCTGCAGTCACCATTAAGTGCGCCTTGCTTGAATGGGCATCTTTGCCTTTGCAGAGGCATGTTGGGGACTGTGGAGCAGGCTTGGATCTCAGCTTTAGATGTTGGAGGATTTTCTTATGTCCATGGTGCTCTTAGGTCCTTCAGCTGGCCCATGTCAGCCCTAAGATGGCTTGGCTGCCTCCTGCCACCTACGGTGGCATCGCTTCCTGTAGATGATGCTTCTCTACCGTTGTTCTTGTCTCACTGAAAAAAACCTGCTTTCCTGTCCTGGGAGCTCGTTCTTACTGATCCTCCTGCAGGACTGGCCAGGCTCCTGGGCAAGGCCCTTACCATTAGACCAGAGAGGGGCACACATCTGACTTTGGGACTTGATGAAGGGAATCAGACAGCTGTTCCAGAAAGATGGATATTGGGTACCACCATCCAGCCTTGTCATTCATGGAATGTTTTGTCTTTTTGACAGATCCATATCTTTATGGTAAGGCACCCTCCTCATGAGCCCCCACTCACCCCCCAACCCCCAGCTGAGGGAAACATGGCATTGTACAGAGCAGGTCTGATGTCTCGATCTCTCGTCCCTGAGGCAAGGGATGGATCATCCATGTGAAGAGGTGAGTCTGGCCATATATGATGCCAAGTGCTGACATATGCCAGGACAGGAAAAGAATTGTGGAGAGGAGAGAAAAGGAGAGGAGAAGAGAGGAGAGGGGAGGAGAGAAGAAGAGAGGGGAGGGGAGGAGAGGAGACAGAGGAGAGAAGAGAGGAGAGGGGAAGAGAAGTGAGGAGATGGGAGATTGGGTGAGAAGAGAAACAGGCATGGAGTGTTGTATAGCCGTTTCTTCTGAGACTGAAGCATTCCATCTCCCAGGAAAGTTCTTTAAGACAAAGGTAAACAACTCAAAATAGCTTCAGGAAGTCTCTGAAAGGGACCAGATTCACTGCTTCATCCCTCCCTTCCCAAAGGTAGACAATGGAGACTAACAGGAGTCACTCTCAGACAAGCCAAGCTGCAGAGAAGACTCAGATCAGATCAGAAGTTTCTCCATCCAACTGAGTCACTTGGACCCTCTCTGTCTGAGCTGCCTGCAGGCGGTGCAGTGAACGCCAGGTTCTGCTCCTGTAAGTAAGTAACCCTTGACCCATATTCCTGTAAGTAACACCAATAACTCATTGATTCACCGAATTGGACTTTGGTGGTGTCCATATGTTAGTCTGTTGTGACTCTCTATCTGGGGTGAGTAGATGTGTTCCTCCCAAGAAAAGTTTTGTCATACACAAGGAACAGGAGGGGAAGAGAAAAGAGGAATAAAGCAGCAGAAAGAGAAAGGAAGAAGAGGGGGAAATGGAGAAGGATGTTGAGGGGGGGAAAGGAAGAAGTAAAAGGAAGGAGAGAGGGTAAAAGGAGGAGGAGGAGAAAGGAGGGAGAAGGCTTACATAATCAAGGCTTGGCTCTTGCTCAGCCTGGTATGCAAATGGCAGCCTAGTGAGCAAAGGTTAAGTTACCAGTGTACCCTTTTAAGGGGACACTGGGACTCCATGTCTTCCTCTCTGCTTCCCAGCTGCCAGGAACGAGCAGAGTCTTCCATCTCATCCTCCTGCTGTGACCCAGCACCACTGCAGGCCATCCTCCTGCTGTGACCCAGTACCACTGCAGATAGTACGAGTCACTATCTGTGTCTGGCAGGTGTGTGCCTTATAATCTCTCCCCCTGATTTGTGCTTAGGGAGCCTGGCCCAGCCCAGTGCTCTCTATCACCAGAGAGCAAGTGACCATGACTGGCTTCCCCATATGGCTTCCTGCCTCCTCTCTTTCCTTACCCAGCTTTCATCTGAATTACTCTTACTCTATTTGGGCTGCTGAGGCAAAAAGAGCATGGGCTGGACGCTTATGAACAATAAGTGTGTTGCTCACAGCTCTGAAGGCCAATGGCCCAAGGTCAAGAATATGCTGGCACATTGGCTATCTATCACACCCTCTGAGTAGGACACTCTGTCAACATCTGAAAGGGACAAAAGAGCTCCCTGGGACTTCCTTGATAGGACACTTAGTTTCCTTATCCTTTCCTTATTCCTTTCCCTGTTGCTGTGATAAGATATTCTGACAAAGCAGTTTAAGGGAAAGTGAGTCTAAGTCTATTCCAGCAGTTCAAGGGCACCGTCCTCCACGGTGAGGAAGTCCGAGGTGGCCACTCATGTCACACTCACAATCAGGAGACAGAAACATGGATGCCTGCTGGTACTCAGCTCTCCTCCTCCACTTATACAGTCCAGGATCCCATGCAGAGCATGAGGCCTTCCCATCTCAGTGAACAGTCTCACAGATCTGCTCAGAGGGCCATCTCCTGGGTGATTCTAGATTCCAGTTGACAGTTGGCACCAGTGATCACTTGCACTGATCCCAGTTTGAGGACTGTACTGTCCTGTCCAGTTGCCTCCTAACACCATAACCTTGAGAGCTAGGATTCCAGTATTCCACCTTGTGATAGATGCATCAACTCAGAACCACTTGCTGGGCCTATGCTTGGCTGTGGTGAATTTCTCAGGCAGGAGACTACCCTATTCCCTGCACCAAGGATGGTTCTTCTTGTACTTTCTTCTCCCTTTGCAGTTGTAGTTATCCCTGGCCAGGTGGTTACATAAGAGTCCCCCTTGCCAACTGTCACCAAAGCCACCTTGAAAATCAAGACACCAGTGCTAGCTGGCTGCAGGCTAGCTGAAGCTCCTCCTACTTCTTTCAATGAAGAAAAACCAACAACATGCATTTCCTGCAAAATTAAACTGAGTTAAGAGACCAGGGAGAAGCATGGAGGACAGCAAATCCCAGCCTCTCTGAGGAGCTGTTGGCAGCTAATGGCTACTGGGAGACGAGTCCATTTTCTTTAAGGGTGTGACCCCTAGTAGTTCCACCATGCTCCAGAGCAGGCTTCACCTCCCAGGAATATTTGGGCTTTACAAATTAGACTTGATGGGTTTAAAAAAGAGAGAAAAACATGAAATTCAGTTGGTAGGGAGGTGAAGGGGCTGGAAGGAGCTGGGGAAGGCAGGTAAAGATGATAAAAATACACTGTATGAAATTCTTGAAGAATTAATAAAAATATTTTGAAAATGAAAAGTGTGATGGGGAAGAAGTGCCCACTTTGGAAACACCACCAGTGCTGACATCATCTGGGTCTGGTTTCATCCAAGGACAGTATCATGCAGGTGTCCTGTCTCTGTGTCTGCCCTCTCTCTGTGGAATGCATGACCTCAAGAGACTCATTTAGTCTTTGGGGGTTTTAGCTTCTTCATCTGCAGGTGAGATGAGATCCCCAGGCATCTTCATTCCCACAGACTCCTCAGAAACACTTCTTGTTCCCTCCCTCCTCTCCTTCCACAAGAAAGGCTTGGCCAGGCTTGAAACTGAGTGCCAAGGGGCCAGCCTAGGTCATGTCCTTATCTCTCCCAGGTCACACTGGATCAGGATTCATCCTCTAGTTAGAAGGTAGCCAGACGCTAGCTAGGGCTTTCTGGGCCCTTGGTTTGCCTCAGTTCATCTGTGACATCTTCACAGGAACAGCAAAAAGTGTTTCCAATGAGTCCCTAAAGAGTGTGTACCTGGAAAACAGCAGACTCAGGGACTTCGGTGCCCTCACCCAGAGCCCTGTGGAGTGCAGAGAAATGGGGGTAGAAGTGCCAGCTCTGCACAATGGTCAGCCAGTGCCTGCTCCAGAAAGCTCAGCTGTGGGGCCCAGCTGTCCTAAGCCTCATGTCTGTCCCTTCTGCTGACCTGGGTGTCCATTCACTGCCCCAGCACCTCAGAGCCAGCAGTTCATCTATCGAGGACTAGAAGAGGCACATGGATGAAGGCAAGCAAACTTTACTGGAGAACAAAGGGCTTGTGGGTCCTAAGTCAGAAAGAACTGTAATTTGAGTGGGAGAGAGAGAGAGAGAGAGAGAGAGAGAGAGAGAGAGAGAGAGAGAGAGAGACCAGGAGAAGTGTAGACAGTTCAGAGCTGTCTGAGAAGGAAGTAAGCCTGTGTAAAGCTCAAAGCACAGAGCATGATCTTCGGGCAGGGTGCCACATGGCCTGGGAACCCAGCCCAGAGGAGGCTTGAGGCAAGAGGATGAGGATTCAAGCTTCCCTGGGCTCTGTAGCAAGCCTGTCTCAAAAAAGAAGGGAGGAAGAAAGTAAGGAGGGAAAAAGAGGGAGGGAGAGAAAGAGGAAAAGAGGGAGAGACTGTAATAGGAATAATACACCTTCCCACTGAGAAATAATTCCGTACATTTAGAGATAATAAAGGAATAGCTCAACTGAAAGAGAGAGAGAGAGAGAGAGAGAGAGAGAGAGAGCACACATGGGCCAGCTGTGGCTGATACCCAAGGAAGAGCTGGCCTGGAATATATACTAACTTATATACACTTTAGGCACATGCATCCCACATGTGCTGTTATCTTTAAATATCTTTCAAGCCCTGGCCCCAGTTTATACTTATTTAAACAGAGACACGAGACTACAAATCAGGCCATTTGGGCAGACTGGAGACTTACACAGCAAAGACACTGCAAGAATTATTTCTTAAGTTGAATTGTTGTTACCCAGGATCAAATTGGCCACCTGGAAGAATATCCTGATAAAAGCACAGGAGACTTGATGGCAGACCAGGACTTAATGATGGTTGACACTCTGTGCCACCCCATCCCACCTCTGCTACAGCTCCTAGTTTCAGGCATGTTCTTTGATGTAGGTATGGGCCTAATGGCTGGTCAGTCCTGGAGAATAAACATTTACATCCTAGCATCCTTAAACAGTCCTCAAGAACATAATTCTTATCTTTGGGGTACATTGAAGGCAGCAGTCCCTTAGCTAAATTCTATTTTGTGTAACCACCCCCTCCAGCCCACTCTCAGCTAGTGTATACCACTGTGCCTTATAGAGGACAGGATGCCCCTGCCCTCTCTCCACAGGTCACTTTGTTTTACTCTTGGTGTGCAAGGGAAGGAACAGGCATCCTGAATGTCACACAGAGCATGGAGAGAGTGGTGCCCTCCCTTCTTGCTTGCCTTTCTCCCGTCCTCTTTCCTTCCCTCCTTTTCTCTCTTCCCCTTCCTTTCTCCTTCATGGTCTTGATGTAGAAGAAACTCCAAGTAATAGAATTAATGTTATAAAGGATTATAATAAATTTGTTTAATGAAGCAATTGGTCTATCATTTCTTTACTATCATTTTACAACTGGAGTTAATATCAAGGGGAAAGATTTACGGTGAGTCCAATGGGAAAATAATTTTTAGAAGGGGTTGTCTGACAAGTGAGAAGAAACAAGAAGACAAACGAGGATTTTTTTTTAAAGGGGGGGTTAATAGAAGGAATGAAGGCTGAAGCTTTCGAATGGCTGGCAGACAGAATAAAAGGTTTGCCTGACCAATAATTTGCATGAAAATGTCTCGGTAAAAGTTCAGGAGTGCAGCCTGGGAACAGGGATGGACCACTCAGACAGGTGGTTCCTGGAAGGGTCTGCCTTGCTTGCGTTCTACCAAAGGCTGGTGATTTATAGGGACACGGGTTGGAGAAAAGCAAAAAGGAGAACAATGGATAAAAGGATTTTGTTTTAGTCTAAAAGGAATAGAGTCTGATTTCTGTGCTGATAGGCTCCCACAGGAGTGTTTCTGGAAGAAGTCTGGATGTGACATCTCTTTGGTAAGGAGAGGTGATTATAAGGAACAGAGAGGGAGAAAAGAAAATGGCCTTCAGAGTACCTCACTAATGGTTTTTAACATTCTTTTTTGTTGGTAATAATTTTAAACTGGCTTAAACAATAACTTCACTTGTTTTTGTTTTTGATTTGACTACTAAAAAACCTGAAAGGACCCATACCTCACATCTACGGTGCATGTTGTGTTTCTACAGGAGAGTGCAAATGGAGACCATTTTTCTCTTTTTAAAATGAAATCCTAGTTGAATAATAAAGACGATGTTTCAGAAGCATTAACTTTTTAAAAATTTTACTTGAAATTTATTTTACGTATGGTGTATGGGCGTTTTGCCTGCTTTGTGCCTGTGCATCATCTGCATGCCCAGTGACCATGGATGCCAGAAGAGAGCATCATATCTCTCAGATTGGAGTTTCGCACAGTTGCGAGCTGCCTGCCTGGGTGCTGGGATGCAAACCACCATCATCTGGAAGAGCAGCCAGCGCCCTTAATTTCGGAACCCCGGAGCACATTTTAATCTGCTGTCAGCCTAGGTTTCTCACATCCAAATAAGAATGTCTTTCCTATTATTTCACACAGATAATCATCCCAAGTATTGTATAGGCTTCTTAGTATGTTTGTATTCTATCAGGAGACCACAGATTGGATGATTGATAATGAACAGAGATTATTTACATACACAGTTGCAGAGGCTGAGGAGGTGGTGGTCAAGGGGCCATGTTTGGCAAGGGGCTCATGTTCCTGTCATAATATGACGGAGGTGTTGTATAACTAGACAGCAAGAGAAGGAAGGCCTTGCTTCTACAGCAGACCTGTTCTCTTCATAGAAATTCACTCCTAAAGGAACATGAATCCATTTGTGTTATTCAACTCATAAAGGGGCCACCCCTTGACCCTGGAGTTTTGTTTCTTAAATATGAACTTTGGGGACACATTCTCACTCTAGAAAAATGTAAAAAAAAACAAAACCTGTTCAGATTTTCTATTTTGCTATGGAGGTATTCAAAGTAAAGTTAAGCAATGGTTTAAAGTCATATCCTTCCCAATAGCGGAGCCTAGCTTGAAGGCAAGCAGGCTGCCCCAAGCCTGACCTCTCATCCACAGATCTGATGGGACAAGGTACCCTGAGAAGCCATGGAAACCTGCCCAAGACAGTACAGTGGCAGCTTACCTGGATGGATCCTCTGGCTCTGACTCTGGATGAGTCTCCCTATATCTCAGTGGCACCTTCCTTTTCTGACTTTGATCAGCATGGCTGTACAAACATACACTTATTTGCAATAATCAGCTTTAAGGAAGCCAGAATAGGGAGCGTTTTTCTGACATCTGTTTGCAGTGTTGTGAAGTCAGCTCTATTCTTTGTCACTAATTATATTAACTATTTTTAGGGCAAACTGTCAACGCACCATACTTATTCATGCTTCCTACATTACCAATTTGTTTTGTTTAGCCGTATCTATTTATATCTCAAGAGCTTTTTAAAGAGATGCCCTCATTCTGCCAAAGATAGATATGGGGCTTGTAATTGAGTTATAAAACACATTAAGGGGGAAAAGATGATGTTTGGTTGCTATGAGGATATTATCAATGGCTACTAGATGCTATTTGAATTCTGAATAAAACCTCACATTAACATTTTGAATCAAAAGTTACAGATCAGAGAGGAGCCTGTTATCACCTACCTGTAGATTTTAGATTTAGACTTGGTATCAAGGAAGCTCTGTGACCTTATGGCCCTGTAAACTTTAGTTTCCTTCTCTGTAAAATTGAAAACTAAGATATACCTTCCAGAATTTCTTGGTGGATTAAATGTGGGTCTTAATGATTTCTCGTCACTTTCATTCCACAGCAGTAGTAGTGATAGCTACTGTATGCTGCTGTTTTACCATGCATTTCCCCAGATGTTTCCAGAGGTGTCTAATCTTTTCTGGCACACCTGTTTCCATTTTAGGCCATTGTCTTCTCCATTCTCCCTCAGGAATCATGGCCTTTCCCCTTAGGTGGAGAGGCCCTGGGTTAGAAGGAAACCCTACAGTTTCCCATGATAAAAAACATTCTTCTATCAGAGATACATGGTTCCACAAGGGCCTATATTTCCCGACTCCCACCCCTCCTTTCCTTTAGATGATTAGCCCAGCGAGTCATGTTGTGAAGTTGTAGTGCACCTACGTCAGAGATGCACGACAGTGGGCATTTTGTTGAGTGTTTTTGCTATCTTAGCTTGGTTCTGGTACACTCATTTTCAAGAAGAAATAAATCACCTTGTTTCACTTTGTTTCTGTCTTCCTTTGAGCAACACTGAAATTATTCTTTTCTGGATAGTGCCTCTGTTTGGAGAACTATCTGCAGTTCTGAAGAAAATAATTCCCAGACCTGTAACTAAAAACCTCAAAACACCATTGTGAAGTTCCACATTCCTGTTCCTCTTTGCTTCTGAGCTGTGGACTCCTTGCCTCTCTTTACAGACATGGACCTTGTCATCAAGGACAGATGTCCTCTCCCAGTTGACAGCTTCCCTAATTCCTGGTTTTTGTTAGTCAGGATTAGGATTACTGCTACCCTTGTCCAGAAATTTATACTAGAGCTCATTTGCTTGAAATGAATAAATTCAAGCCTATCAGAAAGCTCTCCTATTTGGCCCAAGGTCTTAGTCCTAGATACATATGTAGTCTGGCACCTCCTAGATGCAAACTAAATGGTTGAAGAACGATTAGTTTTTCCCGTGGCAGCCATGTGAAACTCGTTTGTATGTCGTGTTTCGCTGTCGCCAGTCCAGGGCCCTCCTGGAGGCTAGCGTGACACAAAGACGTGTAGGTCCTTGTCATCTGGATGCTCGCTGCCGCAGAGCCCCAGTTTCACACGGAGATCACCAGCGTCATCCATTCTTCCTGCCAGTCCCGGGGGTCCTCGTTGGCGTTTTCACCTCTCTCTGTGATGTGAACTAGAAAAAGACGCTGAAGTAGATTCCCTAATCCTGGCTACTCAATTTAGCTGCCCTGACACCTGTCGCCTAGCAACGCTTGCCCGCCTACGCCCAGGGCGCAGACTCAGAGCCTTTTCCCGCCCGGCCTCCCGGGCGCGCAGTTGTGACGCAAGCATCCCGCGACCCTCGGCAGCCGCCGGACGCGTGGTGCTATGGCTTCCTCTGGGGTGGCGGGTGGGAGACAGGCCGAAGATACGCTACAGCCACCGCCCGAGCTGCTGCCGGAGTCCAAGCCGCCGCCGCCGTCTCAGCCTCTACCGGTCGCCGCGCTCCCGCCACCGGCGGCTCCGCGGCCTCAGTCCCCCGCTGGTGCGAAGGAGGAGAATTACTCTTTTTTGCCGTTGGTTCACAATGTCATCAAATGGTAAGGGCCTAGGAAAGGTCAAGACACCACTTTTTGCGGCCTCTGGTGTCCGTGGTTCCGAGCTGCCAAAGCCTGTGCGCTCTGGACCACGCCCCATTTTTTTCCAGAGGGCCCACATAGTCGCCTTGAGAGTTAAACTTGACTCCCAGGCGAAGCCCTCATACTGATCAAATGCATAGGTTCTGCAGTGCACTGTTCTTGGTCCCGTCCCAGATTCTGCAGGGACTTGGGGATGGATCTCAAGTCCTTACACACATAGCCTGAAGGCCATTTTATACAGTAGTTTTAATTCACCTTCGTTTTGACTGTTCATATGAAACCTAACATGGAATTTCCCACTTGTAGCATTATGTGAGCCCTGAAAAGTTTTCGAATTTTGGTGGACCTCAGATGTTCTGACTCGAGATTCTCACCTTGTACACAGTTTAGTTCCCATTTCAAAGCGAGGCAGCATCTTACTAGTGTGGCTTTGTTAAGTACTAGGATTGTACACAGTAAAGGACCAGCCGTTTACCCCTACAGGGCTTAACGGTTAGAAGCAAAGAAAAAAAAAACATAATAAAAACATTTTTTAAAAGTGGAGAGGGGAGAAGTGGTGCTAGAAAACATTTGAAACAAAGACACAGAAGTTGCTCCAAATGATTGTGTCCCACTATTAACTTTATTCTAATAGAATCTCCAAGGATGTGTCATCGCTTAGGCCCAAAGTCTCCAGTCTCCATGATGGCCTGTGTTTTTGCTGTTCCTTCCATATACACTTAGGTCATTTCCAAGGGGTACGCTGTTTTATGCAAGCATTCTCAAGTGTGCTTTGATACACTTAGGTGGTGCAGAACAGTTCCTGCCTGGTGCCTTTTGGTGCAGTCAGGATTCTTAGCAACATTAGGAGATGGACAGCTTGGCAGGTACAAGCACAAGGACCTGACTTTGAATCCTCATCATTTACATAAAAAGCCAGTCATGGCTGCTCATGCCTGTAGCCCCAGCATATCAGGGCTACAAACAGATCTCCAGAGCTCTGGCCAGCTAGCCTGGCTGACACTGTGAACTTCCTATTTAATATGAGACCCTGTCTCAAGGCAACAAGGTGAAGCGCTACAAAGAAAGACACCCAACCCGTGCATGCCCACCTGTATACTCAGGCCTTCAGAGACCTGTATAACACCCCACACATATGCAAGACGTACCACTTATACATAACAAAGAGTAACATGGATGTATGTAAGTTGCTGCTGGTGTACTAGGACATTCTATTAAAAGGGCAAATTTTATTCATATATTTATTTGTTTGAGACAGGGCTTTGCCTTTGGACTTTTGGTTCTGCTATCTCAGCTTCTGAGTGCTGGGGCTCCAGGTGTGTACCACTACACCTAGCAACTGTGACTCTCACAGTAAAATGTTGAGTATAGTAAGTCCATAAACTAGTGACATCATTATTATCATTATTAAGCTTTAAGAACTACCTATAATTGTCTAGGTTATACTTTTATCCATCAGGCAGTATAATTGATTTTTCACACTAGTGTGAGTGGTACATTCTCCTACAACATTACCACAGCTACTATGTCATTAGGCAAAGGAAAGTTGTACATTATAAGCATTAGATCGTCACTGAATATATGATCTGGCATTGACTATACATGACTGTATAGCCACAGGACACTAGGTACAAACCCCTGAATTTCTTCTAAACCATTGAATACTAAAAGCAAATTAAGACGAGATTACAATTCCAGTCATATTTATGAACAGTGGCATGCCCTTTTGTTAGTGTTGAGGCAGCCTGGGTTTCTTGTTCTGGTGGTTTGGCTCTTGTTTTAGTTAGGGCTACTATTGCTGTGCTGAAACACTGACCAAAAGCAAATTGGGCAAGAAAGGGTTTATTTGACTTACACTTCTGTATCAGTTGTTCTCATTGGAGAAAGTCAGAGCAGGAACCTTCAGGCAGGGGCTGAGTAGAGGCCATGGAGGAGTGACATTCTTACATGCCTTGCTCAGTGCGCTTTCTCTCTTTTTTTATTGTTTTTGTTTCTCCTTGTATTCCTGGCTGTTCTGGAACTATCTGTAGACCAGGTTGGCCTCAAATTCAGAAATCTGCTTGCCTCTATCCTTACATACTAGGATTAATGCCATGAGCCACCGCTGCCCAGCTTCTGTAGGCTTTCTCAACTAGAGCCCAGGGTGACTGACCCACAGTGGGCTGGGCCCTCCCACATCAAGTAAGGAAATGCTCTACGGGCTTGCCCACAGCTCGCCCTTGTGGAAGCATTTTCTCAATTGAGTCTCCTTCCTCTCGACTCACTCAAGCTGTGTTCAGTTGACATAAGTTAACTAGGATAGCACAGCGATCATCTGCCACTTTTCAAATGACTGCAAAGCTCTGGTTCTCACGTTAACTGCTCTTGGCTTCAGACAACATGAACCTCCTGAATATAGGGTAAGGCAGGCTGTCCCCTCTGTGTTAGCTGTTGGCAAATACATTATGAGATGGAAGTGAGGAAAATAAAAACCTCACCATCTCAGGGCAGTGCTGGAGTATTGGGTTATCCAGAGTAACCAGATATACATGCAAACATTTAAAACATGGAAAATTAAAACACAAATGGATACACATTCACCCATACCTCAGGAAGGATGCTCCTAAGCCAGGAGAGCAGTTGGGTTAGGCCAGCCTCAGTGACAGTAAGTGAATTTACCAAGAACACGTTGTGAAGTCAAAATGTCTGAGTTCAAGTCTCTGCTGAAGCTTGGTTTATCATCTTTGTAAATATTTAGTTTTCCTGGGCAGTAATTTTCTGTCTTGATACATCAGTAGTAGATTTCAATGGTGGTACATACCTTTAGCCCCAACACTTAGGCCACTGAGGCGAATCTCTGAGTTTGAGGCTAACCTGGTCTCTGTATCTACTTCCAGCCAGCTAGGAACATTAGGTTCTAACTACAGCTGTGTGACTTAGGCTTGGGCCAGTAGCTGACTTCTCATAGAACTGGGAGAATCTCTAAAGTGCAGACCTGTGAAAGACGGCAGGTTGATCACATGGCTTGTCTAAAGGACGTGCAAGGGATTTTTTTTATTTCCCATATAAGAACAAGCAAATGATTGCCAGAAAACAGCTAGCAAGGGCTAACTTACCTACTGACCCTAAAGCATCAGCCTTGACCATGCCTTCTCCACACCTCAGGGCCTGACAGTGATAGAAACCTCTGCAAGCAGTATGGAAGAAGGTGGTCTAAGAACAGGGAGAAGCCTACTAAGGATGTGCCCACAGTCCCTGCTCCCTCCTCTGCCTTACACAGTTGGGTAACCACCGTCTTCACCTTAGCAAACAATGAAAGCATTGCTCTGCCCAGGGTTGATCCTTTAGAACCGTGGTTCTCACCCTTCCTAATGGTGGAACCCTTTGATATAGTTCCTCATGTGGTGACCTCCCAAACAAAATTATTTTGTTGGTACTTCATAACTGTAATTTTGCTACTGTTAGGAGTCATAACATAAATATCTGATAAACAACCCCCAAAGGGGTTGTGACCCTCGGGTTGAGAACTACTGCTTAAGAAGGAATAGGCCAGAGTCAGTGTAGGACATACATCATACTTTGGGGCTGAGAAGGGAAACAAAGGTTATGACCCCCTTGGCCACCCCTCACTGTGTGGCTGCTAGCCTGGCAGAGAGAATAAGGTGCCTTCCTTCAAGTGTCTGACCAGCAGAAGAGAAAAGACACTGCAAAAGAAAAAGACCCTGGGGAGAAAAGACTTCTTTCTCCAAGAAAAGCCAGGTCCATTATCCTACAAGAGTGAAGATGTAGCACTCCTACTCAGAGCCTTTAATGTTCACTTGTAAGGATGTGACTGGCAGTGCTGGTCATTAGGCATGTAAAAGAAACTGTAAGTAAGAAAGACAGGATCCAAGAGAAAACAGCACGCTCAGTATGATACTGTCTGCATGAAAAAGGTAGGTCCAGTTTGAAATCCCTGGGATGTTGTGTGAGTTTGTAGGCCATCAAAGACATGAGGGCTGTGGCAAGGGGAGGGGAAAAAGGGACTTAGGAAACCTGGATGAGGCCACTTACAGTCCTGAAATTGTAAGAGGGAGGAAGGTAGGGTAGAAACTTGCTGGGTAGGGAAGAAATGCTGTACTCTAGTATTGACTCCTGAGGTCACTGCTCAGAGGAGACAGGAAATTGAGGGCAGCACCTTTCGGGGGGTAAGCCTTTATTCTTGGAGGACTAAGCTGCTGGCAAATCTTACAGCAGGCCTAGTGGTCCACAGTGATGGTTCTGCCAGCCTCTGATGCCTTGTTCTGTGCTTTCCTCAGCTGTCCATGAGCTGTGGCCTCTTTTCCCAGGATGAGTAAGGAAGTAAAGCCTCAAGTAGAGGACATGGCCTTGTTTTAATTAATAAAAGGAACAGTTACAACAGGTGGCTGCTGAGACTATCTTAAGTTTCTTCTCTGGGTTTATTTTAGATATGCATGTCTTTTCAGAAATGGAAGGCCGTAGAAATGGGGACTAGGCTGTGGTGTGCCATTTCCTTGGGCTGCTATCCATTCCATTCTGTGCACATGGAAAAGTCTGGCTCACTGTGGGGGCTGTAAAGAATCCTGTGTGAGATGCAGCCATCTTCACATGTAGGCATTTTGGTATTTCATTTTTGCAGCAGGCACCATGTTGGGATGCACAGCCCTTTGCTCAAGTTTATATGAGGTAAATCCTCTGCTGTGCAACCACTGAAGCAGGGATATGCAGTTTCTATCTTGATAACCATTACTCATTTCCTCTTTTTAGCTGACTCTTCCAAACTTTAGATAGGGCTACTTCAGTTAACTTGAAAACTCTATTAACCTGAAATGGCCCATAAATCCACCACCTGTGAAACAGTAAGACAAATTAAAGACAGATTGCATAGATGGAAATTAGGAAGTAATCTGTCTCTCACTCTTCCCCCACTGCCTTCCTCTCCCAGATCTGTACATAATTCCACTGAAGGCGAGCTGTCCATCCTTGAAACTTTCCACCCAACATGTGTTCTGCTCCTGTAGTTGGAAATGAGACAAGTACTTGGGTCTGCAGAGTCTCAGTGAGTTCTCTAGACTCTCAGAGAAATTTCTAGTGCTGTGGTGTGTGAATATAACACTCAGTTAAAATTAGAAAGAATACATCCAACTTCCATTACCAGTTCATTTCTCCCTTTTCTCCCATACCTCTGCTGCTGCTACTAAACTTTTAACCAGGCTGGTCTGATAGATAGGTTAGAAATGATAGTTGATTGGTGTCTTTATTATTTAAGTATATCATCTTTTCATATGCAATCTTAATTTGCTTGTTTTAAGATGAAGTCTTACTATATAGCTCTGGATGGCCTGGCACTCATGTAGACCAGGCTGACCTTGAATTCAGAGACCTATGTGTCTCTGCATCCTGAATGCCAGATTAAAAGGTGTGCACCATCATGCCTGGCTTACAATTTTAATTTTTTTGGCTTTGCTTTATGTACTCTTGCTTACTAGCTTCCTATACTTGTATTGAGCCATGCTTCTTGTCTCTGCCTTTCCAATGTAAACTCCCAGGTAGTTGACTTTTCTTTCATCTTTGAAATGGTCATGGTGGTTTTTTCCTCCTTAAAATTGTGATTTTGTGTAGTCAGATTTGTTCAGCTTTTCTTTGACTGCTTCCAAGTGTGAGCCAGTGTCATGTGACAAAAGCACCTGTTAGAAAAAACCTATGGGAGAATGTGTTTCCACTCACTGTTTGAGAGTGTTAGCCCATCCTGATGGAGTTTAGCAAAACACAGTCATATCATGTTGGCCAGGAAGAAGAGAGAAGGGAAAAGGGTCAGGGAGAACATACTCCCTGAGGACATGCTCCCAGTGCCTTGATTCCTTCAGCTTTGCCCACCTCCTAACGTCTTTAGAAATTCCCATTTAATAGTGTTTAAAATATGAGCCTGGGGGAGACATTTTATATCAAAGCATAAGAGATTCTTGCTTATTAATTAAGGCCTTGAGTCTAGGGTGTGGCTCAGTGTTGGAGCACTTGCCTAGGGTGTGCAAGGTCCTGGGTTCTATGTACAATGCTACAAGAGTAAAACTGAGTCTGATTTCTTTTTGGTTTCCAAGACAGGTTTTCTGTATGTTGTAGTGTTGGCTAGCTGTCCTGGGACTTGATATGTAGAGCAGGCTGGCCTTGAACTCAGAGTTCTGCCCCTGCCTCTGGAATGCTGGGATTAAGAGTGTGGTACATACAGGGCAAAAGAAAACGTCTTATATAGTGATCTCCTTTTCCTAGGATGTTTGTGCTTCCGGTTTTTTTCTTTTAAGTTTTAGATGTTTGCAGGCTATCTGTGGAGAATAAAGGGTAGGTGAACTGTCTCCTCTGCCTCCTCTTCCCAATACCAGCTACAAAGGTCATGAAATACTGTTTTCCATGTTTGATGCTGCCTTCCAATCATGCATTCAATCTCCAGATGTTCTTTGATCCTCTAGACACCTTAGTCTCTAATACCAAGGTATTTTAGTCCTGAGCTCTTTATGGTTTGTTTATTCCCTTCTGAATTCCTTCTTGCTCCTGCGTTTGCTGCCCAGCTTCCTCGTGGTCATGTGCTGTGGTTAGTGGAACATTTCCTTTTAACCTGCACTGAACTTCACTCATCCAGGTCTGTAACCTCAGTTTTGGATCTTACATCTTGTAGTTACTTTTTTTCCCCCCAAGACAGGGTTTTTCTGTGTAGCTTGGCTGTTCTGGAATTCACACTGTAGATTAGTCTGGCCTTGAACACAGAGATTCACCTGCCTCTGCCTCCTGTGTGCTGGCAATAAAGGTGTCTTACCACCTGGCTTACAGTCGCTTTTTAACTAGTTCCTTTGCCTTTAAAGCCTCTGGAATTCATTCTGTGTGAGTTATCAGGTTTGTTTTTCTTTTTCTGAAATTCTCTAGAGTAGTGTACAGTATAGTAACTGTACCGGCACTCAGGAGGCTAAGATGGGGCAAATCTCATTTGAGGCTAGGCTACATGGTAAGACCTATCTCAAAGAAAAGTTCCTCTAGGGTTCCCTTTTCTTCCTAAATTGAACTCAGATGTTTAGCCCTTTATTCATTGGTCACAGCAGACCACATCAGATGCCCTGTCTAGGCATATGCAGAGCCCAATAGTTACAAGTGTCTTTAACTGGGCAGAGCACTGTGGAACCTGTGTGTCATTAAGGCCACCTCCTACACTGAAGAGTTTTGGGAGCCAGATCCTTCCACCGCACCCACTAACTTTAATTTTTTTTAAACCTTATTTTTTTTATGGGACATTTTATTTATTTACAATACAGATGTCATCCCCTTTCCCCATTTCCCCTCCCTAGAACCCTCTATCCTATACCCCCTCTTCCTTTATACTTTTATACCATTTTGATTACATGCATGTATTAAGGTCAGTTCTAGGTTGAGGGTCTAGCAATACAGTAGATGCAAATAGTCAAGGAACAAGCAATACAATAAACACAAATAGTCAAAGAAAAAGCAAGGCATTGAACCCAGTTATGTGAACACTCCTGTGATCACTGTTTCTAAAGGTTTATCAGGCTGACCAAAGTAGGCTGAGCCTATTTTCCTGTCCTAGCCCAAGGTCATTTTCCATGTTTGAAGCCTACTTCCTTGTTCTAGCCTAAAATTTAGATTCCTGTCTGAAATTACTTCTATGTTCTAGCCTAATATTTAGATTCCTGCTTGAGATTACTTCTTTGTTGTAGCCTACGATTTAGATTCCTACCTGAAATTACTTTGTTCTAGCCTAATGTCAGATTCCTGTCTGAAGCCTACTTCCTTGTCCATGGTCAATGTCATATTCCTGCCAAGCAGCCCATTTCCTTGTCCTTGGCCCCTGTCAGCTTCTTGCCAAGCATCCCCAAAGGCTCTCCACCTCTCCCCCTTTTTTATTTCATTAACAAGACTGAGCCTGTCTTAGGGTGTTCTGACAAGAATGCCTTCCTTACCCATCATGGAATATGCATTATCAAAAGCAATGCACTTATGTCTTAGGTTGGTAAAGCTCTGTGCAGAATCTTACCTGCCCTTGGCTTGCCAGCCTATTAATTTAATAACTTTGTCTGGGGGTACATTAACAGTTTCAAGTCATGTACTTTGCCTGCCAACCTGTTGATATAGTTAGAGATAAGCTTTAACACGATGGGCAGGAATAAAAGTATTCCCAGGACAAGAAGGGCTAGCCTGATCAAGTTATATGTGCCATTCCTGAGGTTTGACCAAAATGGAAATACTGACCTCAGGCCATGGATAATTTTATTGGCATTATCTGCAGCATCAAAGCTCAACAGAGCAGCATTATTTAAATTCATAATCTCACTATGCAAAGTTAACACACCCAGAGAGGTGTTAGGATTATTCCAAATATCCTACAGGTGTCTTTAATTTTTTTTCTAATTATAAATACAATCTTGTGAATTTCAAAAGTAACACTATTCCAATGATATTTGTCATGACACTTGGGATGGCTCCTAACTCTTTTTTTTTGAAATGTTTTTTTAAGGATTTATTTTATTTATATGACTATACTGTAACTGTTTCCAGACACACCAGAAGAGGGCATCAGACCCCTTTACAGATGGTTATGAGCCACCATGTGGTTGCTGGGAATTGAACTCAGGATCTTTGGAAAAGCACTCAGTGCTCTTAACCACTGAGCCATCTCTCCAGCCCCGGCTCCTAACTCTTAAACCCTGAACCTCCTTCAGATAATTTGAATGGGTTATAGAGCATCATCCGTTGTTCCAGACACCTATATAAATCCTTTTGTATACTCAATACATTAGTAACATTTTTTTGCTAGATGGTTAACAAAAACAGTTGTCTTAACTCCTTGTATCAATGCTATTGCAGAAGCAATGGTGCTAGCAAGTAGTGAAGTTAAAGTTGTTATACCAGCAATAATCAAGCCCGCTACCCTCTTGCTTCTGCTTAAAGCCTAACTCACTTCCTCCAGCACTTTCAAACTTTTTTCAGAGAATCAAGGTTTTCTAACACTCAGGGTAGTAAGGCAAAAGCTGGTTGATAGACCCCGTAACAGACATGCCAGGTTTCAACCCACTAACACAATTGGAAGTTGTACAGTCAGTGCAACTTACAATAAATACTGTAGAAGAGACAAAACCAATTTTAGCTTGACAATTAAAAGAGCCTTAAAACATGCACTAATCCTAGTTTGAAATCCATATCCTGTCCCAACTTTCTCTTGCTATTGTAACATCATAGTGAGCTATAGCTAACTTCCAAATATGTCTCTGACAATGTCCAGATCCAGTCTTCCAAAAGTAGACTGTTATTTCCAATATTGGATTGATTTCTAGACCAGTACATGATTGAGTCCTAATAACTGGTCACCCTTAAGAAGAATACAAGAGACATTATAATTTCTCTTTTTGATTCTCTATTCCACGTCTAAAAACTTGAGGCAAGGTAGCTTGTCCCATCTGGGATATAGTCAAGCAAAGATGGGTCAGGAACTTATGTCCCAATACAGCTCCCCAGTCACCCTTGTCAGGGCTCTCAGCAAGCTCACAGGTTGGCATCATTCTTTGTCTCAGCAACAGTATGTCTCACCAGTCTTTTTAGAGTTTCATGGGCCTCTTCCACATACCTTGTTCTGGAGGATTATAACGAAATCCTCATAATAAATTGTTGACAAAAAGTCTCAACTGCTTGACTACAATTGCCAGACCCATTATCTGTTTTTTTTTTAATTGGATATTTTATTTATTTACCTTTCAATGTTATCTCCTCTCCCATCCCCCCCCAAAAAAAAACCCCTATCCCATCCCCCCTTCTCCTACTTCTATGAGTGTATGCCTCCATCCGTCTACCCATTCCCGCTTCTGCTCTTGAATTCCCCAATACTAGAGAATCCAAACTTTCAGGGACCAAGGCCCACCTCTTCCACTGATGTCTGACAAGGCCATCCTAAACTACCTATACAGGTGGAGCCATGAGTCCCTCCCTTTGTGTTCCCAGGCTGGAGGTTTAGACCTTGGAAGCTCTGGTTGAGTATTTTGATACTCCTTCTAAGAAGGACCAAATCACTTTGGTCTTCCTTCTTCTTGAGCTTCATGTGGTCTATGTGTTGTATCTTAGGTATTGTGAGCTTTTGGGCTAATATCCACTTATCAGTGAGTACATACCATGAATGTTCTTTTGTGATTGGGTTACCTCACTCAGGATGATATTTTGCAGTTCCATCCATTTGCCTAAGAATTTCATGAACTCATTGTTTTTAATAGCTGAGTAGTACTCCATTGTGTAAATGTACCACATTTTCTGTTTCCATTCCTCTGTTGAAGGACATCTGGGTTCTTTCCAGCTTCTGGCTATTATAAATAAGGCTGCTATAAACATAGTGGAGTATGTGTCCTTGTTATGTGTTGGAGCGTCTTTTGAGTATATGTCCAGGAGTGGTAAAGCTGGGTCCTCCAGTAATACTATGTCCAATTTTCTGAGGAACTGCCAGACTGATTTCCAGAGTGGTTGTACCAGCTTGCAATTCCACCAACAATGGAGGAGTGTTCCTCTTTCTCCACATCTGCTATCACCTGAGTTTTTGATCTTAGCCATTCTGACTGGTGTGAGGTGGAATCTCAAGGTTGTTTTGATTTGCATTTCCCTGATGACTAAGGATGTTGAACACTTCTTTAGGTGCTTCTCAGCCATTCGAGTTTCCTCAGTTGAGAATTATTTGTTTAGCGCTGTACCCCATTTTTAATAAGGTCATTTGATTGTCTAGAGTCTAATTTCTTCAGTTTTTTGTATACCTCGGATATTAGCCCTCTATCAGATGTAGGGTTGGTGAAGATCTTTTCCCAATTTGTTGGTTGCCGCCTTGTCCTATTGACGGTGCCCTTTGCTTTACAGAAGTTTTGCAGTTTTATGAGGTCCCCTTTGTCAGTTCTCGATCTTAGAGCATAAGCCATTGGTGTTCTGTTCAGGAACTTTTCCCCTGTGCCCATGTGTTTGAGGCTTTTCCCCATTTTCTCTTTTAGTTTCAGCTTAGCTGGTTTTATATGGAGGTCCTTGATCCATTTGGACTTGAGCTTTGTACAAGGAGATAAGTATGGATCAATTTGCATTCTTCTACATGCTGACCTCCAGTTGAACCAGCTCCATTTGTTGAAAATGCTGTCTTTTTTTCCCTGGATGGTCAAACCTTATTTTTAATTATGGTTCTTAAATGTTTTAACTACCCTTTTAACCTAACGCTCACCAGAGGTAATGGGAAACAAAGGATTATGGGGGTAGGTGGAGTGGACCTGTTTAGAAAGGTTCTTTGGAGAAACTCCTGTCTCTGTTGTCTGGAAATCGGTAGTTCAGTTCACAGGTTAGCAGTGCCAGCTTGGCCCACTTGGAAACTCTTCACAGATACACCAGCAGACCAGTTCAGTAGAGTTGGGATAGCAAACATGAATCAGCAGTGGTGGCGCTAACTAGCAGAGACAGCAGGCCTCAGCCTTGGCTCAAGTCAGCAGGAAGGAACAGGAGAATGCCAGAAGTTCTAGCCTGTGCCTCTCTGAGGGAAGCAATGATCAGCAAAGACTCGGAGACCCAAAAGTGTTGCAAAGCTAGTTCTATAAACAAGTCTAGCTCAGCCTCCATCACTGTCAAGTCCTTTCTCTCCAAACATCACATGTCCTCTACAGGTCTTGCCTCAGCACATGTCTTACTGCAGCACGTGTGTCTCTCTCAGCTGACATCATTCTGCCAGTCAGCCCAAGTCCATAAAAGCAACAAGAAACTGCAGCATACTACTAGAAGTTTTTTGGTGGGTTTCTCTCTATGGCGTCCAGACAAATGGAGGTCAACTAGGCATGCTTGTTAGCAAAGAATCTCTCAACATGTGTCCTTTCACATGTTTGCTTTAGCAGAACATCCTCTCTTGTGTGTCTGCTTCAGCAAAACGTTTCTTCACAAGTCTGCCTTAGTCTTTCACCTATGTCCACTTCAGCTAAACCTTCCTTCATGTGTTTGCCCCAGCAAAACACCATCCAACCGACTTTCCAAAGAACCCTTAAATTTCCATTTCAGCAACCTATGTTGCCACTTGATACCTGGAGACTGTGGCTGAAACAGCCCTGCTTAGAGTTGGAGCCCAAACAATAGCTTTCCTCCCTCCATCTCTCCCATAGTTGATGAACAGATATGTGAACATGTAGTTTGTCAGGCCTGGTTGTACAGCCAGCTACTGGGCAGGAGTGAGAAGAGGACAGAGTTCCAGGCCCACCTGGGCAAGAGAAATTGGAAAGAAGACTGGGGATGTAACTTAGTGGTTAAATGTTTGCCTGTCAATCATGAAGCCCTAGATTCACTTCCATACTAGAATTGACAGGCTTTTCATTCATGTATTTTTAATATTTGTTTGTTTGTTGTTTTGAGATAGGGTCTCTCTATATAGTCCTGGCTGTCCTGGAACTACTATGTAGACTAGGCTGGGCTTGAACCCATAGAGAAATGCCTCTGTCTCAAGTGATGAGATTAAAGGTGTGCGCCACCACATGAAGCTTGAAAGGATGGAGAGAGGAAATGCTTGTAAGAACTATTATCAATCCCTCTCTCTGGGGCCTCTTTGTGTATATAGTGAAACTACAAGGGACATAGACTGGAAAGGAGGAGTAAAGCAAGACCTTGAAATTCAGCTTATCTCATCTGAGTTTAGAACTAAGTGTCCCAGCCTGCCAGTCCTGAGGTGAGCTATTCCTGTTGTCTCCCTGCTTGTCTGCCACTTTTTGGCCCACCCAGTTAGTAGTCGATTTGGGAACTTAAGCAATGTGGTTTTCATTAACTGTCATCCTTTCACCAGATGTCTTAGGTTACTAGTGCGTACAGGAGAGCCATCCTTGTTGACCCAGCACAGGGAGTTCAAGTGTGGAGCTTGAGCATCCCTCTCGCCTGCTCAGCGCAGGTCAGCAAGACCTCTTTTATGGGAACAGGGCGTTGCTGACCTGCCTCATCCCACACACAGGCTCCTCGCCAGCTGAGACCTTCTGGGCTGTGTAGGAAGCACCCCCACAGATGATGTTTGGGATTTGCAGTTCTGCTGGCCTGTGTCCATCTTGTGCCTACTGTCTCTCTCAGCTGTGTCCTGGAGCAGAAAAGGTGCCTTTAGGACCTGTTTGAAAACTGCTTAGAAGAGCTGCTTCTCTGTGTCTGCTTCTGTGCCAGTTTTTGCAGACTCACAGTAGAAGTACCCAGGTCCTGATGGCCTCCATGACATGGGCAGCCTCCCTTCCAGCAGAAAATACAGTAAAAGAAAAGCTGCCAGGGAAGGGGTCCTGGGAAGTGAAAGTTAAAAGTACTTGGAATGGCCCCTGCATCCTCTCACAGTTGAATTTGTCCTGTGGGTATGTTGGGGTGGAGGGCCACCATAGTTCTTAAGAGGCATTGTGACCTGCTCAGACTTGGATTTCTAAAGGTGGATAGGACAGAGGGCTTGGGAAGAGGAGAAGACTCTGTGTCTGAGAAGCAGTGGGATAGGTTGTCTGAAGTAGTCTGGGGGAGGGGGAATTAGCTGGACACATAGCTGGGAGAATCAGAGAGAGCAGCCTTAGTGGGTAGGGGCTGCTGTCCTCCATGGATGTAGACAGAGATGGCTGTTCCACTCTGGATGCTTGCAGGCTCCTCAGACTCCAGGGAGAAAAATCTTGATGCTGGAGGAGGAGCTAGACTTAGGAAAGGGGGAGTGGGAGTTGCTGGGAGTGAGCAAACAAGCCTGAAGGCATGCTGTAGAACAGTTGTTGTTGTTTTTTTTCCAAACTTCTTTAAGTAGCAGAACCTTCCATAACTTGAAGAGAATGAAAACAGGCAATCCTGTGGCAGATGAAAGCTGGTGTGGGAGGTCCAGAGCCACTGGACCAAAGACCTGGTGGGTGCTGCCAGAACTCCAGAGAAAACCAGACCACTGCGAGACAGGGAGGAGCCACGGACACAGTCAGGGAGGCATCTGGGAGTTTTGCAGAAGTGTATGTTTATGTTTGGGATGGGGGTCTTAGTGTGCTACCTAGACTCAAACTTGTTTTTCCTGCCTCAGTCTCCCAAGAAACTGGGATTATAGGTGTCTGTGTGCCTAGCTCACGGTATTCTGACAGTATCAGTCAAAAATTATATAAAATCTTTAATCCAGATTTCTCCTGGTATGACATCTTTCCAGAATACTCGCACAGTTATATAAAGATTCAGATACACAATGTCCATTGTCATTTTGATGAGTTGCAAACATTCCAGATAATCGTTTGTAAAATAATTTCACAATGTAATGAAATATATATTAATGTAGAAAGACAGGAACGAGAGCCACGTTTGATATGCTTCTGTCAGAATAACAAAAGTATACATATGGTTGTCTGTTATTGCACATTTTGAAATGATCTACAACAGTTTACATCATATGCTAACACGAGTGTGTCTGAGACTTGGAACTAAAAGGACTTTCCTTTTTTAACATATTTATCACTTTGAATTTCTTCCCTCCAGCATCTACTAAATAAGAGAAAAATTGCCCTGGGGAAAGTGAAAGCCCCTGGAGTCAGTAGTGGAGGAGAAGCTGTGAACAGAGGAGACTGAGGGTGCTAGGCCAGGGTGGTCAGCAGACAGAGAGTGCATGCTTCTGAGGAGGATGGACATTTGACAGAGAAAGATACAGGCCCCCAGACCAGGTTACCAGAGGTGAGGGGAGTGGCTGGCCTGCTGGCCCATGCCTTCCCCTGCTTTTGCATTGCTGGAGGACACACTGCCCATTGTTGCCAGTTTGCTTCTGTGCAAAAAAGAAATTGGGGAAAACCAGGGCATGTTCTTAAATGCACCCATCTTTCCTAGCCTTTTATCCAAGAGCCTGGGACACATGTCCAAATGCCTATGCTAGCTGCTCGGAGGATGCTCTGCTCTTCCTGCCCCCATGGCTATAGTATTTCTGCCCACTCTTTAAGAAAGCACAGTAGAAGGGACCACGATGCTCTAACTTTGTCCTTGTTTGTATGATTTCCATCGATCCTGACCTAGTCTCTCTCTCTCCCTTCTAAAGTTGGATGGTGACTAACACTGAGCACAAAGGCAGGCCCATTTAGAGCTTTCTGCTTTTATTCCTTCACTATCAAGTCTGACCCTGTTCTTTAGGCCTGGGGATTTCACTGTTTCACAGTCATCCTGGCATAACAGGTTCCCTCTTGGTTCAATCAGGTTCCTGAATAGATGCTTTCTTCACCCCAGACTTCTATGCTCTTTACCACCACCAACTAGGGCAGGTGAATGGCTCACTGCAGAGGTCTGCAGCCCAGCTCCCCTCCCTATGGGTTCTGTTCTTGTCTGAAGGCTACCCCCTTTCTCCAAAGTTCACCCTGTAAAGAATGGGTATCTGGAGTGTGGAGAGTTTCAGAAGTGAACATCTGAAACATGGCCCACACTTTGCTTTCTGAGTTAGAATTCTTTTGGGCTGGGTTATGTTTACTTCAGGAATTATTATTACTATAAACCTCCTTCCCCGTCTTAATTTTGTGAGGTTTTTTTGTTTGTTTGTTTTTATTGTATCTTTCTAGACTTGTGATGTAAACCAGTTTTGTTAAAAGTGTACTTTAAATTCTGACAGCAGCTCAGTGGTGGTCCTCACTGTCTGCACACTAAGCAGGAACTGGTTCCAAAGCTCCTCTGTTTCCTGGCCTTGGGGCAGTGCCTATGTTCCTAGGGTTATGGTTCTTTTGCTTTAGTTTGATAGCAAGAGTGGGGATCTCTGCCATGCCAGGACTGTGAGAGGATAGGGGTGATCTGCCTTCAAAATGACCTCAATCCAGAGGAAGGCATCTTCAGAGATGTGGTGGAGGAGAGCCTGTGTCTGCTGAGAATGGTCCAGTAGCTTGTAGCTGGTTTAAAGTGCATAACTAGCTTTATGAGAGTTTGTCTTTATGTTAACAGACCTAAGCAAGTGCCACAGTTCAGTGAAACGAAGGCCCTGCTAACTGGCAAAGCCTCCTGGTTAGCCTACAGATGGCTCAGGTCAGGTGAAATGAGTGTTTCAATGAGTTTGTTTTTCTTTGGCTTTGGAAGGGTCACCTGATGATTGGTGATGGTGACTCATTTAGCACAGCTGAGCCTTGCTTTCCAAGCATTCATTCTTTTGGCAAGTAGTGTTTTGGAAATGTTAGTGGGTTTGTGTATGTGGTGTGTGCACACATGTGAGTGGTGGGGGAGGCAGAGGCGGGCACTTGTGGTGCCCAGTTTTATCACACTTCCCTGTGTTCCCTTGTATAGAACCTGAGACTTGCTGTTTCACCTTCTGAGGTCTGCCTGTTTCTACACCCCCATCTCACCCCAAGCCTGAGCTGGGTTTATAGGCATGCGTGCCCCTGCTTTCACATGGGTGGTGGAGCTCCAAACTCAGGATGTCATACTTGTGGAAGTGTTCTTGATCCCCAGGTGTTTCTTGAGTGTAGTGTCCTATATGTAGGGCCAGGTTGGTGAGACAGCTGTGATGAAGCCAACTTGGTCCCTGCCATCACAGAGAGTTTAAGTATCTGACTTGTCAAGTGTGCTAGTCGGGAGTGTTTTTATGAGCTTAAAGCTAAAGAACAAAACAAATAAAAGATGAATTCCTGTCTTCTGGGGAAGGCAACCTAGTCAGGGGACAGACATATCTAACAACATTCTAAAAGGTATCAGAGGGTGTAGAACAAGGAAGCCATTGTGGAGATGAGCTACACATGCTAATAACTGACTGCCTTCTACTCCCCCTCTGACCCAGCATGGACAAGGACAGCCCAGATCTCCACCAGGACCTGAACGCCCTCAAAACAAAGTTCCAGGAGATGCGGAAGCTCATAGGCACCATGCCTGGCATCCACGTGAGCCCTGAGCAGCAGCAGCAGCAGCTACACAGCCTCCGAGAGCAAGTCAGGACCAAGAACGAGCTTCTGCAGAAGTACAAGAGCCTCTGCATGTTTGAGATACCCAAGGAGTAGTGCCAGCTCCCAGGAAAGCTGCCAACAGACTGAAAGCTTCACCTGTGCTGTCCAGCTCCTTGGGAGCCCAGTTCTAAACTGAGGGCACATGTGGCTGGTGTGGTGCCTCAGTGGCTGTACTCAGCCTTGACTATGTGTGCCCTGGGCTCCATCAGCAGATCTACAGGGCACAGAGGGAGAGGAAGTAGCTGTTCCCTTCTTTCCCTCAGCTCCTCCCACTCCCGATACCATCAGCACAGTATCAGGTACATACTGTTCCCATTAACAGCAGTTTCATGAAGCATTTGCATAGAATTCTTGGGGTAAATTAGGCCTGCACTCAGATGGCATGGATTTATTATAATTAAAGAAGGCTGTGAGAGTATGAACATTGTTTTGAAAGGCCAGAGGGTGGGTGGCTTCTGCTTGAAAACAGTTCACTTCCTTTTTTGTTTGAACTACTGAATGAAACTATATTGCTGGGGGCGTCAGCCCAGAGCTCTGCGAACCAACCACCAACTCCAGTTTCCAGCCTCCTGCATGTTAGCAGTATCTCCCTTTATCTCCATCACTTCGGGCAGTGCTCAGAATAGCCAAAGCACTGCTTGCCTGGGGCCCTTTGTCCTTCCCACGCTGGCTCAAGGAGGCTGTTAAGCAAGTGGCTCTACCCTGATTCATATGCCTTGGCTTACCTGTCATCTCCCCTCTAGCCAAGGAGTCAGTCACATTTGCTACCCTGCACACGGTCCCGGCACGCTTCTGGTTTGGAGCAGAGTGGCTGGCAGGAGCAATTAGGCCAGTTTCTCAGCCAGGGGTAGGTGTGGTTTGAAGGGTATGGGGAGCTAAGTCTGGAGGTGCCATAGCTGTGTTGAGTGTGCCCAGCGAGTCCCAGGTAGGACACTGTGTTCCCTGTCTCCCAGGCACTGTTACATTGAGGGCACCATGGCTCTTTACTTCTCTCAGGAGGAAGGTGAGAAGTACCCAGTATTGTTTGGATCTTAAAATGGGCACAGCCTGGGCTGACCAACTTAGGACTTAGCAGGTGCCTGCCAACTGGCTTTGTTGGCAGGAGCGCTGGCTGGGGATGTGTTTAGCAAGTGTTCTGGTGCGTTGTCTATCCAGGACACTTCACACTGGGACCCAGAATGTGTGAAAGAGGGTTTTGACTTCCAGTGGTTTGGGCAGAAAAGTGGGCTGAGTTTGAGTAGAGGGTGCCAATTAAGCTACCTCTGCTTGGGACCGTTATTTAACTGAATCAGTTACTTTCTGCAAAGTTGAAGCTGTGGCTGGGCCAGTTTTAAGGCTCTGACCGTTCCTGTAAGCACAGAGCACATGGAATGCAGGAGCTTCAGATCTTCCCGACAGGGAAGAAAGGCTTCCTCAAAGAGCTGGAGGCTTAGAGGCTTTCTCTGTTCCAGTGTGTTGACCTGTCACATTTTCAAATACATAATTAAAAGTATGTTCTGCTCTCAGGACACATGGTTTCCCTGTTGTCTCTGTCTCTCTCAGTGCTAGGAGTCAGACCCTGGAATTGCAGGTCTTTATAATGAAGCATTAGAATGGTATGTTGAGTAAGTGGTGCAGAGGAAAATGGTCACCATGCTCCTCCTTCCACCCAGCATGTGTATCTGGTAAACTAGCACAGAAGCCTACATGTCTCCTGCAGCGGGCCCTGGGGAGGCCAGCCATTCATTGTTGAAAAGTGAGGGCCTTTCTGAGATTTGAGGAGATGCAGTTCCTTGGAAATGATCCTTCCCAAAGCAGGGTTGACAAGACCCCTGCCCCCCAGGACAATTTTGAGCATCCCTTGAAGGTCAAGACCCTCTTGAAAAGCCAAGTATTGGCTCAGTGGCTACAACAGTTGTGCTGACTCCTTAGAGACCAAGTTGACCCCTGCACAGAGTGCCTCTGTTTGTCAGCAGCAGAATTGGAGGATTAGAAGGTGACACTTGCCCTAAGTTGACAGTAGGAGTGGCAAGGAGATCCAGGTCACAAATTATGAGCCCTTAGCCACAGGAAGTAGGCAAGTGCAGAGGAGACGGGCCCACCCGCTTGAGTGCTTCTGGGACCTGCCTTAAGAGCTTTCTACTTTCCCTGTCTAGGTCCTGGGGCAACCCTGGGGCAAGGGATAAACATCCAGGGCAGCCATCTTCCACACACCTCTCCAGCTCACCTCCTTAGTTGTAATCAGAGAGTTTCAAGTATGACAGCTTCCTGTCACCTGCCATGATTAACAGATGGGCTGTGTGGAGGAGAGTATGAATAGTCTCCAAAACAAAGCCCCCTGTTACAGGCCAGGCTAGGCAGAGGGTAGACAGAAAGCCAGAAGTTAGAGCATGCCCTCTTGGAAGGGTGAGACCATTTTCTGAAAGCCAGGTCCCTCTCCAGTTCTTGGCCACTGACACTGAGGCAGGAAGCATAAAAGCAAAGCACCATTTTCCATTTTTTAATTATTTTATTTTAAATTAAAAAAAATAATAAAGACCTCACGCAATAGAAATGTAGAGATTTTGTTCATGACACATTGACAATGGAACTATTAAAGTGCAAGTTTTGTGTTTTGTTTTTCTTTTGGGTAATTGCACACACACATGTAAACAAGTCGCTTGGCTATGATTGAACCCCCCACCTCGAGCCAAAGTTTCCAGTTTGCTGATGACAGAGGTGGCTGACAGCGGTCATGGCAACACCAATCACAGACAAGATAATGCCCTGTTAGTCCTGTCCCTGAAAGAAAGCAGGACAGTTACTTGAAGTCTCACAGGCTGGTGAACTTCACACACTCTCTCAAGTCTCTGAGAAAAATGCCAAGTACCCCTCTGCTGGGTCCTGGCATCCCAGAATCGGAGGCAAAAGTCCCAATCTTAGCTAGTTCTCTTTCCTTTCACAGCAGATGACTGTCCCTTACTGGCTTGGCAGCGTCTCCCTGGTGCACAGGGCTGGGTCTCAGAAAGGGAGGGAGAGAGGGAGGAGGCCAATTGGAGCTCCTGTGGCACAGAACGCGCAGGCAAGCCCGGGAATCCGATTTGACTTTTGAACAAAAAGGGTCCTCAGGTTTTGTGGCTGACCCTGGGGGCTCCTAACTGATGACACAGCGCTCCTTGTCCTTAGCCTGGCTGCCGACACTGGTTTTTTCACGAATGTACATGAGGTCGCTGTGCACGCTGGGTCTGCGAGCAAAGGGCGCCAAGATGCCAAAGGCATCGCCATGGTCGCCCCCGCCTCCGCTGCCCGCACGCAGTAGCTTCTTGTTCCTCAGAGCCTTTTTGTGCAGTACGTCGCAATACTGCACAGACACCTTGCGGTGCAAGTCGGGGCTCATTTCACTAGGCAGCTTGGCCATGGCAAAGAGCGCACGGAACATCTGATCTAGGCTACTGTTCTTCTTGGCCGAGATCTCGAAGTAGGCACAACGCTGAGGGTCGTCACCCACCAGCTGCTCAATCTCCCGCTGCTCTACTTCGCGGTAGAAGTCCCGGTCCCCTTTGTTACCGCAAATGACCAGCGGGACGTCCACATTCTCTTTGGTTTTGTTCTTGAGACAGGACTTGGTGTCTAGAATCTGCTGTTTGAGCCTTTGCACCTCCTCAAATGAGTCGCGGTTGTCTAAACTGAACACCAGAATGAAAACGTCTCCTACAGAGGAACGAGAGGGAAAGGTGAGGGCAGCTGCCAGGCACGGAGGCGCGGCCCCAAGCACGACACACCAGCCCATCCGCTCCCCGCAAGACTCCGGCCCCACGGTCCCCGTCGGCACCCCACTCACCTGTGAGGATAGAGAGGCGCCTCATGGCGGGAAACGGATGATTGCCGGATGTGTCCAGTATGTCCAACTGGTAGACTTCGCCGCGGATCGAGTAAAACTTTCGGTGGAAGTCCTCGATGGTAGGGGTGTAAGCGTCCTCGAAGCGGCCCGTGAGGAAGCGCGACACGATGGCCGTCTTGCCCACTTTGGATGAGCCAAGGATGACCATCCTGTAGCAGTTCTTGGCCGGGATACTCAGTTCAGAGTCGCTCGGGCACATCTTCTTGATCATCGCGGCCAGTTTCATTGGGCAGAGGGGCCCCGGGGGCGAATGCGTGGCCGAGAGAAGGTAGAGGGCTGCAGAGAACTCCGGAGTGGCGGAAGAGCTTGGCCTCGGGACCGCAAGAGCTGCTCTGGGCTCTTGAGTACAGACAGCGGGCTCTGGTTTTCCGCGCCCCACACCGCTCTTATATGCAGCTGGCCGAAGCCCGGGCTGGCACCTCCCAGCCAAGGTGCGTCACGTCCCGCCCCCGGACGCTCCCGGCTCCTCCTAGACGCAGCGACCTCCGCCTTGGAGCCCGAGGCTCCGCTCCAGACCTACGTGCGCTGGAAAGAAAACAAGTCCAAACTACCGCCACGCGAGGATCTGGCGCTTCCCACTGCTTTGGCCGCAGAGGTCCTTGCTGTGCTATTGACTCACTTACCTCTGGGATCCCCATTCTCTCAACACTAGTGCACAGACGCTCACTTTTCTTGAACCTCAGTTACCCCAAAAATGTGACCTGGTGATAGCAACAAGTTTGCTGCCCATTTGCCCCAGCGCCATCCCCATAACACACCCCCACCCCCACCCCCACCCCCCGCCGGTGGTGCTCTTCTGGACTCAGTGTCCAGTGTTCCGCGCTTTGCGCTTTCGCCACCAGAGGGAAGCAGGGAGCCCCACGGACACAGGGATTCCTAAGGTTGTGGCCACTCCCGAGACGGGCAGGAGGCTGGCTGGGGAGTCAGACTAGGGGTTTTGTCATGGCCTTCCATTCCTTTGCTCTATTCTCCCAACTAGAGATAATCTGGTCGGTGGGGACCTCAGTAAAGGAGAGTCTGTTCCTGACTTTAGAGACAAGCCCTTTAAAAAAATGCAAAACAGGACAGCGTCCCCTACAGTCTCCTATAGCTTTCTGGACTTTTCCTTCTCGTGGGCCAATCATCATCATTTTGCATTGAGGGAGCAGACTGGGGTCGGTGATCTCAGAGGAGGCCTGGGAGCGCAACCTCTCTGTAGCTCAGTTTCCCTTTCTGGAGGATGACACCGGTTCCTTGACTGTGAAAGAATAAGTGCAAACACTTTCCAAGACCAGGGCCTGGTCGGAACAATAAAAGGATCATATCAGGGAGGCTGCCCAAAGGAGGAAACCAGTGACAGGTTGATCAGTAACCAGGACTGAGTAATGCTGGAGGAGAAATAGGACGTGTCTACTGCTTGTAACTGATGACAACGTCTAGCTTTGCTTTTATTCTGCTTTGACCTTGACTGATTTAGGAGAGGCCCAGAGACCCACCGGCTGACAAATGCCACTCGCCCATCCAGGCAGTCTTGGTGTCCCACAGGTAGGGCTAAGATATTCCCACCTATGGAGATGCTTGTGCTGTGTTCCCAAGGTTTCATCCCTTCCTTGTGACCCAGGATCTCAAAAGAAACCCAGTCTAGATCAGCAGTAGGCATCCTGCCTGGGGCCCACAAGACCTAGGTGTATTGATTTGGTGGTCCCTGTGCTAAGTGATAATGCTCTCCCTGGAGACAGCGCTGGAGACAGAGAAGCAGCACTCTGCATTTAACAGTTGGAGGAAGTAAAGCACTGGGAAGCACGCTGCTAGCCTAGTAAGCAGGCTACCTGGCTCTCGGTCGTCCTTTCCTCCCCTCTGCCTGTGCCCCACAACGGCACCCACTACAGAGGCTGCTGCTGTTGTCTGGCCCATTTCAATCTAGCGGGATATCCATATTTACTGCCCCCCCCCTTCTACATCCATGTCAATCGAGTAACCGGGACTCATCAACCAGACCTAGGGCAGGCCAGTTGGGGTAAGTCCCTCACCACTCTTGCTTCTTGCCCTTGCTGCTGCTCCCCTCCCTTCTCCATCTGGGGTGTCTGCCCTCACCTGTGAGGAGGACCTGAGCCTCGACCAAACAAAGAACTGCTGTGTTCAGTAAGAAGCATAGAGCGTTCACTGCAGGAAGAGGCCTCTTAGTGGGCCAAGCGATGGCTGCCCACCCCAGACTGAGTCCCTATTCCTCTGCCCCCAGAAGGCATTGTGTGGAAGGCCAGGGCCTGACTCAGGATGGGCAGAGCCAATGTCACTATTCCCCTGAGTCTCCAGTCCAGGAAGATCCAAGGAATAATAGAGGGATGGCAGGATCAAAGAGACGGTCCAGCTCTACCACAGACATCCAGATGGCTAAGGCACGGCTTAGATTCATGGCCTTCTCTCCTTCCACGGTCAGTGTGATGGCTGGGTCTGACATCACACCTCAGTCCCTTCTAGATGCAAGGTGACTGGCAGATAGTGGTGGTTTCCTGACACCTTCAAGGTTCATTTACCCAGCTCCATACCCTGTGAGGTGGACTCCCTCCTGCAGGCACCTTCACACAGCCTCTGCTACCGAGTCTCCAGTTGCAGGAACACTGCGGGGTCTGGAAGACAGGCAGTGCATACAGTCCCACATTAGCCCAACTACCATCTGTGCCCTCAGGACACTGCCCCCACCCCCCCCCCCACGGGACAGCATGTGCATCCCTTTCCCAGAAACTCTGGGAGCCACTATGGAGCTGTCTTACCACTCAGGTTTGTCACAGTGCCATGTTTCCTGCTCAGAACTCTTACCACCTGATCAAATGCTGAGGGGAGCCCAGCAGAAGACAAGGGCCTGTGAGCCAGAAATGCCAGCCACAGCCCCATCCAGAAGCAAAGAGGATTCAGAAGGTTCTTTGAAGTTGGGTCACAGAGAAGGGCACCAGGTACCACCATGTTACCAGGTACCACCATGTTACCCACAGGGGCCAAGCCCACTGCTGCCAGCAAAAGCCCACAGCTTATCTCCACTCCACTTCCTGTGCAGTCCTGATGATGTGAAGTGATGGAGACGCCATGAATAACTCTTGAGAGGTCACATTCCTAAACACATACCCCAAAGCAATGGAAAGAAGAGGTACACACAAGTGTTCACAATGGTGTGTTAGTCACAATCGTCTCGAAGTGAAAACCACCCAGTGTCCACCCACTGAATGGATAAACAAGATACCATCTACCTACAGTGCAGTGTTCAGCAGTAAGAAGGAAAGGCTCCGCTATGGCTTGAGTACCCCCATCAAAGCACTCACTGAATCTGAAGCCCCCCTGGAAACTGTCAGAGAACAAACTTAGTCACCTGTGGTTTCTAGTCTGGTAGTGGGATCTCCCTCTGGGAGTGATCATGGTTAAGCCAGGGCGCAGAGTAGGACTGCAGTCTAGTGGGCTTCATTAGAAGAGCAGCAGAGAGGTGAGCCAGGATGTGCGGTCTCATCATGCAAGGCATTAGGTCTCCACCAGCAAGGACCTCACCAACTATGGACACTTGCTAGAGTCTGGCGATTCAAAGTCTGGGTCCCCAAAGGGTGCTCTTGGGAGGTGGCAGACCTTTAACAAGTGGCGCCTGCTGGGTAGTCTTTAGGCTATTGTGAGGGTAACTTTAAATGTGGTTGTAGAGCCCCAACCCCTTTCTCGTTTACTCTTTACCTCTTGGCCATCGGGTGAGCAGCTTGCCCTATTATGTCTCCCAACACTATGCACTGGCTTCATCTGGATTCGAAGCAACACAGCCACTAATCAGGAGGCAGCCCCAGCTCTCTGGCAACCAGCCCACTTCAGACTTTTGAGCCTCCCGGTGTGTTCCATCCCATCCCTGTCTCCTGCTGGATTCCAACTGACACCTGGGATTCAGACACATGTGCCCAGTCCTGCTTGGTGTATGAAGAGGACACTCATGGTCTGTGGTCCTCAGAAAAATATTTAGGTCTCATTCCTCTCCCCAGAGCCCTCTGCAGCCTCTTCTCCCCTCTGAAATCACATGGTCTCCATGTCTGCCTTGGCTGTTGCCTCCACCCAGCTGTCAGGGAGCTGGGGCTGCCTCCCCACTCTGCCCATACCCACAGCCTGGCAACTGAGCCAATAGGTACATGCAGGGATGCCAGTGATAGAGCCAAGCCTCTCTTGGTGCAGAGGACTGGACAGGGGGACACCAATGGCAAAGGGGGGCATCTCTGCCCCATTTAGTGCCAAGGGTACCAATGTTTCTCTGGCCCAGCCTTACCAGGACACCTGCCTGAGTTTCAAGATAAGACATACATGGTATTATCTACAGTGAGGAAACAGGTAAAGTCTGCTTGCTTCCATGGTCTTTTTGCCCAAGACAGGGTATGAGGGAGGGGCAGGGCTCGGGATGACAGCCCTAGACTCTGTCAAGGGCCCAGGGCAATAAGGCTCTGAGGCCACACTAATAAAAGATGTGGTTCTTGTCTGCCCAACTGGAGACTCCAACAGATGTTCTGGCCTGGGGCTGGGAGTGGGAACCCAGAGGGCCTGGAAACGTGAGGCGGAGACTTGTGCACAGTGAGATGGTAAGCCTGGGGCACTTGTAAAAGCCCATGCAAGCCTTGGCCAGGGTCCTAGGTGACAATAACAGGATGTCAGGAGAGGCCAGCAGCCATAGATGCTGTCTCATGAGCCCCCAGGACTGGATAGCCCAGGGCTGGAATAGGCATAGGCGGATCCTCTGGATACCCAAATCACAAGGTTTTCTGGGCTAGTGAGGCACCCTGGCAAAGGAACTCAGCTGAGACTAAAGAGATGAGGGTCTCTGATGAGCTGGGACAATCATCCTAAAGTCCAGCAAGCTTAGGTATCCCTAAGCCATCTATCAGAAGCCTGGAGTCCTGGAGGTCAGGCTGGCCCTAGCTGCTAATGGCCACACAGTGACAAAGAGCAGAGGAAGGCTGTTCTTCGGCTCCCTCTGATGACACTCTGATGAGTGTCAACTTGAGACCCCACCTTCTCAGTCACTTGAGACCCCACCTTCTCAATCACTTGATACCCCACCTTCTCAGTCACTTGATACCCCACCTTCTCAGTCACTTGAGACCCCACCTTCTCAATCACTTGAGACCCCACCTTCTCGGTCACTTGTGTTCTGCCTACACATCCCTGTAGTGAGAATTCTGGAATTTATTTTTTATTTTTTTATTATTTATTTATTTATTTATTTATTTATTTATTTTTGGTTTTTCAAGACAGGGTTTCTCTGTATATCCCTGGCTGTCCTGGAACTCACTCTGTAGACCAGGCTGGCCTCGAACTCAGAAATCCACCTGCCTCTGCCTCCCAAGTGCTGGGATTAAAGGCATGCACCACCACCGCCCGGCTGGAATTTTTTTTTAAAAACACAGAAATATAAGAATGTGTTTTTGTTTTAATCCCAGGTATGGGTTGGACAGTCTGCTTCAGATTGTCCACAGCAGCTGACTATGATGTGTCTCGTGCTCTAGCAGGGGTGTGAGTTTGCCAGCTGCAGATAGTTTTTGCGACTGTGTGACGTTTAGAATTCTGGGAGACTTTTCAGAGGGTATATAAATGCTAGAGCCCCAATAGGTGGGTTTGGTGGGTTGTTGGTTGCTGTTTGTTAAGTAGTCACGTGCAAAGAAGAAAGAAGAAGAAATCAGATATCCTGATGGTGAAGATCAAACTTGCTCCAAAGAACTTGATGCCCCAGGAGCTTTGGGCCATCGAGGTTAAACCTGACCTAGTCTTCCCTAGAAACAGGTTCCTTGTCAGGAATTAAGATGAAAACTCATGTGACTCGTAAAGATATCCCCCCCACGGGTGAAAATTCTTACAGACCTGGAAAAGCCAGAAGTATTGCAAGTCAACAAGCTGGTGCTAAACTCTCTGTTCGGCCCACAGGGATCTCGAATGCCTCACTTCGAGCAGGTGGGCCGGGTCATGTTTGAGCTCAAGACTCTGGAATCTTCTGATCTTACCGAGATCTTAATTTACGGCTCTGAAGACAAGAAGTTTCGGACTAAATGGATGCTTCAGTCCATGGCTGAGAGGTGCCGCCTGCGCCAGGAAAGAGGCATGCTCAAGCTGGAGGAAGGCATGGAGGTCCTGGAACTAGACCAGGGTTCGAAGAAGTAAAGCCAGTTTCCAGTCATTGTGAGTCCCACCTGGACACAAGCTGTGGCTGGCCAGTGTTTGGTTCTGACATGAGTTTTTTGTTTTTTGTTTTTTGTTTTTGGCCTGACATGAGTTTTAACTTTGTTAGATCCTTCAAGATATTCTTGGATCCCTACTGTGTATTCTGATGTGAATATCTGCATGTCATCATTAAAACATTTAAAGAGCCAGAAAAAAAAAAAAAAGAACTCGATGCCCCTAATCAGAGGGAAGTGGTCTAAGGATAACACTGCCCCCTTTCAAGCCCCTGGCTTTATTCAGGGGTCCCCTTTCTTTCCTATCATTTTTCCCCCTCATCTAGAGTTAGGAGGTTGAAAGGATAGAAGAAAAAGGGTGGAGAAGGGTGCAAGAAGAACCCACACAGTAGCAGAAGCTCAGCTACACACACATAGTCTCTCCAGCAGATTCTATTCTACCCAGCTCAGATAAAGGTGGGGGGTGTCCACGACAAGCTTGGTGGAATGTAAGGACTACTTAATTTGATAGGCCTACGTGTTGTGGATTTGATCTAACACTTGTATTATGTTAACTGGGTTCCCAAAATTGTATGAGAATCCACATGTAAGATGCTGAGGGTCCCTGTCCCTGGCTGGCTTTGATTGGTAAATAAAGTTGCTGATGGCCAATGGCTGGGCAGGGAGACAGGACTTTAGGATTCTTGGCCAAGGGGACCAAGAAAGGAAGGAGGATCAAGAACTGCCATGATGGGAAAGGAGAAGGACCAGGCCTGAGAAGTGCAGGCCAGAGAGACAGCCAACATGTAAGAGTTGGGAATCATGGTCCAGGAGCCTGCGGATGGGTATACTGAGGACCGTGCTACCCAAGGAGATGTGAGTAACACTAATCACCTATGACAACACCTCCACCCTCAGGTTGGTGGATGTTGAACTGGGTTCTGGGCATCGAGGGCATGTCCTGGGAGTGCGGGGGCATGGATGGCAGGTGACCACAGTGTCTGACGCCTAGGAAAGGTTGTAGCTGCAGCCAGTTCTATTGCTGAGGTCTTCTGAGACAGATCTCTGTGAATCCTAGACAGCACCAGAGGCTGCACTGGAAAGAAAGGGCCAAACCAATCCAGCACAGGAGCCCTCAAGGGATGTAGTCTTTTGCCCTGCCCAGCCCTCCCACAGCCTCGAGCTCATGTCTGACCCCACTCCTGGGACCAGGATAGGAAGGGGACCAGAGTGGTGCTGAGGTCACAATGCCTTTATTAGTGTGTTGGGGCATGGTGGGGATGGGGGCCTCAGCAGTCACACAGCAGAATGCCTGAGGCCCCCATGACTGGTTTCCAAGGCACAGGTACAGTGGCCAGTGCTGCTCTCCGCAAGAAGGGTTGTTGCTTGGGGCAGCCGGGAGGCCAGTTCGGCTTTGCAAAGATCCCTCATGGCCCTGTCAGCTCCTTTTGTGCAACCTGGAGGCTTTCTGTCGGTAGATTTCAGCAGTGAAGGGCCTGTGGGCAGAGGAATGTTCCAGTAGGTTGTTTCAGGAAACTGCTGTACCCCACCACCAGAACCTGCTCCCCCAGTGATAGGACCCACATTCCCACTGTCCTCAGAGCTTACCTAGAGGCTTTGAAGAGCAAAGAGGGTCCTGGAGGGACTGGGGCCACCTCCTTGCCTGCATAGGTCTCAGATGCCAGGTGTACCCTCCCCACTCCCAGCCTCTCAGGCCTGGTGAAGCTTGCCAGACCACATGAAGCAGTTCTGAGTGAGCGGCTTGGTCTAACTCACCTGTCACATCTACCCCACCACATGTCTACTCACTCTTCATACAGGAGAGCAACCACGTAGACAAGTGCCACCAGCACCGTCAACAGCAGGCCTGTGGGACTGGCGTGCCTGCAGAAAGACATACCATCAGTTACAAAGACTTAGCCACTCCTGCCAAAATAATGTGTGGTCCTTGTGCATGCTGGAAATCCTCTGGTGGGTGAGCTAAGCCTGGTGGTTCCCTTCCTAGCTCTGGTTTTCTAGAGAGCCACAGGGAGACAGGAGGGGAGGAAGGAACCTTGTGAGGTACTCCATGCTTCTTTGTCTGCTGAGACCGGGACTTGGGGACAGGGAACATTTCTACTGCCCACCAGACAGTGTTCTTAGGAAATAAGTCTCTTGTAAAAAAGCCAACCCAGGGCTGCCATGAGCACATGGCCTCTTGGGCAGGTTTTGCCACCTGAGCTCTGGCCCATATAGAGGTGCAGCCAGTAGCCACTATCTGGGCTGGCCTCGGGTATGGGAAAGATCTTCTTCCCATAACAGAGCCTTCCTCTCTAAGCCAGCAGTCTCACGCTGGCCCTTGTCACACTCACTCCCTAACACGAACCTGGACCTCACACTAGCCAGTATGCCCATGTGTCTGTCCGGGAGGGCAGGGGCACAGGACACAAGACCCACCCACCCTTGTGGTCCAGCTACCTGGACTGCACTCTGCTACCCCAGGCCCTGAGCTGAACTTCCAGCATCCTAGCCCAGAGACAGGAGTCCTTGCAGAATACACACAGCGTTTCTGTCATAGCTCTCTGCAGGTGACTGGTCTCTGACCTCACTCTGCCAATGAATACAGACAGCCTGTTAGTGACAGCGGGGAGGAACCCAAGCATGTCTGCCTCAGGTTTCCAGAAATAGCTTCTGCTTAGCTGTCCCCCAGTCTATTTCTATGGTTACCTCTGGCTCCTCTGGCTCCTCTGGCTCCTGCAGGGCCTGGACTGCTGCATCCACCTCAGCAGGAAAGGAATGAACCAGAAGGGACAGAAACAGGTCTCAGGTAACCACAGGATCTGCTCTCCTTGACTGACCCCATTACACAGCTTGCCACCAAAGGGCACAAGAATGTCTGGCTCCGATAGGGGCCCTCCACCTTGCTCACTCCGTAATGCCCACCTGGACCTCACATTGGCCAGTCTGCCCATGTGTCTATCAGGGAGGGACAGGGACACAGGCCCCCTCCACTGCGCAGCCTGTGTCCCAGATCACGAGGCTCATCCTCCCTTACGGTCTGGCCCCCACCTCTGCCACTGCGCAGGCCTTGCGTGGAACTTCTCCTCAGCTCTCTCAGCTCTCGGCTTGTGCCTTCCCCAGAGCGTAGCTGGGCTCTAAATCAGTCCTTTGTCCTTGCTGTCCCTTTCAACTTTGAACTTGGAACAGCTCTTGATGTCTGTGTCCTGGCCTCAGAGGGCCTATGGCCATGACGTCCTCCCATCCACCTGGGATGGGAGGCTAAATAAGCACCCTGTTCCCAGACACAGTTCAGCTGTGGTTCTGGCCACATGGGGGTCAGGAAAGACCCTGGAAGATGGCTGGTTAATGAAACCTCACTGCTTAGGGAGAGCCCTCGACACCTTGCTGGCTGTGAGCGTGACCCCACAGCTCACTACCACACAAAAAGTTAGCAAAGCTGGAGGACTATGCCTTGGGAGCCAGGAACTTAAGTACCAAGACCATCTCTGCCCCAGATGCACTGTTTGGCCTGAGGTGAGCACAGTCTCCAACCTCAGTTTCCCCACCGCTCATGGGAAAGGATGGACTCACTGGCCTGTACCTTCTGTCATGATTCCTAAATGAAGCAGGGCTTCAATTGCCTACAACAGCCACTCAGGTGGCTCCAGCAAAAGGCTGTGGGAGGGCCTGACAAAACTTCCCCTCGCTAGATCCAAGATGCTGGGGTGGGTGAGAGTGGTCCCAACTGCTCTGGGCAGCCAGCTCTCCAGCAGGGGTTAGGTGCTATGGGCAAACACCCCCTCCTCCTGCCTCATCCAGCAGTGCTGGGCCATGGTCAGTGCAAGTTCAAAGACCTGCTGGGAGGTGGTGATGTGGGCATGAAAAGTCCTGTTAGCTGGCTCCTTACACTCGCCCATCTCCATGGAAACCTGGCCACTTATTGTCACCTTGGTCCAGCTTGACTTCCTAACAACCCAGGAGTCACAAGACAGCCCCACCGGCAGATGATCGCACTGAGACAAGATCAAGGAGCCCAGAGCACCCCAACTCCTTCTTGTAGGCTGGAGAGAGCAGGGCCCAGGGCCTCTTCCTCTGTCTGCTCAGGACTCCTATCTGGGAGTAGGACTTGAGAAGCAGGAGACAGGCAGGCTGGGGGAGGCCTGCTGAGTCAGCGTCTCCTGCCATGTAATGATCCATCTCTAATTAGCCCTCAGACGACAGCCCCATCCTCAGTCTGCTGAGCCCCTGCACATCAATATTGTTTCGAGGCAGCTGGTAGGTGTCATGTGTTCCTGGGAGACCTGACCTGGTCACTCCAAGCTTGGAATGACCTTTACTCTTGGGCACCAGGCACTACTGGTGATATAAAGGGTCATGTATATGGCTCTGCCGTAAGAGAGGAGACTGACAGGCAGGCCACTGATCATTGACTCAGGGCACGGGAAACCCAGAGGAGGCAGGAAGGAGTTTAGAGGAGGGAACACCACCAGTTGGGTTTGGAAGAAGACTAGAGATGGATTCTGGCATATTCCAGTCAAAGGAGCAACATGCATAAGGCATGGCAGAGGAACAAAGGGTGCTGGAATCAGGAGGCTTCAGGGAGAGGGCTCAGTTTGTGTCTAGACACCTAGGGGTCCTGAGGGCAGCAAGTACTCACATAAGCGCCCAGCCTAGGTAGTTGGCTGTGCTCCCCCAGTACATGGGGTTGTCCAGCACGCTGAAGGGGAACGAGCTCACTCTGGACTCCTTGAGGATCCCAAAGTAGTCACCTGGGGATGAGACAGGGTGTGAGGGTCACGTGGCCACACGATGACTGAAGGAAACCCTAGCCTTGAAGGATCCACAGGCGAGGCGCCCCAGGAGGCTCCCAGTTAGCAGTGGGATCTTAGCTCACAGCATCCAGGCTTGGAGCTTTTCGTGAGCTCCACAAGTGAGCTAGGCACGGAGACATTCTCAGTTTGGTCCTCCTCTTCTGAGCCCCAGCACACTGGTCTCCTCCCCCTTCTCCCTAGGAGAGGCCTCTGTGTCTACCTGTCCCTCTCTTTAGAAGCCTTCCCATGGGCAATGGGGTGGCACACGCCTTTAATCCCAGCACTCGGGAGGCAGAGGCAGGCAGATTTCTGAGTTCAAGGCCAGCCTGGTCTACAGAGTGAGTTCCAGGACAGCCTGGGCTACACAGAGAAACCCTGTCTCGAAAGCCAAAAAAAAAAAAAAAGAAAAGAAAAGAAAAAAAGAAAAGAAGAAGCCTTCCCATGCTTTGTGCAGAGCTCTCTCCTGGGGCCTTCCTCCCTCCTTCAGAGCCCCTTCCCACCTGTGTCTGGACTCCCCTATCTGCCTGACTCTGTCCCCTAGCCCCCACCTACCGTTCTTATCCCCCAGGCCTCATTCTTTCCCTTGAGTTGGCCGAATGCTTGGGGGTCAGCATTTGTTTTGTTAGCTTGTCACAAACTAGAGTCACCTGGGAAGAGGGAACCTTAACTAAGAAAATGTCTCCATGAGACTGGCTCGTGGGTGTGTCTGAGGGGCCTTTTCTTGATTAATGATTCATGTGGGAGAGCTCGCCGAGGGCAGTGCCCCCCCTGGGTAGGTGGTGGTCCCGGCTTGTGTAAGAAAGGCAGCTAAAAGCAAGGCAGAGAGGAGTGCTTCTCTGTAGTCTCCTTCAGTTCCTGCCTCAATTTCCAGCCTTGCCTTCCATCAATGATGGATTGTGACGCTTAAGCCAAGTATATCCCTTCCTTCCCAGGTTGCTTTTGGTCATGGTGTTTATCACAGTGACAAACTAGGACAGGTTATCTATGGCTCCAGCCTGCCCACCACATGCTTCCTGTCACTCTGGAGGTCAGCCCAGGGGAGTTGACATACGGAGAGACCATCAGATGGCCAGTCATCCATCCACCTACTGCATGCATAACTGGGCCACTCTCAAGAACAAAGCATCTGGTCCAGGTCTCTACCTGGTGAGTGTCTCCACCAGGCCAGGGCAGCCTTTCCCACCAGCCTCTCCTTTGTCCTCCCACCCCCACCCCATTAGACCAGAAAAACAATGCAGCTTCATCCTGAGCAGAAAGTAGGGCAGCCAGCCCAACAAGAAGAGCCCCTGCAGGAGGGGCCTAGTAGAAATTGGTGCTGTCATTGTCAGGGACAAAAGATATAAGAGTTCAAGAGGCTGCCCAGGGACCACTGGGGAGAAGCAGGAAGCGGGGCAGTGGAGCCTGACAGGGGTGGCACAGAAACCTGCTTCAGGCTGAGTCACAGGAGAGGGACCATTCTGCTCTACTTCCAAAGCGTACAGGACCCTCTGCTTTCTAGGCCATTTCCACCAAAAGCCACATCAGCGCTGCCTGCACCCACAAACACCCCTCTGCTCATTTTCTCCATCTGGCCCTGACCACCACGGTGGGCACCTCAGTCTGCCCTCTGCCAAACCTCTTCAGCATCGCTGCCTGCACCCTCCATCTGACCTACTGCTCCTCCGGCTTACGCTCTGCAATCCCTGTCACCAGGCTGGCCTCACTTTCTCCCAGGATGGCTCCCAGCAGCTCCTGCCTGAGCAATCACTGAGCCATCAGTGACAGCACTGGGATGCCTCTGGCTCATGTGCTCCTTGGTTCCTCATGACACTGTCTCTCCTAAGCACACTTCAGAGCTCCATGTCTGCTGCTGGGCAGCCTGGCCCAGGCAGAGGCCAGGCCAATATATATGTCCTGGGAGGCTAGGAGACAGCAGGAGAAGACCAAGAGGCCCTGGTGGAGGTTAAGGCCCAGGGATTGGCTTAGTCTTTGCATAATAAGAAGCTAGGAAGGGCCAAATCTGGTGTCCCATGTTCAGAGCCAGGTCTTTTGTCCTTAGCTCCAACGACATCCTGGGAGCTGGAACAGGCACCTTAGGAGATGGGGCTGCCCCCTTCCATGCATCTGTGTTCTGAAGGCCCCTTACCCTCAGCCTCCTCTGCAGAGTCTGTCTTGAGCTTGCCCCCTCTGCTTTCAAGATGATGGAAATCACTATAGTCATAAGGTGAGAAGGTTTCTGGCCAGACTAGACCACTTTGGGTTCCCAGACCCAAAGCACCAGAGCCTCACAGAGTGAAGGATGGAGAAGAGACCACATCCACGTCTACCTTTCACTCTACCCTAGACCTGTGCAAGCTTTGCCTGTGGATAACAGAGCCAAGATCCTACCACCTGGTAGCCAAGTGTGCTACCCAAGAGTGGCAATGAGGTAGAGGGTCTTAGCCCTGTCTGCCCCTCTCCCAGTCCCAGCTGTACTCTGTGAACCCTGTATACCTGAGCATCTTACTACCTCCCTCCCCTTCCATACAGACAAGGACTGAGGGCCTTCTTCAGGGGGAGCTGAGTCTAGGACGGCACTCTGGGGCCCATCAACCAGGACGAGGGTCTATTCTTGTCTCATAGGAAGCAGCTTGATACCCTGGAGTCTACTGAGCTACCAAAGCTGAAAGCCCTAACCATGACAGGTGGGGCCCCCTAGTGCTTCTTGAGGCACATCAGAGATAGTAGCCAGCAACCACTGGACTCTGCTCCTCCCTGAACCCCAGTGTACCTGCCTAAGGTCATCCCATACCTCAGGGTCTTACCTAGAAAGGTCCCAGTGAACCCCAGTGCATAGAAGCTGGACAGCACAAACACGAGTCCCCAGCCCAGGAGTGCAAGGCCCAGGAAGTAGGTGGCGTGGTTATCCAGGCTCTCCATCTTGGGCTGGCTCATCATGGCCTGTGTGAAGCTGTGGAGCAGGAGACACGGAGAGACAGCATGTCATAGCATGTACGGTATGTGCACTGCCTTTCTTAGAGTTGTCAGCCCCAGGGTCATATGCTCAATAGCCACAGAGGCACTGCAGGTAGGGCCTAGGTTCCTGTGTGAACTGTTTAATCTTCAGTGTCATGAGAATAGGGTAAGACCAAAGGCCCAAGCTGACCAGAGTTGTTAATCTTTTCAACAAGAAGTTACAAATTCTGATATTTATGCAAATTGTCCTAAATTTTAGAAATAGGCCACTCATGAAAGCCATTTATGGCTTCATGCATGTTAGCAGTGTTCAGTCCGAGGATCATCATATTCAGGTCCTGTCAACTTGCACTATGAATGAGAATTAAGCTCATAGAAGAACAGATACATGTGTAGCACATGGTACACAGCAAGCCTAGCACCCGGGGTCTGGCCCGGCTTGTGCAGGGCAGGGCAGGCAGCAGGCCCAACACTTAGATCTGAGTTTGGCGTATCTCATGTGCGGTGATGAGCACCATTCATTCCTGCAGACCCAGGCCCGATGCTGGCTGTGCCCCACACTGCTGATTTGCTTGCCCTGGCTCCTGCGCAGGCCAAGTCACACCTGGGAAACTTAAGTTTTAAATCCCATCAAAGGCCCTTTATATCCTCCCCCAACTAGGTCTGTGACCAAGTGCTGGCAGGCCCTGAGTCTGAGCAGAGAGACTGAGCAACGGCAGCATCAGTGGGCATGGAGGGGCAGGTTCTCTGGCACCCAGCACAGAAGAGGGTGGAGGTTCAGGGAAACAGGCTGGTAATGGATCTGGGCCTCACAAGGAGGGAGTGGCCAGTGACAGGCGAAAGCACTGAATGTGCCAGGGGCGCCACAAGGAGGATGTGTAAGGCCAGCACTTGTATACAAGTCCATTTCTATTCTGTCCACAATCACAATGCTTACAGGAGACATGGGGATTTGCTACTCACACACTGCCACTACATAGACTTCTCTCTACAGGTTCCTCCAGCCCACTGATCCACCCACCCATCTGCCCATCCACCTATCCATCCACCCAACCATCTCCCCACCCACCTGTCTGTCCATCCATCTCTTTATCCACCCACCTACCCATCTCTATCCATTCAGCCCTTCCTCAATCCATACACATGCCCATCAACACATCCACCTGCCCTTCTCCTTCCATCCTTTGACCTAGTTACTAGAGACCCAGACACCTACTTATCCATCTACCCGTGTAACCATCTGCCTTCACCCAGAAGCTTTGTCTCTTCCTGCAGAACACGCTCATCACTGGAGAAGGTGGGTGCTGTAATTCTATTTCTGGATTACACTAAACTCTGCCTCCTTGGAATTCTTCCTACCAATCTGATGTTCAGCTCTTGGAAACTGATGTTGGTTCTCGGCACATGCCAGGAGGTAGATGAGAGAGAAGGGAGGTCAAAGGCCGTGCAGGCTACCTACAGATACCTGCTTCTTGGCTACACTGCATAAGGGCCCATGGCACAGAGAACTGGGTTGGTTCTTCAACAGGTTGGGTGGCTTCAATGGCCTAGTAGCCTCTAGCTCCATCTACCTATATAGAGGACAGAGGGCCTGAGGGTCTCTTTCTGGCCACCTGTCTTGAGTTCTCAGAGACATCATCAGTGGCCGCACAAGAGATGCCAGCTACCAGAAACTTTAGCTGAGAACCGAGGGAAGAACTTACGTGGTGGGGACATACCAGAAAGACTGCTCCAGAATGAGGAATGACTAGAGCTAGGCACCTTAAGGCTCAGAAAAAGTGCAGTACAAGAGGTGTTTGGAAGGGGCTGCACAACTGGTATGTACACAGTAGAGAGCAGAGGGCCCACAGACTGAGGTCTCTCTGGAGGGAGACTGCTGGAAACGACCTTCCTGCCAGTGACTTCTGGCCTAGCTGGGAAGAAAGGAGATTGCAGACAAGGTCTGGAGCCCATAGCAGACATCTCAAAGACTCAGTCCTGCCCCTGTGCCTAAGGATGGTCAACCCCTGGCTCTGTCTGTATCACTGGTGGACTTTCCTCCAGTGGGTGTGCTAGGAGTAGGGCATAAAGGCAAAATGCACCATGAGTTATTTGCTCCAACCTGCCGAGATGGCGTGTGTGTGTGTGTGTGTGTGTGTGTGTAGGTGGTAGAGAGTGGGAAGTGTGTCTCATTCTAGCTTAGTGGCCTACAAACCACATGACACAGAGGCTCACTAAAACTGATGCCTGATTAGTTGGCTGGTTACATGCTTTCATATGCCATAAAAACATAGTCCATTCCACAGGAAGAATTAACAGGAAGCAAGTTGCTGTGGGGCCCCACACTCCACAGCAAAGTAGGATAACCAGCAATTTTTCCTCAGAGCTACTCTACACTGGGGTATCAGGGATAGAGATTCATCCTGGGCTTTGGGTTTTGTTTTCTCATTTAATTTTTATGTGTATCAGTGTCTTGTCTGTGCACCACTTGTCTGCCTGGTGCCTATGGAAGCCAGAAGTCATATCCCCTGGAACTGGAGTTACAGATGGTCACAAATCACCATGCGGAGGCTGGGAACTGAATTTGAGTCCTCTAGAAGAATAACAAGTGCTGTTAGTCACTGAGCAATCTCTCCAGCCCCTTGAGTTCTATGTTTTAAATTGGATTGAACTTTCCATCCACAACGAGACTAGAGGCTGCCTGTACTCTGCTCCTCACACCAGACCATGGCCACTTGGGCATACACAGCTAGAGGGAGGCTGTCCTGCCCCTGTGCTTCCACGGCTTCACCAGTGGGCTGCATCTGCAGACAGCCAGAACTAGAGTGGCCTGAATTCTCCCTGCTCAGGCTTCTCTTCACAGTCCAGCCCAGTCAGGTAAGATCAGGAAAATAGGCATCTGGTGGGCTTATTAACACAGAGCACAGTAAACCATCACCTCAGCCGCGTTCCTTAGCAAGGGCTGGAATCCATGGCTACCACAGTGCACTAACCAAAGCACTTTCTCAAAGTTTCCCTAAGCCCAGCAGCATCCCAAGGGTCTCATACACCGGAGAGGAGAGGCAGCAGTGTGGGTAGGAGTCAGGCCACTAGTTGGTCCTGCTTCTGCCCTGTGAGCAAGCAGGTCCTCAGCCTCGTCATGTGAAAGGAGTTGCACACCACTGACACTCAGAAGTCCAGGCTGTGTTGGGGGTCTCAGCTGAGAGGACAGATACAGTTCTACCTGGGTACTATTCCAGCTGTCCTCACTCCTTCCTCTCTGGGATCAAGAAAACACAACTCAGATTTCCTCTCTGACTCTCCAGCCATGATCAGGGATCTCCACTAAGAGACAACAGGGAGACAAGGTTCCAGTGGCTCCCTAGTGTCCAGTGACCCTAGTCATTCACACTGTGCCCAGGCGTTTCTTTCGTCTGTGGCCCGTGAGTGGGCTGCAGCTGAGGCTGGCTGCAGGTAAGGGCTGGGGGTGCTGGGGAAGGGGTTTCAATGGATGCCTCCCAAGCCATCAGGCTCCCTCCTCACTCGAGGCTCAGCCAGAGCACTACAAGAGCAAACAGTGCTTTCCTAAGCACTTCGTTGAGTCTAGACTTTGCCTTAACCTCCAAATAACAAGTTAGCTTATCTTGCCTGCTCTCTTTCCAGACCACCAGCTAGTGCAGGCCAGCTGACACATCGTGAGTCCTAGGGACTTGCCAACTACTAGGGAGCCCTGGCCTCACAAGAAGATAGACTGGCTCGAGCACACGTGTTCTCCTACCATGCTTGACTCAGTAGGACACATACCATCTGGGGTCATATCACCCCAGGTGACAAGGACAAAGCCTCCAGAACAATGGTTGGCCTGTGGCCCAACAGTGTAGCACTCGCCTAGCAGTATGATGCCTGGGCTTGGTCTCCAGGACCACAAACAGAAACAGGCACTAGGCTGAGCTCAGCAGACTGAGTAGGTGGTATTGCAGAGGATGGTGGGAGGTGGTACCACCTCACAGGCGTAGGGCTATCATATAGGATGAAGAAAATGTTAAAGGACCAGACAACGGGTGTGTGTGTGTGTGCACAAGGCTGGGATCCACCAAGTGTCACCAAATTTTGTACTAGATCTTAGCGTGTGTGAACTTGAACATCAACACAGAACACACACCTATATGTGGGCTACTGAGAGATACTAAGTAGGGACTAGATTAGAAAGGGTATAGCCAGGGGACCAAAAGACAGGGTCTTTCTAGCCCTCTGCTGCAGTCCAGTGCTTAAGAAGGTGTCTAGTCCAGGCACAGAAGCACCCTCACCTGCTCTTGCTGGGGGTCCGTGTACCAGCTAGAAGATACTTTTCTATGTGACTCAAGCTGGCTTTGACCTCCTGGGTTCAATCATTAGTCCTGTCTCAGCCTCTCAGGGAGCTGGTGCAACAGACAGGGACCATCATGCTTGTCTCACTGTACAACCCAATGACCTCTCTCCCGTGGTGGCCTCACCCTCCTGCCAGGCACCCATGCCAACGTGCCCACCCTGGCTCCTGCTTTCCCACCGACAACCTCCTGGAAGTGGCTACCAATCCATTTCAGAGGAGGAAGTCGAAGCTCATGGAGGTAACCTGCTCAGGGTCACCAGCATTAAGGGACAGAGCTGAAGCTGACCAGGGACTTTCCCCAGGTTGGCTTTGATTCAAACTAGAATCCAGAAGGCTCTTCAGCCAGGGATGCTTAGAACACCTTCCTATATCCGCCAAAGCAAAATGCTACCCTTCTATCATGATGGCTACTGTCAAAAAGTCAGGGAGCTCAGTGCTGGCAGGAGTGTAGAGAAACTGGATTACTCTCGAGCTGCTGGTGGGATGCAGAGTAGAGCAACCACTGTAGGGAACAGCCTGACAGGTCCCTAAAACATGAACAGTAACCCTGTGGGTGCAAACATTCACTCCTAGGATCACTCTTGAAGTAACTAAGAAGATACTCAGATACTGGCACTCCATGCCCACAGCTGCACTTCTCACAGGAGCTGCAAGTGTCATCAATGAACGGATGGGCAGAACTGGCTTAACCCACATGGCAGAACGTTACACAGTCTCAGGAAGGAGAAAGTTCTGACTCACGCTCCCGCATGAGGTCATTGTGCTGAGTACAGTAAACTGGTCCACACACCCTGACTCCTCCTACATAAAGCTCCAAGATGTTGAGAAGCAGAGTGGGAAACCAGAGCCAGCCCACAGGAGGGGGCCAGTGCTTAAAAGGTGTAGAGTTTCAGCTTTGTAAAATAAAAAGGGTTCTGGAGATAGGTGGTGGTTACCACTATAAAACATCACAGAACTGTTTAAAGTCACTGAACTAAACCTTGAAAATGTGTAGAGGCCCAGTGCTTCCCGAACTATCCTTATGCAGTGGGCCACATTAAGTCCTTGGCTGCTATCTGGTGAGGATACTATGATTACCCACATTCTGAGGCTGCTCCCATGACCAAGACACAGGAAGTAGATCCCAGAAGCCCCAGGGTCTGCCCACTCTGCATTTCTAACCAGTGTCCATCCCACTTCTCCAGGGCCCCTGCTCTCCAGCTTTCCAGATGCTGCTGGGGTGTTCCTCAGCATCTGTAGCTGCAGAGGAAGCAGCAGAAAGGGCCTTGTTGAACCACTGGTGAATGAGGCCTGCTGGGAAGGGATTCTGCCAGGCTCCTGCTCTGCAGGGCAGTAGCAGGCCTGTATCTCTGACCCCAGTAGCCTCTCCCCTAGGGGTCTTGCATTATGGAAAGGAAAACAGACTCCATCTGAAGCCTGGCTGAGGCCTCAGAGTGAGGCAAGGGAGCCTGACACGTTGCTCACGCCTCTAACCCGGCACTCAGGAGGGATTGCTACAAACTCAGAGCCAGCCTGGTTTATAAAGCAAGTTCCAGATGGCCTGGGCTACAGAGTGAGACCCTGGCCAAAAACAACAAACAAAACAAACCAAAGTTTGAGGTTTATGAAGCCAAGCAGAGCCCAGAGCAATTAGACGACCTGTCTACAGATGGGAGATTTTAGAGAGCAGAGAAGTCAAGAGACCAGCCAGGCTTGAAGCTGGTGTGTCAGACTGGGTTGATTTTGGTCTGTCAGGAGACCTTATCCTAACAAAGACATTTAAGTACAGACCCCACAAAAGGACTGAATGAGGGCTGAGACCCTATAGGACCAAGTGAGAATTGTCCTAAGGAGGGACTTCTTGCAGCTGAGGGGCAGACAGGGCACTGGGGATGGGCAGAGCTGGGTGGAGTAAGAGCTGAGGTGACCCTCTAAGGTTTCCAGGCTGAAAACATCTGGGCAGGGGAACAGCCTCTGACTTAGCAGTATCCAAGTTAGAATGTATATGGGCTCTCTAGGTTGTCTGAGGAGCGTGAAGATGCCTTTCTGCCAGGTACCTAGTGGCACTCATTTCTGAAGGAGCTAGGAAGGGAATAGCTGATTGACCAAGCTCATAGAGACGGCATTCCCAGACCAGACCGACTTCATCATGTTGGAGAATGGTGAGCAGAATGGAGGAAATCCAAGGGGCAGCCTTAAGCCACACTTTTACCCTGTTGTGGGGATGGATGAGGCCACCCTACAGAAGAGTCTTCATATGCCAGCCAACCCAGGATATGTGTCATAGGATCCACCCCCTCCAAGGATGACAACCTTTGTAGTACTTGTCCAGCCTGGAGATTCTGGGAAGCCTAAGCCTTCAGGGTCAGGAGGCATAGGCAAGGTTCTAGCACAGACAAGCTGAGTGAGATCCTTGCCCTACTCCACACTCCTAGCCCACAGGAAAGGGAAAGAAGCCACAAGAGTCTTCAGTCAGGGTGTCCTGCCATGGGGAAGCTTGGGCCAAATGCTTTCTTTTTTTGTTTGTTTTTTTTTTTTTTTCAAATGCTTTCAAAATGGGAGTATGAGAGATCTGGGCCCACCACTCCTATTCCTGCCTGGCTTCCCATACACCAGACATCAGATAACTAGATGGCCACCTCATGGTGCATCCTGCTCCCACAGAGCTAAGCCAGGATAAGTGGAGTGGACAGGTCAGGTGTGCACACCCTATCCAGAGGACTCGCCTCAGCGATCGGTCCACACAGAGTATCTTCTCAGTACTCTCAATTTCTAAATTGCAGCAGCAAGTCAGGAATGAGGACTCCTCACACCACCTTCTTATTTCCTAAAGGAGTGTGCAGGCTTCCTGCAGCCTGTGTGTACACAGGCCTGTGGTGAAAGCCAGGGGATGAGAAGTGGACCCGAGGCTCACAGCAGCCATGTAAGTCTTGAACCACATCTGAAAAACAGATCCCACTACCCTCCTGCACAGCCTGAGACTCCACGGTGCAGTGCTCAGCTCCGCTGGGCCCACTCAGAGCTCTGCTTCCCACCCTCATCACTTACACCACCAACGGCTGCTCTGGCCATTTTCTTTGATGGCAGGAAGGAAATATGTCCCAAGCCCAAGCTTCTTAATGATGGTCTAAGCATGATTCCTGGTCCCTAAGGAATCTTTGCCAGAGTGTCTATGTCCTGTCTTGGTATATTGTAGAAGGAGTTCTGGGGATATAGGCAAGGGGAAATTTCAACAGTTTCTGTCCCCTCTGCTCAAGCTGTCCCTATCACTGGACAGTGAAATGTCACATCCAATATCACAAGGATGTCTCTGCCAACAGAGATCTGGGACAATAGCCTGAGGCCTCTAGGAACATTCTGATACAGAACTCCCAAACACTGGTGAACCTGCTGGCCCTCCCTCTCCTGACCATGACTTCCACACAGACAACAGCCTCATGGTGGCCCAGGGCTTACCAGTGGGAGCGGAGGATGTTCAGAAGCAGGATGATGCTGCCCAGGGAATAGCAGGCTAGGTAGGGGGACCCGAAGGCTCTGCTCAACTTGCGAGTTCTCTGCTCCCACCTTGCTACCTGCATGAAGGGCCAAGAACAAGGGTGAGAGGTGAGGTGCTTGCTGGTACAGGAAGGGCAGAAGACGCAGGCCTGAGTGCCCGGGCCCAGTTCCAAGGAAAGTGAACTGTGGACAGTGCAGCAACTGGGGTCAGGTGGGAGTCTGCTACAACTCAGGGGTGTTCACAGGATTTTTACCTTCCCTTAATGTAGGCAGAATGGGGTGGTTAACAGGCTGGCAGTCCTGCCTAAATGTTGGGGCTCAGTTTTCAGGCCACCCTGGAAGCTGTGCATCCCATCTCATGCAGTTCCAAAGGCCCTGTTATTCAGGAAGAGACACGCTACCACCAACAAAGAAGCCCTAGAAATGGTGGCCTCAGACACCCCCCTGTCTCCAACACCCACAGGGTCATTTCAAGGGGCAAGACAAATGGAAGGCAGTCCTTCACCCTCACTCTGTGCTCAGCCTGGCCTTTCCCAAAGGTACAGACTGTACGGGTGAGTGATTTTTAGTCCTATAATCCTTTTATTTGTTTCCAAGTCATCACATCTCAAATCTCAGTGTTCAGTAGCCAGGCAGAGGAACAAACAGGCAGCTCTCTCGCCTCTCTGCAGACCTCACCCCCGCACATATCCACATCCATGTTGTTAAGGTTGCCCCACTGGGCTCCTGGTGTGTTGTGCTGATCCAGGTGCTCACTCAGATGAACTCTCTGCTGATACAGAGAAGGGAGGAAGGGGTGGGCAGGATGCCAAAGGGCAAACACTCACTCTGGTGCTCTAATTTTGGGAGCAAGTTATCCACCTCCTTCTGTGTCCTAAATAGAAATATGTATGTGTGTGCACATGTGCATGTCCGTATGTCCATGCATATGTAAGTGCATGTTTGTGTGTGTGTGTGTGTGTGTGTGTGTATTTGCAGATGGCCCTCAACTCAACTTGGAATTTTGCAATTTTAGAATGATGGAAAGATGATGCTTGCAGTGGAAACCACACTCTAAAATTGAATTGAGTTCTTTCCAGATAGTGACATGTGATCCTCTCACAATGCTGAGCAGTGAGGTACAGCCATTGGCCACAGCATCCTGAGAGAATTGACATAGCTTCTACAGCGGGTTTGCAGGCAGCATTTTTTGTATATGTTCTGAGGAGCTGGAGGAGGGCATACACAGTCAATAAATGACATGAACTAGTTAACAGTTTATCATAAAATAGGTTGTGCTTCTGCCCAGCTCAGCCTGACAAAGAAGGAAAGGCTGAACTGGGATACCTATTTGGTTAGATGTGTTAAATGTATCCAGTAGGGTTTTTCTTTATGGCCAGCCACTCTATATAGCCACAGCAGCCTTGCCTGTTGCTCATGCATGCCTGAAGCTCATACAGCCTCCAGCAGGCCTCCAGTGAGTTCACACTCCCCAAGCCCCTAGTATGTGAACCTAGACTGTTATCAGTTCCCTGCAATGTGTCCTGGTCAGTGTCCACTAAAGTGGAAACTTAAGGGTCCTTTGGAAAGTCTGTTGGGTGGTGTTTTGCTGGGGCAAATGCATGAAGGAATGTTTAGCTGAAGGAGACACAGGTGAGAGGATGTTCTGCTAAGGCAAGCACATGAAAGGACATGTGATGAAGGATTCTTTGCTAGCGATACGCACGTATTAGTGCCCCTTACATTGTGTAGTTGAGCTGAATTTGTCAGGACTCCATAGAGAGAAACGCACCAAGAAAACCTTCTGGTTACCACTTCTTTCTGCTTCCTTGGACTCAGGCTGACTGGAAGAATTATGTCAGCTACACGTGCTGAGGCAAGACCCATGGAGGACATGTAATGCTTGGAGTGAGTATAAAAAGGACTTGGACAGTGACAGAGGCTGAGCTTGGCTTGCTTATAGAGCTAACTGTGCAACACTTGTGGGTCTTGAGTCTTTGCTGATCATTGCTTTGCTGAGAGAGGCACAGCAGAGAACTTCTCCTCGAATTCCTCCTGGTCTCTCCTGCTGACTTGAGCCAAGGCTGAGGCCTGGCTGTCGATAGTGTCATCACTGCTGATTCCTGTTTCCTATCCCGACTCTACTGAACTGAACTGCTGGTGTATCTGTGAAGTGTTTGCGAGTAGATCGAGCTGCTGCTGCTGACCTGTGAACTGAACTGCCGATTCCCAGACAACACAGATGACAGTTGCTTCAAAGAACCTTTCTAAACAGGTCCATTTCCCCTGTATCCTTTCTTTTCCACTACCTCTGGTGAGTGGTGGAATAACACAAAGGTTAAAGCATTTATTAAGAACATTAAAAATAGGTTTTGAAAAAATTAAAGTTACAGTCCACAGGAAAGAAAAGCTTCATGATGTTCCTATGGGGTGCAGACTATGATGTTGGAATCAGCTTTCAGAATCCCATGGTGACATGTCCCTGCCATTCTGACCATGGGACTCCCAGATTAAGAAAAGGTTCCAAGAAGAACCAGTGCAAGCTAGTATGTGACTGTTGAATTACAGCATGCTCAGATCATGGAGTTAGGATTTTTGGGGGGTACAGAGGATTGGTTTTTTGAGAGAGGGTTTCTCTGTGTAGCCCTGGCTGTCTTAGAACTCACTCTGTAGACCAGGCTGGCCTGGAACTCACAGTGATCTACCTGTCTCTGTTCCTAGAGTTCTGGGATTAAAGGTGTGAGCCCCATGCCAGGTTCATGGAGTCAGTCTTTACAAACCATGTGACCCTGGGCCATTTCCTGCTGAAATGACTGTACTTAGCACAGTTTCTGAGGATCCCAGACCTATGAATGTGCTTATCTCAGAATCGGAGAAATGCTTGAGAAAGGGAGATGCTTTTATTCATTTTACTGTCATATAGAATGGTGTCCTCCAGGGTCCTTTCACTGGGATGCTGTCAGGGGTAGGACCAAGGAAGGTCAGGGTCTGCAGGGTATCCTGTGACTGTACTTTTAATGTCCATATCCCAAAGCACAGAGTCAGTCACCAGCTCAAGAAGGCTATGAGAGATATCCTCCCACACCACCCATCCATTCACATATCTACCCACCTACTAATCTATTCATCTACTGATACAGACCCTGCCCATCCACCTACCAATACATCATACCATCCACTCATCCATCCATCCATCCATCCATCCATCTATTCTCTATTTACCCACCCGACCATCCATCCATCCATCCATCCACCCATCCAACTACTCATTTACGCCCCCATGCATCTATTTGTCCACCTACCTCTCCATCCACCTATCTATCCATCCATTCATACTCAAGCATCACTCCATCCACACACCCAGTACTTATTGGGTCCATTATAGGCCGGTAAATGGTAAAAGGTAAAGTGCTTTGAAAAGAAAACAAAAACATAGCAATAACAATGGTGCTCTTGTTTTTACACCATGCACGTAATTAAAGCCAAATGTGCCTCATTTACTGAAAACACCAGCATGAGCTCCTCCACCAGGGAGCCACTGGGCACAGCGGAATTGACTAATGAGTGCAGGCAGAAAGAGGCCTTGGCTGGCTCCTCCAACTCAATGAGCTAGAAAGGCAGAAGGGCTGCTTATGGGACTATGTTATTTTCTGGAAACATCCTCTTGCTTGCTTTTTACAGCTCTTAAGAAATCCTGGAAGTAAAGGCTAGTCAGGGTAGTTTTTTTTTTTTTTTAAGATTAATTTTGAATTTTCATTTGTGAGCATGAGTGGGTGGGTGGTGGGTGTTATGTGTGTGGATGGACAGAAGAGAGCGTTAGAGCCCCTGGAACTGGAGCTACAGGTGGTTGTGAGCCTCTTGACACGGGTGCCAGGAACTCCGGTCCTCTGGAAGACCTTAACTGCTGAGCCGTCTCTCCTGTCTCAGGGTGGCTATTCCAGTGGGGACTGGAAAGGAAGACAGGTTCCCTGTGTTCACTGAAGAACTAGCTGCTAAGCATCTGGATGGTGCCAGGCAGAACATCAGGCTATGTGGAGGACTTAGGCTCAAGAACCAGCTCCTTTCCAGACTGCTTTAGGGGTGATTCGTGATCTCTCTGCTTAAGTTTCCTGATCTGTAAAATGGAATAACGATGTGCCCCAGGGTCACTGTGAGGAATGAGGAAGTCACTTCACTTGAACTACCTGGAGTATGTGTTGGGAGTGTGGTGTATGATGTGCCCCAGGGTCACTGTGAGGAATAAGGAAGTAACTTCATTTGAAGTTTCCTAGGGGAGGTGCCATTGTTTGTTTCAGTTTGATGTCTGAGAGTAAGGAGCAAGACGACCGGAAGATGATGGTCCGTGAGATAAGTTCAGAGGGCACGTGGCTCCTGTCTCCCTCATCCAGAGGCAGGCTCCAGAGAAACACAGACTCCTGATGGGAGACCTAATGCTCCCCTATCCATTCTCTCACCAGACACTCAAGGCTCTATAGCATGGGTAGCATCTGGGACCCCTCTGGCCCAGAGGGGTTGAAAGCACAGCTGAGGCTTCCAAGGCAACCAGGTGTCCCTTGTCCTAGAGGACCTGGGCCAGAAGCGTGAGAACGCTCACCCTAGGTATGCATGCTTCCTAGCACAGGACAGAGTCTGGAACTTACCTGTGCATTCAGCTAGCTGACACACGCGGTACACACATTGGCAGGGTCTGAAGCATCACTCCTCCACCTGTGTGGTGCGGCCTGGGAGCTGAGCAGCACCCAGCAGCACCCAGCAGCACCCATCATGGTTCTTATGAGTCATGCAGCTCATGGCCCAGACAACAAGCAAGACCCAGGTCTCCCTACCCAACATGCCTTCTTGCTGCCTCCACCCTGATGTGGCCTCACTCTTAGTTACCATTCCCAACACTCAATGCCACCTGTCACTCAGGTACTGAGGGCCTGGCTCCTTCCTGAGTCCTATCTTTGTCCTGCCAGCTCCTCCTTAGAGCTGTGAACCCTACTGTCATGGAACCCAGCTGATCACCTCTGAGGAGATTATCCTCTGCTTCCACCACCCTGATGAGGGAGCCAGCCCCCTCCCACTGTGCATTGTCACATGTGCACTGGACTGCCTGGAGAGGGGCCCAGTCACATTTGGCAATCAGGGCACAAAACCCTGGCTAATTTAGTACCGGCTTCCATTTCCAATCAGCCCACTACATGAGTTCACTTTCTATACAAGGGGCTATGGCAGAAGGCAAAGGAAGTAGGACTCCTGGGGTCACATAATGCCAGGAGACACTGTGACAGACAGACAGACAGACAGACAGACACACAGAGAGAGAGAGAGAGAGGGAAAGAGAGAGAGAACGAGCGACAGAGAGAGTCAGAGAGACAGAGACAGTGAGAAAGAGAGGGGGCAGGAGGCAAAAACCCTAAAGAAATCCAGCAGACTGCTAATTCAATTTGAATTCAAATTTGGCTACAGAACTGCCTGTAGCATCTTATGACAGAACCCACTACCGGGACGTGGGGTGTGGGGATGGCTGGTACCTCACCCTTAAGAATGACTCTGCCAACAAGTGGGAAGGGAGATGTCTAGACAATCAATGTAGGAACACTCCAGGATATAGTGCTCAGCGAAAAGGCAGGCACAGGAGAGTCTCACCTGGCTTCCTTGTAGAAATTAAGAGGGTAATCCTCCCATTCGTGTGGATGCCCAAAGGAACCCAAATAGCCACCACGATCTTGAGAAAGAGAACACATACTTCCTGACTTCGAACTTCTTACAAGAAACAGTAATCAGGACAGTGTGGCACTGGCACACAAAAAAGGAACATACAAAGACCAGAAAGAACCCCCTATATGCTCATCAACTTCTTTCCCACCAGACACCAGACCAAACAAACAGATTCGAGGAATCAGTTCAACACCGTGCAGAGACAATGTGCGAATGAGGCAGGACAGGCCGTCAGTGACAACTAAGGGGCCACGGGAAAAGAAGGAAGCCCTTCGTCCTAGGATCTATTTGAGTTTCCTGCTGGCTGAGTCAAGAATCCTCAACACAGCTAATGAAGCCAACAGAGACGGTGCTTTCCTAGACACCTTGAACTAGGTTGCTAGAAATAGCAAGCTGTGCTCGTCTGGCCAGAGCGGCCTTGACTACTGCATCAGCACAACTGGCCATCCTGACTCCAAACAATGGGCTTCCAGAGCCACCTCACAGTTAGTTGTATGACAAGAGGAGAAGAAATAGGTAAACTAGCTCATATATTTTGACTTAAGTTTTGCTTAAAATTCAACCTTGTTGTAAATTACATCCTTTAAGCAATTTGACTTTAAAGGAATCCTATATAGAGTTACTTTTAAGAAAAAATTGCTAGCTCACTTAGTAAGATTTTTTTTTGTTTGTTTTTGTTTTTGTTTTGTTTTTTGAGACAGGGTTTCTCTGTGTAGTTCTGGCTGTCCTGGAACTGACTCTGTAGACCAGGCTGGCCTCGAACTCAGGAATCTGCCTGCCTCTGCCTCCCAAGTGCTGGGATTAAAGGCGTGCACCACCACTGCCCGGCAATAAGATTTTTTTAATTTGTATGTATATGAGTATTTTGCCTGCATGTACCATATATATCCCATGGAGGCCAGAGGAGGGCATTGTATCACCTGGGACTACAGTTACAGACTGTGGTGAGCTACCATGTGGATGCTGGGAATCAAGCCCAGGTCCTCTGGAAGCACAGTGGTGCTCTTAACCACTGAACTATCCCTCCAGCCTCTGTACAGTCACTGTGAAGACACCTGAGTGTGATCCTCTCCTGAGAACCTATACCCTGTCCTCAATATATAATGTCTTTTTACTAAATAAATATCTCCTCCCTGCCACCTTTCTCTTTTCCTTCTGCCCTTAAATCTGAAAAAGTGGTTTCTCTTATTCTATGTAATAAATAAACTCAGTAACTTTGGCGCTTGTCTCTTTTTGTGCAGTGGGTATACTGGCTTTTTGTCAACTTGACAAAACCTAAAGCCACCTTGACTGAATAATTTCCTTAATCAACTTGCCCTGTGGCCATGTCTTCAAGGAATTACCTTGTTTAATGATTGGTTTAGAAGGCACAGCACATGGTGGGGGCAGCACTGTCCATAGGCAGGTGGGTTTGAGCTACACAAGAAACCTAGCTAAGCACAGGCCAGCGAGCAAGACAGTAAGACTCATGTCCCCATAGTTTCTGCTTAAGTTCTTGTCCTGACTTCCCCCAGTGTTGGATAGGAAGCTGAAATAAACCCTTTCTTCCCCAAGTTGTGTTTATCGCAGCAACAGAAAACGAGGTAGAACAGCGGTTGGGGCTGCAGAGGAAAGACAAGACAGGAGAAGAGATGGAAGAGGAAAAGAAGAGACAGGTCTTGTTTCCTCAGACTCGGGGCCAAGAGCTTCACCGTGGGGGTTGGCAAGGCAAACAAGCAGATGTTTACAGAGGTTTCTGGTAGCCTAGGCACCTGCCCTACAGATAGGAACTGCAGACAGCTGCCAGGCCTTTCTTAAGGGGAAATCTAGGAGGAGAATCTGAGTTATGGATACCCTGGCACGGGGCGTGGATGCAAGAAAAGTAACCTTCTAGGTGTCTTAGGGAGTGTCTGCTGACCTGGAAGGTCACAGGAGTGACTGAGGTAGGACCTCATCTTTGTCTCTAAGTTGCCAGCTCCAGGAAAGATCCAGGCAGAGGGAGCCAAGAAGCACCTGGCTGTCTCAAGAATCCCCCAGGGGAGTAGAAAGATGACTCGGCAGTTCAGAGCACTGGCTCGATCCCCAGTACCTACATGGCAGCTCACAACTGGCCACAATTCCAGCTCCAAGAGATCTGACATCTTTTTCTGGACTCCAAGGACACCAGACATGCATGTGGTGCATAGATACGCAAGCAGGCAAAAACAACCACATACACAAATTAAAAATTAATTTTAAAACTATTTTTAAATCCCTCTGAAGGAGAACAGATTGGTTCCTGGGACTCATAACATGGCTTATCCTAACTCCCAGCCCATTCTCTCCTTCCTGCAGGAGGGCATCAAGTCAGAGCATACGTCGGCTTGAGGTTCCTCAGGTCTCATGAAGGTAGATGTGGGATGCTAGAAATGTTGCTTGTCCCCACCTATCAGAGAATGGCTGAGGGATCACACCACTCTACAGTGTTTCAAGGCTCTTCCCCAAGAGCCTTGGACCAGAACAGGGACTATGTACCATGGAGGCCACAGGCCGGCTGATACCAGTCAACATTCTGTGCATGTGGGGTGTGTGGGGGCGGCTACATATATGCACATATACATGCATGCATTTGGAGATCTTCAGAAGCTGTCCCCTGCGTCTTTTGAGAAGGTCTCACTGATTATCGTAGGCTGGGTGGCCGGTGAGTTTGTCTCTGCCTCCCCAGAGCTAGGATTACAAGTGTGCTCCTCTCTTCCTAACTTCTCCCACGGCTGCTGGGGATCTACCTCAGCTCCTATGCTTGTGCAGCAAGTACTTTATGGACTGAGCTATCTCTCCAGATCTCCAGCACATATTCTTTTAAAGATTCATGTTAAATCCATTGAGAGGGGAAAGGAGAGGCCAAAAGGTTTATGCTGAGATTCACCTGCTTTTCTAGCACAGTGACCTTGTGTTCTGAAGAGCTCTTTTTGATTATTCTCCTTATTCTAAATAAAGCACAGCCCACCTGTGCAAAACCACTGGAAAATAACCTAGACACGACTCTTCCACTCTTAACCAAATATGGTGAAACCTGGTGGCCTCTGCAGTCAATATTGACATGGACTTCAGCCTGCCTTGGGAAGGAAACTTCCAAGTATCTGGTGAACAGTGGAGTGGTTGTCTGATAAGCAGCCAGGCATCTCAGGGGGTGGGCAGCAACACATTCATCACCATCCAACCAGTGGTGCCTGCTGCCAATGGCCTTGTGGGATGTTTTGTTTTGAAATTGCGGGCATTTTTTTCTTTAAATGAGGAAAGATAGTTAGATTTTCCAAGAGGATGTTTTGGTTTGTTTTTTTAACTTAAGGTCAGATTTAATCAAGACAAAATTCAGTTTTTTAAAATAGAGTCTTGTTATCCTGTCTACGAAATGTAGGCATGGGGGATGGAGCAAAGACTGAGGGAATGGCCAACCAATACCCTGCCCAACTAGAGACCCATCCCATGAGCAAGCACCAATCCCTAGCACTATTCATGATACTCTTACGTTTGTGGACAAGAGCAAGTTGTTCTTTGAGAGGCTCCACCCAGCAGCTGACTCAGACAGATGCAGACACCCACAGCCAAACAGTGGATCGAGCTTGGGGACTCTTATGGAAGTATAGGAGGAAGGATTATGGCCCCAAAGGGGATAGGAACTCCACAGGAAGACCAACAGTCAACTAACCTGGACCCTTGGGGCTCTCAGAGTCTGAACCACCAACCAAAGAATATACACGGGCTGGACCTAGGCCTCCCCACATATATGTATCAGACGTGCAGCTTGGTCTTCATGTGGGTCCTGAACAACTGGAACAGGAGCTATCCCAAAAGCTGTTGCCTGTCTGTGGAATATTTTCTTCTAGCTGGGCTGCCTTGTCTGGCTTCAATGAGGAAGCTCCTAGCCTCTAAGAGACTTGAAGTGTCACGGTGGGGGAATACTGGGGGTGGGGGGAGTCCCACCTGCTCAGGAGAAGGGGGAATAGGGAAAGGATTGTGGGAGGGGATGACCGGGAGGGGGGCAGTGAGTGGGATGTAAAGAAAATAAGTTAAAAAAAAAAAAAGAGTCTTGCAATATAGCCCAGGCTGGTCTCTAATTCTTGATCCTTCTGCTCCAGCCTCTCAAGTACTATCACTAGAGGGATGTACTACCATGCCAAGCAAATGTATCACAGTCTATGAATTCTGACAAATAAATGCAGTCATATGCACACTGCCAAGACAAGGAACAGACTCGTCCACTCCTTGAAAAGAAAAACAATCCCTGGAATAACTGGGTTGTCCTCACCTGTCCCTGGCCTGTGTACCACCCTTCTTTTTGTTTTGTGTGCCCCAAAAATGTAGTCATATGGTCTGTGGCTTCTTGATCCACATGATGTCCCTGTTATGTTTGAGTAGATTTGTGACTTGGCCCCTGGATGTAAAGGATTCCACAATGTAGACACATGTGGGTGGGGCTGACCCAAAAGCTGGCTACTTAAGTTGAATACAGGATGCTATTATGCTAAACACAGGCGCAGCAGACATCTGCACACATAGTTGTGAGACTCTGGAGTTTCATCTGAGTGCAACCATAGAACCTAGGCTGCTAACAGGATTGCTGGGCAGGGAGGGCGAGGTCCTTCCTTTAAGGTCAGGACTCTGTGCCCTTATCTCTGCCAGGGTTCCTGTGCCCCACTTACTCACCACCCCACAGGGGAGGTAGGAAGGTCCCAGACAGCTACAGAGCAAAGACTGATCCCTGACCTGGCAGGCAGGACATGCCACACTCCTCACCTTGAGAGACTCAAAGAAAAGCAGCAAATCTTCCTTCCCCCAGGCCAGAGGCTGCATGGGGACAATGCTGCCTGAGTATACTAAGTAGACAGATAGTCTTCACCAGTTCCTGCCCTGAAGCTCTGGGTAACACATAGGCTCAGGCACCCAGTAGTGAGTTGTCGTATGAAGGAGGGCAGGTGGTACCCCAACAGTGGACCTGTCACAGGAGGATCTGAGGAGCTGAGCCTCCAGATGAACCATTAATTAGGAAGGTGTCAGAGCTATCCGAGCACAATGTGACCCTTTCATATGAGGTCCTCAGGTAAAGAAAGGGGCTAGGACCAATTCCAGGGAACCAAACATTTAGTCAGGTGTCTGTTCCCACCGTTCCTACACTGTTCTTGTCCAGAGCCTGTAGCATCCTTTCCTCCGCACAGCCCTTCCTCCAGGGCAGGCTCAGGAGCCAGAAGGCACTGTAAATCTGCTTGTGGGCACTCCTGCCACTACCAGGAGCACCTGGCACGCATTCACACCAAGCAAACAGGAATCTCCAAGCGCTTATCTGAGTACCTCAAAGCTAAAGCAGGTATTTCATAGGATCTTCTTAATATAAAGACACAAGGAACAGAAAGTGAACACGCTGCCTGGAGGACAGAAAAAAAAAACCTTTCTTCTCTTCCTTTGTGAACTGTGACTCCTCTTTGTCCTCCTCCTTTGTGAACTGTGACTCCTTCCTTCCATGCATGGCACCCACAGCTCAAGGTTTGGGTGAGCTGGAGCTAAGCCCAACTGAGAGGGCTCTGGAGTTACAGAAGTAACTGAATAGCTGTTCCTCCTCAGAATATCTATGGATAGTAACAGTGCTGTGCACAGGCCTGCAGCCATATGAAGCTCTATGGGAAGTGGGTGCCAGGCAGCAGGCTAAATGTTACCTTCAAGAGCCCCACAGGAAAGAGGTTCTGGTACATCTATGAGTACAGTGGCTTCTCCAAGATACCTCAAGTCAGCAGAGAACCCTAATCACACCAAGGTTCTTTTCATAACCCTTGTTCTATACAGAAAACATCCCCATGACCCAAGCTTTTGACTAGAAGTTTGAGGGAGCAGGGATAGGGCAGGTAGCTAACTAAGGATCACTGGTCTCCACAAGCAAGGCCTGGCTCCCAAGAGGGAAGGCTCCCAAGAGGTGCTGGAATTGACAGCAGCATCTACAGCATAAGAAGACTCAGACACTGTGGGTCTTCATCTCCAGGGGGCCTGGTTCCCTGCCATAGATCTTACAAGCCATTCATTGGGTCTTAAGAGTCTTCTGAAACTAGGGATACTGGAATAGCAACAAGGGACCCCAAGGGGTAAATACTGTGGTAACTGTCTCCCAGGGATGGATTCTGACTTGCAGAGGGAGTAAAGAATCTGCTACAGAATGTATAGCTCTAGACATCAAGGACTGTTACTCAGGTGCCTGAGGCTATGTGGTCCAGCACTGCCCATGGAAGCCAGAGTCTCTGCCATACAGAAAGGTTTCCCCTGCTGGGCCTGACTGATGTTGGGTCAAGCAGCCTGGTCATGGCCTCCTCGGCTAGGCCTAAGCACTGCCTGCTTGGTGCTGCCTCTGAGAAGGTCCTTCCAAGGCCAATGAAGCTCCCTGAAAGCCAACACTTGGCTAGAAAGGCACAGCTAATCCTCTTATTAAGGTGAAAGCAATATGAGTTAGTGGAACTCCTCCTGTAGTTAATCTAGAAGCAGGCAGGGCTGGACCATATCCGTGGGCTCCTATGTCACAGCCAGGGAGGCTGGCCCAGGACAAAGAGGGCCAGCTCAGGTAAGCTGAGGCATTGGCCCGGCACCCTTGGCCCACTGCCACTTCCCGGAATTACCCCAGCCCTCACCTGCTGCCACCTCTCTGCACCTATGTGGCCTGTGCTGCCTGCTCTGAGTATCAGCAGCCAGAAGAGACCTCAGCTTAAGGTGGGCCAGCTGAGAAGGTGGGCCACAGCAAGGACACAGGGCTACGATGCAGGGCTTCCTATGCTTTGACAGGATCGTCTTTCACAGAAGAGAAGGGGCTGGTTTGGATCCTGCAGGAAAGCAGTGGCTACAACTATGGTCCTTCTAAGACTCCTCAGGGCCCTGGGATTTTACCACATACATAAGCCTGGCCCTTAGCTGCCTCTGGAGGTGGAAGCAAGGAGGGTAAGCTCATCATCTTACTGAGATGCAGAGGAGCTGCAGTGGCCTGCAGCAGCCATGGAGGTGGGGAAGCTGGAGACCAACCCCTGTACCTCATTCCCATAGGCCTCCCAGGCTGGACCATCTCAACACTGAGAGAGCCTTGGGACACAGCTCTCTCTTTGCAGCTGCTCCTCTTAGAGGCTGGCCTTCTCCCCTTCTCAAAACTTGCTACGCCCAGTACGATTCCCAGGTCAGCATCCCCACAGAATCTGCTAGAATGGCCCATCAGAATGTGGCCTCAGAACTGGCATTTTGTTCTGCCCAGGGTTGATGGGCTGAGCTGAGTCGTTCCACTATGCTCTAAGAGCCCTCGGCCCTCGCACGTATACTCCACAGCCCACTCAGTCCTATAGCCATTTCCACGGCTGGGACATTTGTCCCTCAAATGTCCCTATCATTCTAGGCCGTGTTTTCCTCTTCTAGTTTTCTCTTCTAGCACATTGTCACACTGAAAGCAAAGCTATAACAACGTCAGTATAGAGCCCGTCCCTTCACCACCGTAGCCTGACACCCTACTATGGGTAGGGGTAGAATTGGGTATAGTGCCCCCTCGGGGTCGCTGAAGGAGCAATGCTACTTAGGAACCAAATGCCTGCTCAGCACACAGCTGCAAGAACCTTAAGGGGAGCAAGAGACCCCTGCAGGACCAGGCTATGTGCAGCAAAGGGCAAACACAGTTCATGACTTTTCAGACCCCAAACAGAACTTCTGAGCTTGACCATGAATGTAGTTTGTGACTTGAAGCTACTAACGACAGCATGAAGCTTTTTCACTGGAGGCAAGGAGAATTTCAAGATGGAGTTCCTCCTGTTTTGAGGCACCTCAACAACACAGCCTGACTGCCAGTGATGAGGGCACACCACAGGGGGCAGGCACAGCTTGTAAAAGTCCCTAATGGATGCAAACAGGTGTCTCCCAGAATCCTCTGCCAAATAAGAAAACTTATACAAGACGAGACAAAGGCACTGGGGGCTGAGTAAACTTGTCAGACGCCATCCAGCGGTGGGTAATGGGAAAGGGTGGCCTTGTCCCACACTTCTAAGTCCTATGGCCTCCTTCTACTGCAACTGTTCAGCTCTGCCAGACTAGCCGAACAGATCACAGGGTGTCCCCATGGCTGGACCCCTGCTGTGCTAGGTATTTTCCCATCTCACAAACACCTGAGATGACAGTGCAGAGAGAGGGGTTGTTTTGCCTCACAGTTTCCATCCATGATCAGCCGGGCCTGTTGTTTCAGGTCTGTGACACATCAGTGGCAGGTATGGATGGCAGAACAAAGCCATTCACCACATGGCTGCGAAACAAGGCAGGGAGGAGGGGCTAAACTCCCACTTAAAGACCTGATTTTCTCCTGCTGGGTCAAACCCTTTAAATGTCCCACCACATCCAATAGTGACGCAGGCTGGGGGGGGGCACCTTCAACACATGGGCCTTTTGGATAACTTGTCAGACTGCTTTGTAGCCTGTGGCCTGGTATGTCTCTCCTTTTGCCTATCAGACTGTGAACACAGGACCACAGGGAGGTGGGATTTCCCTCCAAGAATCTCATGCTTGGAGAAGGGGAAAAAATGAAGCCTTGCCAGCCTCAGTGAGAACTTGTCTCTGGAAAAGAGACGCCATGTGCTGATAATTTTCAGGCCTTACAAGAGAGACTGTAACAAAGACAATGAAGGATCACGTGCCAAGACTGCTTAGCTGTGCACTCTACCTTAAACCTGGCCCTCTACCTAAACCTCACCCTCATATGAGGACCTTGAAAATGGACTGACCAGGAAGGGGCCACTGGACCTCTTTGTCCCTCTTCCAAATATGGTCATATTAAATAATTCTTCTTTTTGTACTTTTCACTATTACTCATTTGTTAAGGTGGCTTATTAAAGACAGGCAGTTGAACCTGGTTTATTGGGGTGTCTGCCACCTGAGACAAGGTGACCCTGGAGGGATGTAAAGACAGAATGTGGGCTAGAGAGATGGCTCAGTCGTTAAGAGCACCAGCTGCTCTTTCGAGGTCCTGAATTCAATTCCCAGCAACCACACAGTGGCTCACAACCATCTGTAATGGATCCAATGCCCTCTTCTGGTGTGTCTGAAGACAGCTACAGTGGACTCCTATAAATAAGATAAATAGATGCTTGCTTCAAGCAGCTATTGGAATCACTTTGAGACTTTTTTTTTTTTTTTTAATCTCCTCACCTTAGCCGGCAACAGCTGCTTTCAAAACCTCTCTTTAGTGGAGCAGAAAAATGAGAATTTGGACTTTGTTTTGGATTCTTGAGAAAGTATGGCTGCTGGTGGGTTTCTTCCCCAGTGGTGTAACTCTGACTTTGCTTTCCTGTCTGTTTGGGGACTCAACTGAGCTGCTGGAGTTCTTCTGTGGGGCCATTTGGCTACTGTATCATTTGTAAGGCATTCCTTGCCAATTTAAAAAGCTTTTTTTCCCAAGCAAAGCTGTAATTCTGCTGCACTGTTTGGACATCTGCTATGTGACAAGGAGAGTTTTGAGCCTCTATGTCTGAGCCGGCAAGTTCTGTAGACAGTTCATTTGAGACAGAGAAACAAGGGCATTTGTGTGTAATGATAATAAATACTAAGACTTTACTCCCTCTGCAACTGTGACCCTCAGGGAGAAGTATACCTAACTAGTCTATCACCAACTTAAAATGGTTTCCTAATGACAGCCATGAGGCAAAAGCAATCTCTGCCATAGAGCTCCTGAACATAGCTAAGTTTTTAAAAATCCCACTTGCATTTCTTTGAACTCACTGAAAATTGGGATTATAGTTACTGCCTCATTTGGGGTGTGGGTTCTCATCATTTTATTAGAATACAGTCATACATTTCAATAACTGGATTTCAATATTCTGGATTTAAGCACGTGAACATGTGGCTCTACACATACTATTAAAGCTACTCATAATTCGCTGTGCTACCAGCATTAAATTATAATTACTTTGGAGCCTAAGTCAAATGGTTTAAAGTTAAGCTGGTGACATATCTGAAACATCTTCCTGGATTATAGTACAAATCACTTCTCCACATACAGGTCTCTTCCCTTTGATTTCTAAGTTACTCGGCTTTGGAATTTTCTCCCCAAGGGTTTACTGTGGTCCAAAAGAAGGGACAAAAAGTGTAGCAAGGACTGATCAATGTGTGTGTGTGTGTATGTGTGTGTGTGTGTGTGATCACAGAAAAAATGCAGTCTAGAAGTGCAAGCCCTTAAGAACAGCTTGTAATAGCAGACTTCTTTAGGAAGGCTTCAGCTCTATGCATTTTGTAATATACCACCTCCAAGAAATAGCTGAGGTGATACAAGGCAGAGGTAACACAATTAATCCACTTCATGTAACTAGACAGACACAGTGCTACTATTTTTTCCTGATTACCAGTTAAATACAGAATTTTAATTTCATAGCAATGAAGAGTCAGTGAAGTCAACATAAGCACCTAGAACATCAGTTTAATCTTTTCTTCATGCACAACTGAGTAAATCACAAGGCATAACTAACAGACACTGAAGAGCTTTTAAAGCCGCTTTACAGGTATTGGACTTCCTCTTGCACACTGAAATCAGTACACATACATGGTAAAGTCAGAATGTTTTGAGTTTCTTTTTCACCTAACTTTAAAACACTGCTATAGTTGACTTAAAAAATAGCCACACAGTAAACATATTATGATTATAGTCCTACACTCATTTCACTACTGCATATAAAGTACCATGAGTGAGTGTTATTCACTGGCACCAATAAAAGGTTTGGCACAGAACACCACCTCTGGAGTGATGTTCGCCATCCTTGTATGCTTCTTCATTATAATGGCGCTGGCTCTGATTTGAATCAAAGTCCAAAAGCTCTACCTAAATGACTTCTTCATTCTCTTCTACATCCTTCCTTTTGGAAAGGAGTTTTTCCAGCAAAGAGAATTTATGATGAGAGAAAGCCATTTTCAGTAAAGTTCACCTTAAATTCAACGATTAGGCATTCTTCTTTACATGATCAACAGTATTGACATGTCTTCATTTAGCATTTACTATCTCCATGCTCAACAAGACCTAAATGAGAATAACGCCTGTGGTTCACTTGTCAAGAAGGATACCGACTCTGGAAAGCTATACAATGCTTCAGCCATATAGCCAACTATATGGACTATAAGTCCATATCTTTGTAAAGTTCTCTTCAAGTAAAAATGGCATGTTCCTTCCTGGCTCCAGTCCTGGTTTATGGTCTCTTTCAACATGGAATGTTATCTTCTGGCTTTCTTTCATGCTTTGTCAATATGAACTTCTAAAATCCTCTACTCTTGAGCTATTTTTCTTCCATGGCATCTTTTACTTATGTCTTTGGGACTGATTCTCCATGACAAGCCTCAATTTGCTCAGCCATTCCTGGCCCAATCTGATGAACCCATACTTCATGCCAGCACCTCTGTGGCTGGGACAGCATTCTCTGTACTGTTCCTCTCCTCCCACCTTGGCCTTCACATCCGGCACAAATCACACTCTTTCCGGAGCCATTTTTCTCGATGCACTACTACACAAGTCCTCTGAGGTCACTGAGGGCCTGTGCACCATTTTTACCTCTCTTCTTGGTTTGCATCCTCCCACCTACTCTAAAGAACATTCGAAGATGTCTACAGAGAGCTGAAACCACCACCACTCCACCCTCCTGAATCACCTACTCTCCTTTGTCAAGTTTTTAATTTGTCTTTTTTTTTTTTTAACCAGAGAGAACTTCATAAGGTAGTAAACCCATTCAGACTTTTATCCTTTCATTTGGATTACTATCCGGGTGGTTGTCTTAGTTAGGGTTTTACTGTTGTGAACAGACACGATGAATAAGGCAGCTCATATAAGGACAACATTTAATTGGGAGTGGTTTACAGGTTCAGAGGTTCAGTCCATTATCATCAAGGCAGAAGCAAGGCAGTGTCCAGGCAGGCATGGTATAGGAGGAGCTAAGAATTCTACATCTTCATCTGAAGGATGCTAGTGGAGGACTCGCTTCCAGGCAGCTAGGATGAGGGTCTTAAAGCCCAACCTCACAGTGGCACACTTCTTCCAACAAGGTCACACCTATTCCAACAAGGCCACACCTCCTAATAGTGCCACTCCCTGGGCCAAGCATATTAAGCTACCACAGTGGTACTTCAAGGCCTTTTTCAATTCTGAATGCATTGGGTTTGACCCCCAAACATCACAGGGAGCGGTGTCTTTCTTCCCTACAGCTGGTGAGTGGGCTGGGTAGAGGAAAACAGAAGCAGGGACATGGCTCAGTTCGGCTAGCCACTGCTTGCTCCCTGCCTCTCAGCTCCTGGGAGGGAGCCAACACTGGTCAGCCTTCAGAAGAGTTTTCCCAAGAGGGGGAAGCTCATTAGAGAGACAGCTGCCATAAAAACATGACGGAAGACCTGAAGGAAAGCCTTCAAACACCCAGTTCAAAGGAGCCTTCTGACCCCTACAAGTTTTCAGGGCTGGAAGAAGGTTCCATACCATGTGTGGCCTATCCTGTATGCTAAGGGCCAGAGAGACAGGCACTAGGTAAGACTATAAACTTATCCTGCAGTTGCAAGGGGAAGGAGCTGGGCTTATTTTTCCCACTGAGGCCTGAATGCTCTGTCACAGAGGGACCTGTCAGGTCCATATTCTAAATGACAGGCTGAAGAAGGAGCGTGGCCTGATTTCTCCCAGAGAGTCCATCTGGTCTCTTAAAGCAGTAGGTCCCAGTTTGTGATGGTTGGTTTTAATGTCAACTTGCCAAAATTAGAATCACCTGGTGTCTTAGTCAGCGTTCTATTGCTGTGAGGAGATACTGTGATCAAAGCAACTCTTATAAAGGAAACCATTTAACTGGGGCTCACCCACGGCTTCAGAAATTTAGGGCATTATCAGCATGGTGGGAACATGGTGGCACACAGGCAGGCACGGTGCTGGAGAAGGAGCTGAGAGGCCTGCATCCAGATCCACAGGCAGCAGGAAGAGACAGAGCCACTGTGCTTCTGAAACCTCAAAGCTCACCTCCAGTGACACACTTCCCTCAAAAAAACCACATCCACTCCAACTAAGCCTCACCTCCTAATCCCTCTCAATTATGGCCATTCCCTAAAGACCACACCTTCAACTATATGAGCCTCTGGGGGCCGTTCTTACTCAAATCATCATGCCTGGGTAGGGAGCCTCGCCTGGAGTGCTGTCCTGACTGCCTTGAATCATGTGGGGATTAAAAGGGCATGGCAGGTGGAAGAGGAGTGCCTTTTGCTCCATGGACCTCCCTCTCTCCACAGAGCTGATTTATCCTGTTGCTGCGGCTGCCGACACCCTCGGTGATGTCCTAGCCAGTGCTTCCAGGTTTCCATCATTGTCTATAGACCAGCATCAGCTCTCCAGGAACCCTCCAGGTTCTCTATGCTAGAATGGAAATGGCAAGGCTCTTGGCCTCATGAACTAAGCAACTACCAGGTGGTGGCCTCGCCTACGTGAGACGGCCACTGTGGAACTCCTCCAGCCGCCATGATTCCCAGCCTCAAGGACCCAGCAACTACCAGGTTCTCAGCTTCTAAAGTGTGAGACAACTGTTGCTACTATTTTCAGGTAAGCTAAATTAAATAAATTTACCACAGCAGTTCTGTTCTCTAGAGAGTCCAGACTGAGACGCAGACCCACTCTGTATGAGTGTGTATGTGTAGTGTGTATATATAGGAATATGGGTGTTTGGGGGAGTCGCTGCATTTCTTCTGTTTGTTTCTTCCTTTAAAGAGAAAGCAACAATGCTAAAATTTGGAGATTTTTGAATTTGAGACTAAAAAGAACACTGAGCTTACCTCAGGCAGGTCTGTGTGAAATGCTAACAACTGAATCATTAATTATGAACGTCTTCCCTGAAGGAATTTTGGAGCTTGATACTTTCAAATATTCTTGAAAATGAGGCAAGGAGAAAAAAATATTCTGTTAAATTATTGCTGTGGTTTTCTTTTTAGGAATGTCCTTAATATACAAGTGATAAATGTAAGCTGTTCATTAGGGCTATGACATTACAAAATGATAAGTACGGATGGTCGCCAAAAAACATTATTATATTTCCTTTTTTTAAAAATTTGAAATGCTTCATGAATTTGTGTGTCATCCTTGCACAGGGGCCACACTAATCTTCTCTGTATCGTTCCAATTTTAGTATCCGTGCTGCCAAAGCGAGCACATACTTCCTTTTTATAATAAAAATTACAGAGGAAATAATCCCTACAAACAATAACTTTGAGGATCCCCGCTGTTCGCTCTGTATATGACACATAAAGGCTACTTCAGTAAGTCTCACCAAAAGGAGAGAAACTAAGATCTTAGTGGAAAAGAGTTAAAATGTGCTCTGTGGCTAGAAAAATATCTAAGCTGCTTTTTGCTAGCAAACATAGAATGTAAAATTTATTTAGGATTGGCATATTTGTGTGTGTGTGTGTGTGTGAGAGAGAGAGAGAGAGAGAGAGATAATTTCTGGGCATTGGTCCATATGAAAAACACATATAGTTTTGCCAACATTGAAATGAGTTAATCATGCTATTGGGATAATTACTAATAGATAACACGTTTTGTTGTAAACAATGTTAATTAAAAATTGGGCATCATGATATCTACCAGGAATCAGTTTCCTTTTGAAGGTTCCCAGGCTCCTTGATGGGAGGTTTGGAAATGGACTCAAGGAAGTTCAAAGACTGTTTTGATGAAATTTGAGAGTAGGGCAAGGTCAGGCTCAATGATGGACACCTATGTGGAGGGAGTAGGCTCACTGGAGAGAGGCTGCTTACTATCAGCACCCAAGAGATGGAGAGGGGAGGAGAAATTGTGTTCTTTTAACCTAGAGCTCAAATCGAGAAAAGCTGGTGAAGCTAGGGGTGAGGATCTGTGGGCAACTGCAGGAACGGGATGAGAGACTAAGCAACAGTGTGTGTGTGGGGGGGTCAGGGGCAATGGAGCTGCGGCTGAGGCCTGTCTCTCCTGGACTCAGCACCCATAGTTTGGGCTGTATACAATGTACGCAAAGGGAAGGCTTTGTCAGCTGGGTGGGCAGGTGTAAGGCTGCGAAAGGGGTCTTGGTTTTTGGTAGAAGCACTGGCTGGAAATAGCCTGGAGACCCAACAGGCGTCCATTGCCTGTGAGGGACAGGCATCTATTCTGCTGCGCTCCCAGAATCCAGGCTCCTGACATGTGGCATGGAACTCCATTGACCTGCACTGTTCAGTCATGTAGGACAATGCAGCCCCTCCCAAAGAGCACAGGTAGAGGATGTGACTACAGACCTCAGGCCCTAGAGAGATTTACATACTAATGAGATACCTGAAGGCCAGAGGGCAGAGCCAATTAAGCATTCTTCCCCAGACCCTCCCCCTTTTTTCCCTCCCTATTTAACTCAGGTCTGCCCTGAGTTTCATGGGTGGGGGGGACATCTAGATCCATCTATCATCCACCATGAAAATAAACCCTTTTGGAACCATGGACTTTCTCTCGTCTCTTGGGGACCACCGTGGGGAACCGTGGAGAAGGTCTCAACTATTGAGCAGTCGTCTAATCTCCCATGGAGGACTTCTCTGCATTCCAGCCATGGGGACCACCTCTTCAAGCAAGCTAGTCGGGCTGCCTAAGGGGAAGAGGACAGAGGAGCAGGAGGTGGAAGGATAATGGAGGAGAAGCACGTGGCCTGGAAAAACCGCAAGTTATAAGGGATCTCATAGCTGGGGAACAGAGTAGTGTAACGGTAAATCTGCCCAATCTAGGCATGCAGTTTATATCCATGATTATTGAGTTGTGTTTTCCTTGACTGGTCTTATTTGGGTCGGAGATTTACTGCAACAAATTGATAAGTGAGTCTGCTAAGCAAGTACAGTAACCGAGTCTCTCCCAGGGGGCGCTGCCTGGGCCTCTTTCTTCTCTTCCCTTCTCGTTTCTCTCGGCTGTAGGTCAGCTGGTCACGCATCCACATGCCCCCAGTCTGGGTCCTTCCACGGCCTCTTAGCGGCTTCTGAGAGCCCAAGGGCTTGAAACCAGTCAGTCCCTGTCCACCTCCTGGCCCAGAGACCCCCAATCCAAGAGCTCTGCACCCCTGAGGAACTTCAGACTGAGTGAGAACTCCCCCCATCAGGTGGGCCCCGAAGCGCCCTCCTGGTGCCATGCGCAGAGTGAACTCAGTCAAGACTTCTGCACTCCAGTCTCTGGGGATTAAGGAAGGCTCTCTCCCTTCAAGGCCTGGTATGATACTTTACTGCTGGTGTGATACTTTCTCCCCCTCCTAATGCTCTCCCAGATTAAGGCCTTCATTGCTGCCCACGACATGTCAAAAATTCCATTTTGAGTTTGGATCGCTCTGGCTTTCTGTATATTTCAGAGCTTATTTTCCCTATTCAGCTTTGACAGTGGCCCCCGCCTCCTCCTCACATAACAGCAGGGGTCAGCACTCCTGTCTCCACCCTTGCCTGGACAGCTCTGCCCATCCCCTTTGTTCCACTGGCTTTATTTCCATGGTACTCTGGAGCTTGGCCACTTGAACCCTTGGCCTTACTCCAGTCAACCCTGATGGTTTTATGCTGGAAGCTGTGCTGTCTTGTTGAGTTCTGTGACTTGTTGGATGCTGGATCAGCTGTGCGTGTACTCTCCTAGAGGGGGGCTACTATTTTTAAAGGACAAAAATATTTCAAAAAGACTGTTTATCTTCACTATACTGTGTCTTCTATTCTGACTTTTAGAAACCTCGTGGTTTAGTTATTTGTCAGTTATTCTTTTAGAAGGGGCAACAAACCTTCATCCCTCCTGACCCAGCATCAATTAGAAGAAATATCTGGAGTAACTAGGAAGCATCTGGAGAAAGGAAGCCAGAACTTCCCCCACAAGACCTAAGTTCCTACTCGATACTTATGGTTCATTAAAATTCATCATCACCATCATCATGTAGTGTGCCCACAGACAACTTTTGAGGGCCATTTTCTTCCCCCTCTGTGAGTTCCAGAGATTGAATTCTAGTCATCAAGCTTTCAAATGTCTTTTTTCCTTGCTAAAAAATTTAGAGTTTTGACCTAGTAAATGACTTAGAAATGTAACTGTACCTTGATTTCACATTTAAAAGTGTTTATGATTTTACAGATTTCAGTTCAGATTTCAATGTAAATGATTAACTACTTTCTTAAGTTTCCAGTTTTGGTTGCCAAAATTATACAAATATTATACTTAATTAAGAGCATAGATTATATGAATATTATTACTTAATTAAGAGCGTCACTTGGTTTTTTTTTTTTTTTAAGGTTTGGTCTTTATATAAACCTTAGAATATTTGTGAGTTAAAAACTAAATGTAGGGGCCGGTGAGATGGCTCAGTGGTTAAGAGCACCAACTGCTCTTCAGGAGGTCATGAGGTCAGATCCCAGCAACCACATGGTGGCTCACAACCATCTGTAACCAGATCTGATGCCCTCACATGGGTGTCTGAAGACAGCTACAGTGTACTTTGAGCCAAAGCAAGTGGGGCCTGGAGTGAACAGGGCGGGAACAAGAGGAAGAAGGGAGGGGGCGAGGAACTAAATGTAATTCAACCTTTGAAGAATTCAAAATATATGGGATACATGCTGAGAACATGTTTAAAAGTTTTCTCTCTTTCTTAGTCATCACCATTTCACGAACACTGGAAAGGCAAGAAGATTCTGGGAAAGGGAACTGATCAGTTGCTCAGCTCTTAATCTGTACAGTGGAGAGATATGGGTGACTGCTTAAGGAGTGTTACGTGTGCTTCCTACACTTGGCTACTGGAGACCTGGAAAGCCACCGCAAGGCAGTCTGAAGCCATAAGCAGCTACCTGTCATCTTCTCATCCTTTAAAGATTAAAAATCATTTAGTTGATGCTGTTGAGTCTTTTTGTATATCCTTGGGCCATTTGGTCTGTTTTTACCTCAGGTATAGACCACAGCTAAGAAAAAAATACAAGAGAGCAACTAGTACTCCCTAGTTATAAAAATCTAAAGTTTGGAAATTAATGAAATAAGATTCACCTATTTTCAAAAGTCTTAATGTTCTAATGTAAAGACACCAATATGAGCGAGAAATTGCAACTAGAATTTAGTTGTGTCTAAGGCAAGACTTTCTTCAGGATATTTTCTGCTCAGTGCCAGTCTCACAACTGAGCAAAACAAGAGTTTATATTTTATTAAAATTATTCCTGTTTTCTGATGTTTGTGTTTCAGGCTTTGGGTTACTTATGAAATTGTTTTAACAAACTCAATGTTCATATAAGCATCTCTGTTCAATTAAAGTGCTACCTGGGCTGGAGAGACAGCTCAGTGGGTAAAGGCACCTGCTGCCGAGCCAGCCAACCTGAGTCCCATTCCTGGGACTCATGTGGTAGAAGGAAAGAATCAACTCTTGAAAACTGTCCACACACCATGGCATGTATGCATGTTTACACACAAACAACCAGGACAGATCTTAGCAACGGGGGACAATAAGGACAAACTGCCAGATGGTTCATAACAATGTCTTCAGAGAATATTGTTCAGAGAGAGGGGGACGTTGTTAGAATGAAAATGAAGTCATACTGGCATGGTAGCACCTTCCTGTGAGCCCAGCACTTGGGAACCTGGCCCCAGCTGAACTTCCTTCTGAGAATCCAATGAAGACAGCCCTGCTGCTTCTTTGTGTCTGCACCTGAAGAGGACCAAGATGTAGGAGTGGATGTGGACATGCCAAGGTAGAATGGTATCCAATGGTCCTCTTCCTGCCCTGACAGCACACACTTTCTCTCAGGGAGAAGGGGGTTTCTTTTAGCTGACAGATTTTCAAACCCACATGAAAGTAGGAAGAACCAACCTCCAGGTACTGGCAATCAAAATCCTAGAACATTTTGTATTTGTTGACATCACAGACTCCAGAACATGCCCTCCACTCTTCCTTCATAAGAGCATTTTCTATATCACCAAAAGTTCATTATCACAAAAAAAGAACATTTTGAGCAAAAATTTTTTCTGGGATGAAATGAAGGAATCAATAATGCGCTGGTCCCTAGAAAGGTCATGAGGAGCCCAAGAGGTTTGTTGTTAAGTCTATGTCATGGTTCTCAACCTGTGGGATGCAACATCTGTGGGGTCAAACGACCCTTTCACAGTGGTTGTATATCAGATACCATGCATATCAGATATTTACATTATGATTCATAACTGTAGCAAATTTACAGTAATGAAGTAGCAACAAAATAATTTTATGGTTGTAGTCACCACAACATGAGGAAATGTACTGAAGGGTTACGGTATTAGGAAAGCTGAAACCACTTGTCTAGAAGAAGAAATGAGGCTGAAACTCAGAACACAAGACAAAAACCCACACTGGGTGGCTTGTACTGATGTTATTCCCAGGAATGGCCCCATGGATGCTACCCACTGGGATGCATGTCCAAGAGAAGACTTTTTTTTTTTTTTTTTTTTTTTTTTAGGTTTTTTCAAGACAGGGTTTCTCTGTGTAGCCCTGGCTGTCCTGGAACTCACTCTGTAGACCAGGCTGGCCTCGAACTCAGAAATCCGCCTGCCTCTGCCTCCCAAGTGCTGGGACATGAGAAGACTCTTAAACCTATCCTGAAAGCACAGTGATCCAAGCAGGTAGAAGGCAGGGACTGCTTCCCTGTGGCCTGGCCGAGGGGCTGGGGCCATGAGGGACTAAGCACCCTGAAGTGCTCAGATCTGAGCTAGATCCGTCAGTGCCCCAGAGAAGCATTCACAGAATCATGAGGCACAGGAAACACTCAGAAGAGCTGTGTGGGACCTGCTTGCCTAACAGCTACCTCTTTCCATGCCAGTGTGCCACCAACCTCAGGGCTGTGTTGCTGGTCGACATCAACCGAGTCCCCATCCTACATGCTCTAAGCACGTTCTCCTGTAGAAAACCATGACCAAGGAGAATACAGTGACAGGAAGGGTCCTTGGTGGCCCCCAGGGCTCATACTTTGGAAGCACGTCACAGATTCCCAATGAGCTCCTGGTTGCTGAATGGCCATGATGATAAAAGATGTCTCATTATCCTCACAGAGACACCTGGAAATGCAGGTGTTGTTTCATTTGCTATGTGATGACTGAGGCCCCAGCCCATTAGGCTTAGTGTTCCTGTCCTTTTAAAGAACAGAAAGACACAGGTGTGGCCCCTATAACTGATGCCTCCAGGACTGTCTACACCAGCGAAGGACATGCCCTTCTAGAGTGCCAGGCTGCCTCATGCCCTGCACACTGTGTGTGCTCAGAAGCCTCGCACATCCTCAAGCCCAATGTTTCCCAGTAGCAGTTCCACTGTTGTGGCAATGGGACATCACGGCATGAGCCCTAGGAGCTCAACAGTCAAGTTCATGCCTGCTGGGCCAGAGGGAAGAGTCTGCAGGCTACTTATATCCCCCAGAGCATAGGCCAAGCTCAGGCTCAGACGCACACACATACTTACACAGCTTACCCTCCTCCATCCACATCTGTTTTTAAGACAAGAAACCATGTACCAGACAGTGGGTGTGACCTCTGCCTTCAGGGGACCTCATCTTTGTGGGACAGATTCTACATTCTGATGCTAGGAGTGTCATTGTCCAGGAAGAAGGACTGAGAGAAAGGTTGGCATAGGGATTAGGTAAGGCAACCTTCATAATGAGACCTAAAGACTGCAGAGAATACTTCTTAAGTGACAGAAGAGCCTTTGGGGCAGAGAAAGATCATGTACAAAGGCCCTGGTACAGCCTGCCCATCTCCTGTGTCCCATAATTCTGACTATATGGCCATGAACTACACTCTTTCTGGAAGGCCTAAAGGCCACAATCCCTGTTTCATGTAGCTTCTCCCTCATGGTCTTCAGCGCCTAGGCTATGGCAAGGAAAGGGAAGTGAGAAAGGGGTACCCTAGCACACATAGCTTCCTCTCTATTGGCCAGCTCCACTCTCTGCTTGCAGCTAGCCTCTGCAGACATGCTCTCATCCTAGCATCTCCAGCATCCTTGGGCCTCCACTGCAGGTTTCAGGGATTCACATAAGGGCCTCTCAGGGTCCCTTGCAGGATCTCTGACCCTATCAAATACTGCCTAGCCTTAGCAGCAGCTCTCTGGAGCTGTGTGTGGCTCAAAGTTCCATGACCCCCTCGCTCTTGCATCCTTCATGCATCTAAAGCCAGCACCCAGTGACCAAGTTCTGCAGCCAGCTGAAGACAGAGCTTGACCCACCCTGGATTATGGTTGCACTTGCCTTTGTGCGAGGACCCTGGGGAGACAGTTTTCTGGGTGTTGGTCTCACAAATTCATACTTCAACAAGATGGAGCCTCAGTGGTTGGGGTTCTTGCCCTGGAACACTTTACTGCTGTCTAGTTCTGAGCCCAGGTTTCTCTTTAACAATTACAGCTTCTCTCTTGTCAGCAGTCTCCTTGTACTGTACTTCAAACTCATGTCCCCCACCAAACTTCACGTTTTCTTACCTTTCTGCTCCACTTTTTTTCTCACAATAGATCTGGATGAGAGCACTGAGCAGTAACCATAGTAACCATGATGCAGCCTGAATGCTAAACTTCATCTTGAAATTTCCTTCAGCAAACAAATTGGTCCATTTCCTTTAAATTTGGCCTCGCTCAGGTTCCCAGAACACGGGCAGAATACTTTTAGATTCTTTACCAGAATATCACATTAATAACCTTCACCCCAGTCCTACCTCCTTATTCTTTGCTCTCCTTCTTAACCTATGGGCATCTCTCAGCAGTCTTTCTTGCAAGCTCCCATCAGAGTAGCCCGTGGCTTTTCAAGGGCATTATTAGCCCAAAGTTCCAAACTCTTTCACAGTCCTCCCGCAAACCTAAGGCCTCAGAACCGCCCTGTCAGGGTTACCGTAGCAGTTATCCCACATCTCAGCACCAATGATCTGTATCAGTTACTTTCTTTACTCATTACTAGGATAAAATGTCTGACAGATGTAACACAAGGAAGGGTATATTCTGGGCCTCAGTTTGAGGGAACAGTCCACCATGTCAAGCAAGTCTTGATGGCAGGAGCTTAGGTTGGCTAACCAGAGCCAGGAAGCAGAGAGGGGTGAGCCCTTATCCTCCCGTTCTTTCTTTGACTCAGTTCAGGACCCCAGCCAATCCAATGTTGTCCACACTCAGAATGGATCTTCACAACTCAATTAACCTAAGCGAGAAACTCCCCCAGACACACTCACGGACACGCCCAGAGCTCTGTTTTCTACATCCTGTCAAGTTGTCAATCAAGACTAATCACCACAGTGAGCACAGTGCACTAGAGTTGCTGTGGGTTTATAGTGATGTGGACTGACAGAGTGGTGGCAGGGCCTGTTCAGCAGCAAGCTGGGAGCTCATGGACCATAAGATGTTCAAGCCCTGTGCAAATAAACATCCAGAGGTAGGATAACCAGTTCTGGCCTCCTATAGTGGACTCCGTCCAAGCCATGGTCCAACCTTCTACAGAGACAAGCATGTTTTTAAAACAACCTCTTGGGTAAAGGACATAAGAAAACCCACATAATCAACTAACCAGGGCTCATAGGGGCTCACAGAGACTGAACTGACAGCCAGGGGGCCTGTATGAGTCTAACCTAGGTCCTCTGCATATATGCTATGGTTGCGTAGCTTGGTGTTCTTGTGGGACTCCTAACAGTGTCTCTGACTCTTTACCTGCTTTTGGAACCCTTTTCCTCCTACTGAGTTGTGTTGACCAGCCTTAAGATGAGATGTGCCCAGTCTTATTGCAACTTGGTGTGCCATGTTTGGTTGACGTACCTAGGAGCCCTGCCCTTTTCTGAAGGGAAACAGAGAAGGAGTGGATCTGGGGGAGAGGGAACTGGGAGAAGAAGAGAGGGAAAACTATGGTATGGATGTGATATATAAAAGAATAAAAACAAACAAACCAAAAAGTCTTGTTCTAGAATACTGTGAGAACTACTCTCATTCCTCTAACCAGCTTCCTACAGCTACCACTTCACACACAAAGGTCAGAGGTCACAACCACAGCAATGACACACTATCAAGGTGTGGGCAAAAGCCAGTCTTTTGCTGGAGGTCAGGGTTCCTTAGCTTCAAGGGATAGTAGACTAGAAAAGCCTCATAGCTACCATGCCAACACGGCCAACTGATGCCTGGACATCCATACCATACTTGCATGCCCATTTGGTGCCATGCCTGTCGTCCTCCCTCGAGGACAGTGGTTCTCTTCCTAAGGCTGCGACGCTTTAATACAGTTCCTCATGTTGTAGTTAATCCCAACTATAAAATTATTTTCATTGCTACTTCATAACTGCTACTGTTAGTGAATCGTAATGTAGATATCCGTGCTTTCCAGTGGTCGTAAGTGACCCCTGTGAAAGGGTCACTTGACTCCAAGGAGGTCTCAACCCACAACTGCTCTAGAGACTATGCCCTCATGGAGGAGAGGTGGCAGGGACATGAGCATGGGGAAGTATGTACCCTGGCCCACAGCCATGAGAACAGAAAAGTCAGCTTGCTTGCAGAAACCCAATCTCCACAGCACTTCACAGAGTGGTGTGACTGTCCCTGAAAGCAGTGTCTGACAGCTGGAGGCTAGAGCAGCTGGGCACGGGGACTCTCTCTTCTCACTGGGTACAGCCGAAATTCTAAATATCACATTCTGTGCTAATTAGTAACCTCCCCAACTATACACACTCACAATGTTTCAGAGGACAAGGATGCTCCAGGATGTCACCCCCAGGGAGGTCACACAATGTGACAGAACAGCATGCTCTCTGCCTATTCACAGCCTGCTGCAGCTCGGGCTCTCTAGGGGAATGATCTGCATAGGTCTTCTGTAGCACTTACCAAGACGGGTTTAAGAAGCCCCACAATGCTTTGCAAATATACAGCTAGGACAGAGTCTAGAGGCCCCTGTGATACTCGGTATGCACAAGCCACACTGAGGCAGCCTACTTTAGGATACAGGCTCTCCATCCTTCACAGATACAATCCCCTCCCTGTCATAATCAGTTCCATGTCTACTGGAGAGCCATCATGGGCCTGCCCACAGAGCCCATGAGTAACATCAGCACTGTTTATAATAGAAAAAGTTGGGACAAGTCAAACAGCCATCAACCAGGGAGGGGATAATGCAAGAATTGGAGGGCAGCTTTGTGACAGAATATTGACTGGGCAGCTATAGAAAAGAACAAGAAGCAATACAGATGCCACATGAACAACCTGCAAAGCCCACTGAAATCCACAAGAACGCCCGGGGCGGACAGCACAGCCTGTCTAGCACTTCAACACACTCAAGTGTGTGTGCAGGAAAAGACCGAGAAGAGAATGGCACACAGGACTCTGCCACACCAAGAGGGAGATCTTAACCCAGGTATGGTAGGGCCCACCTTTAATCCTAGCACTGGGAGGCAGAGGCAGGCCAGTCTGGTCTACAAAGTAAGTTCCAGTTCAGCCAGGGCTACAAGAGAAACCCTGTGTTTTGTTTTTTGTTTTTAAAAAGTAGTAGTGCCCTGAGATACCTCATGCAGATGAAACCTAAGAAGGATCCCCAGAAATTGGCAATAGGGTGCAGAGGAGAGATTTAAAGGAGACACACTCACCTATGCTTTGTATACTATTAAAAGATTTTTTTTTTACGGCTTGTTTACTTATTTTGTGTATGTGAGTGCACTGTCATTCTCTTCAGACACACCAGAAGAGGGTGTCAGATCCCATTACAGATGGTTGTGAGCCACCATGTGGTTGCTGGGATTTGAACTCAGGACCTCTGGAAGTGCAGTCAGTGCTCTTAACCACTGAGCTATCTCTCCAGCCCACTATTGAATGTTTTATCACATATGGGCTATTAGTTTAAAATTTTAAATGAAGTTACTGGAAAAAAAAAAACCCGGCTATTTCTGACGGTGACTGGCAGCTGGCCAGCTCAGAGGGCTGCCACATGTGTGCGTGCTGTCAGTCCTGCCAAGGGGACCACTGAGGGTGAGCACTGCTGTAGGGATAGCCGGTGCTATCCCCAGTCCTGCTGCTTTTGCTTCTCACTATGTTCTAACAACTGACCATGTGGAGGAGGGCAGCGTGGAGCAAAGTGCCTGGACAGGAGGGAGTGGGCACCAGGCCCTGCGCTGGCAGGCAGGAACAGGGTTCTGAAGAGCATGCCACCAGGCTCACCAACACAGCTGTGTCCAGTGGCATCTGACATAACTGGGAGTTGCTAGTGACCTTCTGCAACATGGTAGGACTGAAGAGGGTGGGGAGGAAGAGTGCCAGCAAGAAAATAGAGGGGACAAAATAGCCTGGGAGTTCAATAAAAGCTAGGTGCTCTCAGAGGTGAAATAGACCTTTCTGTAGAAGCCATGGCTAACAAGTGACCTCATTAGCCTGTTTCCTCATTAGCCTGTTTAGACTTCTTGTGTCTTTTGTCTCTTAACAATGAAGAACTTGCCCCCGAAGGGTGATGGTCACTTCTGATATCTCCATATTCTTCCAGTGTAGGAAAAGAGCTTTCAGAATTAAAACATAGTCTGTAGGGATCTTAGGCTAACCTAGGTGTCCACAGAGTCACTCCAGTCCAGGCAACTCAGACGGCTCCCATAGGCAATATGCAGTCATAATGGACTGGTTTCTCTCATGGAAATGTGTTTGACCCACAATTAACAAGGGACAAGACCATGCCGTCATTTTTTCTTTCTAAATATCCTGCTGCCATTTTGACATGGAGACCAAAGGTCTAAAATTAGCATCTCACACCTTATTTTCCAAGCTCCCAGTAGAAGAGGTGTAAATCCACCTGAGAACATTGTCTTCTGAACACAGAACATGCTGCTCCCCCAGTGGCCTCTCCTCTCCAGCAGGAACCACAGGTGGGGGTAATCTGCTTGGTAGACGGAGAGCAGCACTAGAAGCCCTGGCTGGAGCAGCCTAGCTTCTCCCTACCTCCCAGAATCCCCTGCTACAACAATCCCTCCCGAGAAGCAGTTCAGTGTCAAGAACACTCGCCCAGCTGCGGATTCAGAAGGCTTTACATGCTGCATTCTTTGCAGACCCAGGACCTAAGGCCAGAAAAACTTGATATTACTGCCTCCCTGTCCAGGCAACAAAGTCAGATGCGAGGACATAGAATGGGTGCCAGACATGACCCTCACAGCCTGGAAGCTTGCACCCCCAGCCCAGGAAAGAAGACCCAAGCTACCCCTTCTACCTGTCATGAGGCTAGCAAGGAGGAATACAACATACCTTTAAAGTGGCTGTCCTAGGCTTGGCTGTGGACATATAAAACATTGCACATCAGAACTCTGTGTCTTCTCAGCTATCTGTGACCCTCCTTGCTCCCTTAGGAAGACTGGGAGTCCCTTAGGAGAGACTGAAGAGGAAGGTGAACACTCATAGGTACCTATCATCAAAAGCCACGTGGCTCCCCTGGTAGGCTGCCTATCACCAAAGGCCACGTGGGTCACCTGGTAGGCTGCTGGTGCCTTGGTCTCAGAGAGATCCTCAGATAAAATTATAAGTCATCCCCTAACTCTAAAACACCAGTATCCTTTCAGCACACTGAGGGGCCTCATGTGTACCTGATTTCCAGTTCTAGACTGACCCAGACATTTCCCAGCATCCCATGTGTGACCACCTCCCTGGAGAGCCACTTATAGAGACTTAAGGTCATTCACATGATCACATGAGGCCCCAGGCTCCTTCAGAGGATACCAGAGAGCCGAGCAGTATCTAGGAACTTCTATAGATAACTCTCCACGATTCCCCTGCCATCTGCTGCCATCTTAGAAGATACAGCTCCTGGGTATGTCAGGTGGACACACTGCCTCGTCCCTCCCTCCCACCGGGCACATGCCCAGGCAGCAGATGAGGAACATCAGACTGAATGTCTAAAACTTATTTGAGTGTAGGCTTTGGATCTGTGACCTGGCCCATGAGCAGGAGCTGGCCAACAAGAGAGTCAGGAAACCAGATCAGGGCCTTGTAAAAAGCACCCTGAGGCTAATCAGAGGCCAAGTGCCCTCAGCCTCTCCTCAGTTCTCCCCTGTATCCACACTGCTTCTCTCCAGAGCACCTCACACAGGGGAGGTTTGGTTTCAGAGTAAAGGAGGTATCAGGCATTGAGCCTGCCCTCTGGAGCCAGAGACTATGAAGTCAGACCCTCTATTCTTTGGCAAACAGTGTGAAGTTGTTGACAGTTCACAAAGGAGCAAAGATGTTAACATACCAATGTTTATGACTTTCCCAACCATGTCCCACTTCAGGGAAAACTGTCAGCTTCAGAGGCATTAGTATGACATTTTAAGGATACTCCAGCTCTATTGGCAGGGGTGTGGTGGCTTGCTTCCCCTGGTACTGACCACATTCAAAGCCAGCAGACACGTGTTGTGAGTCTTGTGGGCCCTGTATCAAAGAGCCCCTGAACTACAGTTTCACTAGTTAACAACCAGGAAGGCTTCACCAGATTTGTAAAAACACATACAACATAAAGTGAAAGGCCAGGAAGGAAGGGCACAAAGTTTCCAAGTGTTTACATGCACATGAACTCACCCTCAGGCACCAACCCTACTGAGAGCAGATAAGGCACATGCAGGAGCCATAAATGGCAAGCTACCATCAACTCAAGGCACTAGGAAAAGGAAAAAAAAAAAGACCAAAGAGTTCAGAGACAGTTAAGGAGACCCTGTCCAGACCAGGTTCCACACAGCATGGCCAGGCCCTGGTCAGCTTCACTTCCCTAAACCTTACAGCACCCTTGGACACCCAGCACTCCTCTTGAGATTGGCCCACCCAGGAGGGGCCAGACCAGGTACCTGACACATCAGGTACCCAGGCCATGCTGGAACCACTAAGGGCCAGTACCCACTCTGGGTGGGTTCCTATGGGCCTCAAAACACTTGCAGGGTCTCTGAAGGATCTTACCTCTTCTAACGGAGGCCAGATGAGCCACACAAAGCAGGGGAGTGGGTTGAGAAAGTAAGTAAGTGGGCATCCTCTGATGCCTCAAGCCCTCCCCTACCTCCCAACCCCCTCCCTTCCATACTTCTACCCTTGCAGTCACTGCGACGCCTGCCCCCAGTCCTGAAACCTCTAAGGAGCCTGGTGCTGGCCTAGGCTACCTGCCCAGCATATTCCACTTAAGACGCAGCCAGCAAGAGCCATGCTGCTTTCTCAGCTTCCCTAAGTGAGTCAGGCAGAAGCTCAGCCCGTTATCTTGCACTGGGCTCTAAAGTTTTTGTTTCTTGGTCCCGCCACTCATTATGAAAGGTGGGGAACACAGTCACTGCAAATGTCAGCACTGTTAACCAAGTGGGCCCATGAGGAAAACAGCCACAGAACAGAGGCGGTGCAGTGACTGCCTTGTTTATGGTTTCCCATAGAAGCAGTCTGCCGTGTCCACCCAGCTCCCCCTTTACCCGCTCCTACCTCAATGACATGTGCAAGGCAGCACCTGGCTTCCGACCCACCAAACAACTCCACCTTGCCCTGCTCTAACCGGCATACGGCCACAACGGCCTTCCACCTAGCCTGGCCTGTGTGAGATGTGACGAGGGAATGCTGAGACTTCTTCAGTACCTTTTGGTCCACGTTCTCCCCTGCTTTCCTGTCATTCCTCATTTGCTCCCAGGGCCCAGGCGACCCCACAGGATCAGTAGGACCCATGTCCCCTCCCCCTCCCACCTCCATTACCAAACCTTTACTAGGCAACAGTGAGGCAGGGCAAATGATACCCCCAGTTGCCCCTGCCAAGCTGGGGGCTGCCTAGCGCTGTCTGGGGTACTCCTCGCAGGATATTTTCATCAGCTTTCCCTACAGGCTGGACTGGGTGTTGTGTAGCAGTTTCCTCCAGATTAAAACCTCTCATCTTGGAAAGACACTCCTTCACTCCGGGAGGATGTGAGGTGTTAAAGGAGATGTGAGATAACAGGACGTTTTAAGACAGGATGTTTATGGGGAAGTGAAACAGCAAGACGTTCTAAGGCAAGGAGAAACAGGAAGTCCCTCAAACTGAGCAGCTTTTCTAGGTCTCTCCTTCCTCAGGTATATATAAGCCATAAGGACTGCTGAGAGACACTCTCAGACAAGCTGGGGGCTTTAGGAGAGGCTCAGACCAGCGGAGCTGACTGGAAGAGCCAGGACAAACTGAACTGCCTAAGCAAAACAGAGACTAGCCAGAGTGCCTGAAAAACATTCAGACCAACTAAGCTGCCTGGAAAGGACTGCTCCAAGCTACCGAGCAGCCCACGGGCTGTGCACTGCATTCCAGGTTCCCAGCTTTCATGAGCTGTCACCCATGCTGGGTGGGCTTTGGTGATGTAGCTGTGTGGGAGTCACTTCTGCTCCTGTAAGTTAGCTCTCACCCATATTCCTATAAGCAACACCAATAAACCTTATTGGCTCACCACGTTGGACTTTAGTGGTACCAGTACTTTGATCTATCATCAGTTTCTTATGTAGTGTGGGTAGGTATCTGTTCATGTCTCCTCAAGAATAGCATCACACAATATGGGGGCAGGCTGAGAGTGTCTGCTGATGCTGTTCACAGGTAAGGAAACCAAGGTACAGCTCCCAGGCTCAGGCTTTGCCTGCAGCTACTCAGCAACAATACCCAAGACCTGTAAGTAGCCCCAGGGTGGCAACAGCGACAGAGAAACCTAACTAGGATACCCATCTGTGTGGCTCTTTTACCGCACTGCCCTCCAGGCTGAGACCCCTTGACCCTGCCCTTATTAAGGCTATCAAGGAAGACACATCTGGGAACAGAAAGCACCACCTCCTAAGGTCAGGCCACCTCTCACCTCTCATCAACTTCCCTGGCTCTCAGCCCACACCCGAACCACATCCCTAACAAGGATCAATAGATGGATCTGCAGAGGACAAACACCTGCCCTGCTCCATTGCCATACATGGCAGAAGTGCTCCTTGTCCCCATGTCCTCCCTTCTAAGGGAAGGGAGCCCCAGTGGAGGCTAGTGTGTTTGATTTCTGCCCTAGACACCTAGTGCCTCAGAGAAACATGGGACTCTACCTGAGTCAGGGTCACACCCCTGTCTACAGAGGTCAGGGACCCTGCATACTCTGCCTGGGAGAACTGTTTCCTTCCTTGGAGCCTGTACCTTGTCTACCCCAGGGCTCACCGATGTGACCAGACGCCTCTTTTGGAAGTGGCAGGAGGTGAACCCACTGTATAACCCCACCTGCCTACACATACAGATGGCCTCTGGGTCCCTTCTAGGCAGGCAGGAAGGGCAGGCACAGAAAGGTAGATACAGTCCCTCTATGATAGGTTTGAAGTAGGTACCTGGCCTATGTAGGTTGTTACTTGTAGAAAAGACAGGACGCTCTGTGTGTGTGTGTGTGTGTGTGTGTGTGTGTGTGTGTGTGTGTATACATACTATGTAGACCTATGTACCCTAATAACTATACCTGCAGTAGGGTCCCTCAATCCTTCTCACAAAGATGTAACTCCATTGAGCTACACTCTCCAAATATGCAGGAAAAGCCTAAAGTTTGGTGTGTAAAGTAGCCTGCAGGATCAGGGGACAGAGAGAAGGCCAGCAAGGCAGCCAGAGCCTCTCAAGCTGGAAACAGGCACAGCTCATGGGCTAAGCAGGTACCTACAGTACACAAAGGCCCAGGTTAGATCCCCAGCACTGCAAACAGAAACAAAACTTCCCAAACAATTCAGCTGATGACTATGAGTGTTGGGAATTACATATGATCATTTCCCAGGGAGCCATTTCACCTACAGTGCATGTTTCCAGGTAAGGTGAAAGACGGAACTGATGATGTCACTGGCTCACTACGTCCAGAGCCAGGGCTCCCCTTCCCACCTTCTCTACTCCCTATACCACAGAGCAAGCCACACTACAAGCCCCATAGCACAGAGCAAGCCACACTACAAGCCCCATAGCACAGAGCAAGCCACACTACAAGCCCCCACATCACAGACCAACTTGTCCCAACTGCCATACCTTGTACACCATGATGGTCTGAACTGATAAATTCCAGGTTCAGTGAGAGACCCTGTGGGATGACATCCAATGTCAACTTAAACCTCTGCCTGCAATGTGCACTTGCACATGAGCGCGCGTGCGTGCGCACACACACACACAGATACACACACACACAGATACACACACACAAAACAGAACGACATGATCCAGCAAACCTACTAGTATTCACATAATCAAAGGCAGTGGCACCAGCATAGACCTGTAGCTTGTGTTTATTTCTGTACTTCTCACATCAGCAATGACGAATGAATGGTTACAGAAAGGAAGCACACGACCATCCATCTACCCAGCAAAGAACGGACTCCTGGGCTGAGGAGACAGCTTAGCTGGTAAAGTGCTTGCCAAACAAGCATGAAGAACTGAATTGATGCTGAGGCAAGGGGGAAGCCATGTAAAACAAAACAAAAGAGAATAGTGGTACACTGTGATCCTTGAACCAGAGAGGCAGAAATAAGCAGATGCCCAGGGCTCACTGGCCCCTTTGCAAGCTACTCAGTGAACTCTAGGCCAATGAGAGAACTTGTCTTAAAAACAAACAATGTGGATGGCTCCTGAAGAACAATAGAAGAAGAAAAGGTTGCTCTCCAGCACACACAGACAGATATATACACACACGGAATCCTTTTATTGCTAGAGAATAGAGTATAGCTGGAGGATATTACACTAAGTGAAATGAGCATGATTTTACTTGTACGGAAGCTAAAGCAGACATAGTGAGAGGAGGGAAGGGAAAATGAGAAGAAAATACAGATAAGGGGAGGGTAGAGAATGACTGCCTGGTGTCAAGAACTGTCCTTTAGTTGTCTTTTACAACAGCTTATCATAAGTGTATAAAGAAGTGGAAGAGAATTGGAAGGCTCTCAGCATGAGGCAATGATAAATGCTTAAGGTGATCAAACTGTTGCTTAAACCTGATGTGATCAGTACACCCTGCAGACACACATGGAAACCCAATGTGATCAGTACACCCTGCAGACACACATGGAAACCCGGTGTGATCAGTACACCCTGCAGACACACATGGAAACCTGGTGTGATCAGTACACCCTGCAGACACACATGGAAACCTGGTGTGATCAGTACACCCTGCAGACACACATGGAAACCTGGGTTTCTCAGACAGGTTGTTCTCAAGCTGTGGGTCACAACTCCTTTGGGAGTCACAGAGGTTGAATACCACATATCAGATATTTACACTATGATTTATAAGAGTAGCAAAATCACAGTTATGAAATAGCAACAAAAATAAATTTTATGGTTGCAGGTCACCACAACATGAGGAACTGTATTAAAGGGTCACAGCATTAGGAAGGTTGAGAACCTATTCTCAGACCATGCTATAGGAGCCAGGATCAGGGCAGAATCCAGGGGCATGGCTCACTGGAGGAACACCAGCACATGTAAGTTCAATCTTCAGAGAAGGAACAGGGAGAGAAGGAGGACGGAAGAGAGGGGAGTAGAACAGCCTGGTCTGCCAGGGATACAGATGAAACAGTGAAATACTAAGACCTCACTTCCTGTGTCTACGAAGTCATCTATATCAAACCACATGACCAAGCATCCTGTCCACCATCTTTTAGTTATATTGATGTCATCCATGCTTTGGTGTAGGATAGCCTTAAAACACCAAACTAATCTCATATACCAAAATAGCCAATACAAAATAACCATGGAAGGAAGACACCCAGGCCCCATCCAGCTGGCATATGCTAAGATAACAGAAACCAGCACCTAGACCCATGGCATGGAACAATCCTCCCTCAGCTGGTTTGCCCAGCCTTCCTTTTGTTCTTTGCTGTGTGTCTCCGAGCAGTCCTGGCACAGACTTGAGAAACACTGTTTTGGGCACGTCACCCCACGTTGCTAGGATGCTGGGTTCTAAAGTTACCCCAGTGCTGGAGGGACCAGCACATCCACCATAAAAGGATGGGGTCAGTGAGTAGGCTAAGGCTGCTTCCAGCTAAACATACATCCACTACATTTGCGCCAACACTGATTGGGTGCAGCTGTGTCACTGTTAAAGCTCATCTGTAGCCCAGTATGAGGCTGGGCCGACACGGATTCTGGAGGGCCACAGCCATGAGTACAGCTAAGACGAATGAGGGGAGACTTGGGAGTGCTGTAGTGCATCAGGTGGCTGTCAATCAAAGGTATTAGTGGCTGGCTGGTATGAGCCTGGTGATACAACCAAGGCCTCCTGCTGTGTGAGGCCTTCGGCTGCCTTGAGCTATAGCAACTAGCCAGGCTGGCCTCTGCAGCACAAAACTAGAGAAGACACCTGACCTGCAAGCCCAGCTCCGAGCCTAGTGGGTAGCCTAGTGGGTAGTCTAGTGGGTAGGTCATGCCCCAGGTGCCAGATTTCTAAGCCAGATAGAGCAAGAATCCCAAACTGCCCACTAATGTCCCTGCCCATCACACTCACATGCACACTCTCACACAACTTGCCTCCAGGAACAACTTGGGTGGCAGGCCAAGAGGTAGGATCACCCCTCAGGGGACCAAAACCCCTCTGACCCACTAACTTCACATTCCTCTGCAAGTTTCCCTCATCCTTCAATGCTCTTCCTCTTCTAAAAAGCCCACCTCAAGACACACCATCCATTCGACAGACCGGACAACTTATCCTCAAGCCTGACCTGGTACTTGTGCTCTCTCCTAAGTGCCTCTGGGAGCTGTGTGATGAGCACACCCTTGGCTATCCGGCTTCTCTTCTGGTATCTACGCTTACCTATCTAGCCAAGTGTTCACTCCAGGAGAGCACAGTAATATCCCAAGACAACCCACCACAGGCCAGGCCTGGGTAAGAGGCAGGTTTCTACAGCTAGACAGACCTCAGTGCACAAACCCTCACCTGACCATGGAGTCAGCAAGGCCAGAGCTAGACTGCAAACCTAGGTGGCCCCCAGTGGATGCAGAGGGAATGCTTCTCTGGCACCACTGAAGATCCATCACAGAGATGATTGTTACCTGGCAGGCTGGGAGCAGAAAACAGAAGATGTGGAGACAGAAGACAGAAGGGCACTGAAGGGCAGAGGAGCCAGGGCTCTTGCTGGCTACCACTGGAGCAAAGCACACCTCTACTGCCCTGTTATCCACTCCAGTTCTAGGTAACTTCTTCCTGTCACCTCCCCTCTCTCCCTGTCACCTCCTCCCTCAGCAGCATCACCTCTTCCCTGTCAAATCCTTCACTCTCGTCATCTCCTCGTCTTAGTCAGGGTTTCTATGCTGTGATGAAGCACCATGACCAAAAAGCAAGTTGGAGGGGAAAGGGTTTACTGGGCTGACATTTCCACATTGCTGTTCATCCTTGAAGGAAGCCACAAACATGGCAGGAATATGGAGGTAGGCACTGATGCAGAGCCCACAGAGGAGTGCTGCTTACTGTCTTGCTTCCCCTGGCTTGCTCAGCCTGCTTTCTTATAGAACCCAGGCTGTCAGCCCAGGGATGGCTCTACCCACAGTGGGCGGGGCCCTCCTCCATCAATCACTAATAAGAAAATGCCTCACAGCTGGATCTCATGGAGGCACTTCTTCAAAACTGAGGCCCCTTCCTCTCTGATGACTCCAGCTTGGGTCAAGTATACACCAAACCAGCCAGTACACTCCTCCCTGTTACCTGCTCTCCTACACTAGGTACCTCCTCTTCTCAGTGTTAATGTCACTGTCACCTTCTCCTTGTCCACTGTCATCTCTCCCTCACTGTGACTTCCCCTCTCCTCTCTGTGACTTCTCCCCTGCCATCCCTTCCTATCCTGTCATTCTCACCTTCATAGCGCCACCTACTGTCCAGAAGCCCTAAACTCCTTCCAAGGCACCTCTGCCACCAGGCCACAGTCCCAGGACTCAAACATGCTACATACAGCACAGCAAGCTGTTCCCAAGTTCTGTAAGGACAGTCACCTTCCTGAAACTAGCTCCCCAAACACAGTGACCATTGCCTAGGCCCGTCCTGGCGGCCTTCAGGACAGCCTCCCAGTTAAAAGTAGGCACCCTCCTGAGCTGAGTTGCTTCAGCAGGTATCTGCCTGCAGCTAGGCTTATCCTGTGGTAGTTATGGAGCCCAGGTTACCTATGGGTAGCTGGTACAACTAACACGTCCTCAGAAGAGCATGGTATGTCCTTCAACCTTTAGGGAAGGGCAGTTGCTTCTGACCTGAGGGAGTGGCTTGAGTCTACAGCAACAAGAGTACACAGAAAGGAACCTGTGAGGAGCTCTGCCCTCTTCACACCATCTCCCTTGACAAGAATCTTAACAGCAGCCTGTCCTGCTGACTCCAGACACAGGGCCCTGGGATGGACTGGTTCAGGACCATGTTCTATGATCCATCAGTCTGCTCTGGTATCCAAACAGACTGTCTCCATTGGCTTCTGGCTGCTGTCAGCCATCTGCTCCATCTGGCTAATGGTGACAAAGCTTGTGTGACATTTCCTCAGGTAAACAGCCCAAGATCAAGGCCACTGCTGGGATCCAGGCCCTGGCCTTCCAGGGCTCTGACCAGGCAAAGCATGGCCACTGGGGCTTCACAGAGCCATCTACCTCATGTCTTCTGGGATCTGTCATAGACCCTGAAGTGTTTTCCTTCCCAGGTTTGCCCACGTGAGTGTGAGCTCATGTGGTGATCTTTGGCAGATCGCCTCCTGGGTCTTTTTCCCTCTCTTCCTGCCTTCTCTGGCTCTAGATTGCAGACATTTGGGGCCAGTTACCCAACGCACTGTAGGAGGAGCAGAATGTGTCCACTGGATGCAACACAGAAGGTGAGTGATGAGCCAGTCCATGTTCGTGAAAACAGCAGTGCTTCCTGGGCATTGACTACACCAGGCACAAGGCATGAGCACTGAAGAAACCCTGGCTGGTCCGCTCAGATGCAGGCCAAGCAGCAGCTGATACCTAGAGCACAGTGCATGACAGGCTGGAGACAAGATGGAAGACCAAGTGCTTTGGTGCACTCTAAGATAACAGGATCAGCATTCCTAGCAGCTGTGCTAAGGGATGCATGAGATACAGAGCAGGCACTCAGAGCACTCGGGCCACTGCATTAGTCTCCAAAGACAGTGTTACTGACCTCTGCTGGGCAGAAGCCAGGGCTGCTGCTCCTCCTACAGTGCATTGGGTAACTGGCCCCAAATGTCTGCAATCTAGAGCCAGAGAAGGCAGGAAGAGAGGGAAAAAGACTCAGGAGGCAATCTGCCAAAGATCACCACAGGCTATAGGGACAACAGTCTCCTGGAAGCCCTAGAAAAGAGGGGGGACATACATCCAGTAAGGGGCTGGGACCAGGGTAACCAGGGATATAAGTAAAAAGACACCTGACACAAAGGGCCCTGGCCAGGCTAAGAGCTGTACCTCTGCCCTCCTTGACAGTCCTCCTGAGCCTGTAACAGCTACCAGCTTAGAAGCTAGAGTAGTGCAGGTGCCTGCTACAGACACAGGGTCTGATATCACGTGATGGTTCCTACTGACAGCTGCAGTCTGAGGCTGTAGAGTGGCTGCCTTGGCTGAACCCAGTGTCTGCAGCACTGGAGGAAGTATGTCACTGGGACTGGGCTTTGACGATTTAATGTCTCATGGCCCTTTCAGTATGCCCTGTCTGCTTTGTGCTTGTGGTTACAGATGTGAGCTCTCAGCTTCCTGCTCCTGCCACCATGCTTACCCCTTGTCGCCACGCCTCCTCCCCATTGTGGGCTCTAATCCCTCTGGAACCATCAGTCAAATAAACTCTTCCGAAGGTTGCTCTCCCTCATGGTCATCCTTCACACCATACCCGCCTCAGCTGCCCGGGTTGGTGAAGAGGCAACCCTCCTGCTGGCCACACCAGCTCCACAGCAGAACCAGCCACACTGCTGCTATTGCAAGCCTGCCAGGCTTTTCCTTGATGCTCCCCCCACTTCCAGGGCCCCATTCTGCTGCATGCCACCCTCTGGGCCTCTAAAGTGGGCTGGCCTCCTAACTCACCCTGGCTGCCTCCCCACTCTTCTCATAAGCCACCTTTAAAAAAAAAAAAAAAGATCAACTCAGTCCCTACAACTTTCCCCCAGAAACCCAGCAATTTCTTATGCAAGTGTGGGGTTTCGGTCAAAGGCCATCCCTTCAGACAGGGCCTTCCATGACGACCCTTCCTGTCTCTCCCTCTTACCTGCTTTGTCTCTAAGGGGTTAATTTGTATGTCTACTCATTCACTGCCCTTCCTAGGATGCCACTGCGCCAGGTCAGACCCATGCACTCTTACAGGTACCTTCAATAAGTATCCAGACAATAATGGACAAATCTCTTTGATATGGTTTGGGCATGATTTCAGTGTGTCCACTAAAGCTGACATGCTGAAGGCTCGTTTCCTGGCATGATGGTGTTGGGAGGATTGGAACCCTTAAGAGGAGCAAGTGTGAGGAGACTAGATCATGGCAGACCTCCCTGGGCAGGGGGTGGCATTGGTCCCGGAGAACTGTTATTTCTCCTGAGGGTGGATTCTTACAAAGTGAAACTCTCCACACACGCTTGGCCTCTTGTGCATGTGGCCATTTCCCTTTCTGGTTCTCCATTATATTTTAAGTTGTTGAGAAAGACAGGATGCTGGCACCACAGTGTTGGGATCTTCCAGAGATTATGAATTAAACATCCATCTTCCTTCTACACAGTTCTTAGTACCAGTTATTCTGTCAAAGCAGGTTCTTAACCTTCCTAATGATGTGACCCTTCAATACAGTTCCCCATGTTGTGGCGACCCCAAACATAAGATTATTTTTGTTGCTACTTTATAACTGTAATTTGCTACCATTTTGAATTATGATGTAAATATCTGATATACAGCGTATCTGATATGCAACCTCTGTGAAAGAGACGTTTGACCCCCCAAAGGTGCTGTGACCCACAGGATGAGAACTGCTGTGTTAAAGCAACAGAAGGTGCTAAAACCCTCCTCTGACCCATTTCCTAGCGTGAGAATGGCAGCACCTTGCCGGGCAGAAAGCCTGAGCAGTGAGCTATGCCCAGAGCTGCAGTCATAAGACACTGCAGCACTCTTCCAGCATGCCGCTGCTCACAGTGCAGTTTCCTGTCCCCACAAAGCACAGAGCTAGGCTTCCAGCCCCTGTCCTCCTGCATCCAAAAGCCACCTCAGCTCCTCCAAGCTGTGCCTGACCCAACCTTAACACAATGCCATTTTTGTCATTCCAAACTGACCACGAAGAGCTCACTCCTTCTTCCACTAATGACAATACATCTTTCCAAGGCATAATGCTCAAAAAGAAGCAAACCAAAAAAACTTATGACCAAAAGAGAAAGAAGGAAAGAAAGAAAGAAAAAAAGAAAGAAAGAAAGAAAGAAAGAAAGAAAGAAAGAAAGAAAGAAACCGCTTATGATAAATATACAGACACAAGGCTCTCGTCTCCAAATTTAGGCTGTTGGGGCTGTTCCTATGGACAAAATTCAGCTTCAAAATTAAGTGTGCAAGCACTTGGGAGGCAGACGCAGGTGGATTTCTGAGTTCCAGGCCAGCCTGGTTTACAGAGTGGGTTCCAGGACAGCCAGGGCTACACAGAGAAAACCTGTCTCAAAAAAAAAAAAAGTGTGCAAAAAATACTGCTTTGAGGGTTAATGGGAGATGAACAAAGGGAACTTGGACATCAATAAAAGTACTCCCAATGCCCACTGCATTCGGTCAGCTGTTCTCTCTGTGCTCAGGCCCCACTCTGGTAATTGCTAATCAGCCTAGGCCTCCTGGAAGAGAGAACACAGGCTCCATCCAGCCATGCAATCCAGCAGCTTCCTGCAGGAGAGTCCTGTGCACACAACATCTAATGGAGAGTGAGTTAGGAGTGAGGTATCTCCTAGCCAGGCCAGAAGCCTCTTTAATGCCCTGTACTAGCTTCCTCTGACTCCTTTAAAACACCAGAAACATTCTCTCATGGCTTAAGATCAGTGTTTGTCCCCTAGAGTGTCCTGTAGCCTGGCAGGCTAGCTCCTAGGCATAGGGCAAGCTAAGGACACAGAGCACCATGTGTCTGGCCTTGCCAGAAAAAAGCTATCAGGAAACCAGGGCCAGCACTGGTACACCCTAACAGTACACTCCAAGGCTGTGGTTTCTCAGGAGCAGGGGGAGGTCACAGTGGTCTTGTCTGACCTCTGTACCCCTCCCAGCAGCCCCTTCCTAAGGCAGGTCCAGCATGTTCAGGACTCCAGGGACAAAACATTCAGAAGGTGGTGGCTCGTGCCAACAAGCAAGCATCCCTGCCCCCACCCACCAGGTGGAAAAAGACCCAAGCCATAAACCAGCTGAAAAGAATACAGTGTTCCACCCTGGTACAGCTGAACTGACAACAGTCTAGGATCAGTGTGCTGATGACACCAAGCACAGCCTTCTACAGCCTAGCTCCAAGGCAATCCCAGGCTATCACTGCCTCAGTGAGCACTCAGGCCTCCATTCCCATTAGTCCTTGTGTAGTAAAGTCCCAGACAGCCCAGGCCCTCCACAGGACTCTCCTGCAGGAAGCTGCTGGATTGCATGGCTGGATGGAGCCTGTGTTCTCTCTTCCAGGAGGCCTAGGCTGATTAGCAATTACCAGAGTGGGGCCTGAGCACAGAGAGAACAGCTGACCGAATGCAGTGGGCATTGGGCTGTCTGAGAAGGCTGGCTGCAGGTGAGAGACCTCCCCCAGGCAGCCATCAGCTGCAGGCTCTTGGGATATCCTAGGTCACCCTGACACTGGCCCCTTGGCCTCCACAAAGGCAAGAGTCTCCCCTCATTCAGTGTACACTCAATGAGTGCACCCTGAGAGGGAAGAAGGGCATGGGAAGGCAGAGAGGATAGCCAGCGTCTAGCCCACTGTCTGTGTGTCTGGCTTGCTGGTAGCAGTGATCCCACCACACCAGGCTCACCAGCTAGCCTATGTCAGCGCAATGGTACTCACCACATTCCAGAAGAGTGGGTTGAACACAATGGTGAGCACAGCTGCCACAAAGCTGGGCTCTGTGGGGTCCACGTATCCCAGCAGCCAGCTCATAACGAAGAAATTTGCCTGCAAGGACAGAGCTGCCATCAGCGGGAGGCCTGTCTAGCAACACCCAGAAGCTGCCAGGACCTGTGAGCCCCCAGGATGCAAAGACTCCTGGGAACATAAGGGAACTTGGGATATCCAAGTGCAGACACAGTCACTGCACTTAAGTCTCATAAAACAGAAGATAAAAGGCTGAAAACTAGTCAGCCGTGTCAACTGTCATGAGAGTGCTAGGCTAATGGTTGCGGAGGTGCTCATGGGCACAGTATGCAGAGATCTGTGGCTCTGAAGACAGGTTCCCAAGAAAAAAGTGACACTAATCCTGGATGTGATTGAAATCCTCTTGGATGGGGGTTCTCATGAGACTCAAGGAAAACTCAGGTGGCCAAAATACATGGGAAGAGAAGCTCGGCCTCAGGAGGCAGCGGAAGAGCTAGTGGCCACAGGTAATGGCCACCTCTCCCAGAGCCTCAGGGGGAACAGCATGGCTGCAACTGTGCAAGTGATTCTACATACACCACCACTCCCGCCAGTTTACACTGACAATGACCAGAAGTCAGGGACAACCCAGGGTGGGAGAGCACTTGTCTAATATGTACAAAACCTTAGCTTCTATCCCCGATACCACCAGCAAAACAAAACCACAAGATCAACCGAGATGCCCAACCTAGAGAAGTAAGGTATGGCCTGAGTATGTGAGATGCCCCTAAATCACAGAATTGAACAGCTCCACTTATACATGAAAGCTGACATTTGGGGTGAGTTGTCAGTGCTGGGCTGGGCTACGCATTCTCGCATTCTCGGACGCCTCGCAGCCCTATCCTGGCTTCCACTCACTGGAGGGTGGTAACTCCTCCCTACTGAAGCTACCAGAGACCGCTCCAAAAGTAAATTACAAACAAACTCCGAGTGGGAGGGAGCTCCGCCCACAGGAGAGGAGGGGGCAGCCAGCTGCTTTCTGCGCGCGCGCCCGACTTCTTTCCTCAGGCAGTGAGTTGGCGCTGGGGTGTGAATATTGCTGGGTTCTTGTGCTCTTCTCTAAACATCTCCAGTTTCCAGTTTAGGAAGGATCTCAAAGGCCCAGAGCATTGAAAATATTGTATTGTCTCCCCGACATACAACTGAAATAAAAGTCCCACCAAATTGTAACTAAGGCTTCATGCACCTAGAACAAACCTATGGCCTTTCTCAGACCCTACTCTCATGGCATGCTTAACTGTTTCGTTTCAAAGACGGTTTCCACCCCCTTGCCCGCCCACCACACTAGGGGGAGGCAAGGAAATAATGTGCTACCTTTGCTAGCATCCCACACACACAGACCCGTCCAGCGTTGCCCATCCCTGGAGAGAAAGCAGCAGGCTCTACCCATGTTCTTACTTCACCCAGTAACCATCTCCTGGGAACACTCGGCCTGCCATCCAGGCCAAATTGCCCAGTGTGACACAGGGGATACCGGAAAGTCACTAGGCATGAAAGGTCTTCCTGTGGCCTCCCTGCTCAGTCGGACCACATCTGTCACCAGGATATGGGATCAAAGGCAGGCCAAGCACTTGCTAAGTACTCAAATCCAGTATTCAGATACCCATCTTTACCAAGACCTCTACAGACGCCTACAGTGTAGCTGGCACCAAAAACTACATGTATTATACTGCTGCTGCCCTAATATACATCACCTCCAATAAAAATTTTGCAAACCAGGCACATCAAGAGGTTAACAATAACTACTCATTAGCTAGAACCAGAGCTGGGCATGGTGACACACACCTGGGATCCCAGAACTCAGAAAGCAGAGGCAGGCTGATCTCTATGAGCTGGTCTAGTCCATGAGCTATCTAGTCTAGTGAATTTCAGGTCAGCCAAGATTACAAAGTGAGACTGTCTCAAAAAACAAAAGCAAGAGAGGGAGTGGGAGACAAGAACTAACGCAGACTAAAATGAGTGGTGTGAATTCTCCCTCTCTTCTTTGTTCCACTCACTGCCCTACTTGTGGAGACCACAGCTGCAGGCTACAGGTGTGGAATCTTCCTGCTTGGCAGAAAACAAGCCAATAGGGGTGCACTAGTGTGGCAGCGGGGACGTGAAGAACCTCGGTGGGTTCACCAGGGTGTTGATAAATGAATGACAGAGAACCTGCTCAGGAACCTGCAGGGAGGATGAGCCTGAGGGCACAGCCTCATCCCAGACTGCTGACAGCTCAAGAACACACAGGGAATACAGCAGGCAAACCTGAGCCCCTGGACAAAGTTTCAGGAAGCCCTGGATGAGATGAGGGCCTCTCAGCACAACTCTGGGCTGTGGGAAGAAAAGTCATGTGCTTCTAGGGCACACAACACTGGTCAGGAGGAAGCCCTGGATCGACCCTCAAAACAGACCATGTGCCTTACAGGAAAAGGAGGGGACTGGAGCTGTGTATAGCCCTAAAGCTTCTCGAATCTGAGCCCAACAAGAAAGCCAGTCTTTCTTCCCTCTGATGACAGGTATTAAGCATCCCTGATCACAAGGCCCTGTGCTGGGGGCGGGTGGGGGCTGCAGAAAAAGAAGAGAGGAAGCTGGCTTAGGCATAACAGTCCTGACTTGGTCTGACACTCCCAGTGCATGCTAATCTTACTTCTGTCAGCTGGACCACATACCTTTACCCAGCAGAAAATCCGTACGCATCCCAAGCCCTCCGCCACACCCTTGTCTCATTCTGTCTAGTCAGTTCTGAGATTCCTTACATAACTGCTCCATCCACTTCCTACCCTCACCACGGCCATACTCAAGACTCCCCCAGGGCACGCCAAGGACCTTCATGAGCTCCTATCTTACGATTCCCTTCTGAGCCCTCCTAGACAGCTCACACCCTGTTGACCACCCTCACTCATGTCTCCTCACATTTGCTCACTCAGCATAGCACACCAGCAGGTGGGCCCCATATCTCCCCACAGAGTGGAGAGTCTCACCTGCTACCTATCTCTTCACAAAGGCTCTGTGCATGCTGGGAATACCATCTATTCCTCTATACACTGAACAACTCCTGCACATCCCTCAAGACCCAAATGGAAGAATCCCCCACTTCTGACCAAGGCACTCTATGGTATTCCTAGAGTTCAGCCTATGTGATTATCTGCTCACCATCCCTGTCTTGCAGCTGCTCCTCAGGCTAAGGACTGTGTTTTCATTGATCTTTGTGTCTCCATTTCTGACTGCCAACCTTGGCAGGAAGTAAATATTTGCTAAGTGAATAGAACCCCTTCTTTCATCATCAGTAAAATTTGAAGGCTAATAGTCATCTCCAGGGGGCTCAGTGGCTGAGCCACCGTGTGGCCTCCTCCAGTCTGGCTTTGGAAAGAGACAAAAATTGCCAAAGCAGCCCCTGGAGGGAGTTTTGCAAGCCGCTGGACAACTGGACAGTCAACATGACTAACAGGTCCCTCTGGACATAGAGGCATGGCTTCTCGTAAGACCACAAGACCTGGAATCAGCAGCTACCCAGACATTTTGCTTCATAGATATATATGTCTGCAGGGCTGAAAGATGAAGCAATGCTTTACAAGAGTTGCTAGAGGTGAAATGCCAAGACAGTGGGAGAGGAGCGACTTCCCAAAGCAGCTTCAAGTCCTCAGGTGGGACCTGTTTGCTCCTAGGTATGCAAGTGAGGGTTGAAAGTGGGCAGGGAGGACACAGGCAGGAGGACCAGCAGTCCTGAGGCCCTAGTCTGGCCTGAATCCACCACCTACTTTCCCTTGCAGTCTACTCCCTTACCTGTGTCCTCCTCTGGCTAGCCTCCCTGCAGCTCCCACAGGAGGACATTCTAGGCCTACAGGTCCTATAGACCCTAAGTGTACTGCATGTGAATGCAAACCCACACATATGCAAATCAAATAGATAACAATGGCATTTTTAAAAAGTAAGCTCACCATATTAGGGGAGGAAGGTGGAAGAGGGGTACCTGGAGGAGAAAGCATTTTGCCCTTGCAGTAGGAACCCTCCCCTCTTTCCCCATGACCTCCAGAGAGAAAAATGTTCTCACAGTCTTTAAAGGATTGTCAAGAATTCAACTCAATGTCATTCTCCCAGTGCTGAGCACCATAAAAGGAGCCTGCCCTAGTATAGGATGTTAAAAACCAAAAACTGACCAGGCCTGAGAGCATTCCTAGGGCCCATCACTGAGGTCAGGGAACTGAGGTCTGATAGAGGACTTATCACTGACCCCACCAAAGATGAGACAACCAGAAGCTTGGAGAAACCTGCAGAGCCCAGGCTGTGAGGACCAGGATCAGCATAGCCCTTCTGGCCCCTAGGCAGGAAACTCTACTAGATGTGGCCTTCAGCCACCAGGAGAAGACCCAACACCTACAGTAGACAAGAATAAAAGACAGTTTCTGGATCCTGAATCCCAGCATGAGATGGATAAAGTGGACAGTGAATCACACGCTTCTTTCCTGCTTTGTGAGAGCTAAGACAAAAGAAGAAAACTGAGACACTCAAAGATCAGCTAGTTAACATGGCTGAACCTGCAAAAACTGCCATCTATCTGTCTCTCAATTAAAGCCAAAGTGATCCAATCCAGAATATGACCATACAACCAGGTCCCAGTGCCCTGGTCAGCCTGCCTCAGCAGGTGGGGAGAGTTCATCTGGAAGCCAGGTCACCTTGAGGGTTACTGTTGCCTGGAGAAGTAGCTGCTTCAGAGGAGAGCATGACTAATGCTGAGCAGAAATTAGAAGCAGAGGAACACGCTCCCAGATCTCCGCACTGAGACAAGGGGCACCCCTCCCAAAGCCCACTCAAAACTGGATTAGCCAAAATTAACCCCAAATCCTTCTGACATGAACAGAGAAGCCATGGCTCTCTCTCCCCTAAGTCAGTGTCAGATGTTCCATGCGAGCCACCTCAGGGAAGGAGAGGGGCCTCCCAGTCTCAACCTGCTTTAGGAGGCCTGACTCCTAAGTTCTCCCTTGAGGTGAGAGGTCTAGTACAGGCTAAAGAGAGAATCAACCTACCATAAGGAGATGGGAGCTGGGCTCCAGGGACAGCTCAGGTCACCTGTCCCTGGTGATAAACTCAGCCGCAGAACCCCCACAGGCTGGAGGGAAGGAGGCACATAGCAGTTCTACCGCACTGGGCACTTGGACACACTTCAGAGCAATGTCCTGTATTAGGGAATGATTTGCAAGGGGTCAACAGCACCCAGGGTCCAAGCCACATTGTGACATCCAAACAAACAGCAAGAGCCCAGGACAGTCAGAGTTGCATTGATCACCTAAAAGTAATGGGCCACTCTGTGACGTGTACCATACACATCCAAGGATAAAAGGGACAGAGTGGGGCTGTCTCAGAACAGGAACAGGCTCCTTCATCCCATACAGTGGCCCTCTGCAGCTGCATACCCTTCCCCCTCTTCCCAACTGCTCCAGTGTCCAAGAATTGCCAGCAGATCCAGGAACATTCACTGGGCAATTCCACGAGAGCCCTGTGCCCTGAAAGAGAGAAACAAGGTACTGGGACCTCTTTACCTACCTAGGTCTACACTCCCAAGAGGAGGAGGCGCCACGTTTACTATTACGGCATCCCTTCTTCCCCATTTCATACACTGTGATAGGCTTGGATCTGAGGAAGGACCCGGTGAGCTCACAGTAACCACCAGGACCAATCTGAGGCCAGGTTCCTTTACAGAAGTGGGTTAACAAGAATGGCCACCCAAGACTACCCACGGACAGAGTGAAGAGCAGATGCGATATATGTGTGTAAGGGTGTATCAGGACACAGACGGCTGCCCTGGTGCCAAGCCACCTGGACTCTTTGTTCTGCTACACCCTAACTAAGAAATACAGATATGTCACCTCTCACCCTCTTGGCAGGCATATGTCCTAAAGCAAGAACCAAAAGACACTGACCCAGCAACATTCAGTAAAATAAATAAATAAATATAAGTTTCAAGCTGTCAGGCATGGCTCAGTGATAGAGCACTCACCTTGCACGTTTGAGAGTTCTAGGTTCATCCCCAGTAACAAGGAGAGGGACACTGCAGCTGTGCCTTCCCTCTTGCCTTTTTAGATAGGTGGATGGTTCCTTGACTGACTCTATTTGGCAGGTCCTGACAGGTTGGTCCCAAGTGGCAGGCTGGATCCCTTAAGGCATGAAAAAGTATTCCCAGAGGGGCACATGGCTAGAACCTGACTCCACCTCCTGGACCACCTTTGCTCAGTCCCTCAGAAGTGGCAGGCCTGGTTCTGCAATCACCCAACATGGTGCTTTCTCACAGATTTACCCAGCCATGTTACACCAGCTTAGAGGTAGAGGACAGGGAACAGTGGTAGGGGGAGCAGGAAAAAAACATTCCAGTGTGCATGGGGGAGGGCATATGAAGCTGAAGTGGAAATGTAAGGGTTCTTTGGAAAGTCAGTTGTGTTGGATGGTGTTTTGCTAAAGCAGACACATGAAGGAATGTTTCACTGAAGTAAACACAGGCAAAAGGATGTTCTGCTAAAGCAAGCTTGCGAAAGGACAAATGAAGGATTCTTTGATAACAACATACACGCACTGGTCCATCTTACATTGAGTAGTTGAACTCTATTTGTCTATTTGCCCATAGAGAGAAATTCACCAAAAAAAAAAAAAAAAAAATACTTCTAGCGGTGTGCTGCGGCTTCTCGTCACTTCTGCAGACTTGGACCCACTGGCAGAGAGATGTCAGCTGAGACAGACTCACGTGCTGAGACAAGACCCGTGGAGGACACGTGATGTTTAGAGGTGGTATCAATAGGACTGAAGGAACAATGACAGAGTTTAGCCTGCTGGTAGAGCTAGCTGAGCAACACTTGTGGGTCTCTCATCTTCCGCTGATCTTCGTTTCGATAAGAGACGCACAGCTGAGAACTCCTGGCATTCCTGGGGATCCAAATCCCTCCTGCTGACTCGGCTGAGGCCTAGCTGTCCCTGCTAGGTTGTGCCACTGATGCTGCTACCCCAACACTACTGAACTGAACTGCTGGTTTATCTGTGAAGTGTTTGGGAGTGGACTGAGCTGCTGCTACTGACCTGTGAACTGAACTGCTGATTTCCTGACAACACAAAATGGAGTTGCTCCAAAGAGCCATTTCTAAACAAGTCCACTTCCCCTCCACACTCCCACCACCCATACCCTTTCTTTTTCACTACCTCTGGTGGGTTGTGGGCTAGAAGGAAGGTTAAAGAATTTAAGAACCATCATTAAAAGTAGGCATTGAAAAAAATTAAAGTTAACTGAAGCATCAACCCTAGCTGAAGATCTATTGTCAGCTGATGATGCTCATGGCTACTGGTAGGTTGTCCATACTCCAGTGGAAGGCCATACAACCATGTGCATACAGACAGCATTAACTGGACTCAAGGTGTTATTAATAACAATATAAGAAGACATTAAGTCAGGAGGGAGATGGGATGAAAGGCTAGAGTGAGTTGGAGAGAGATAGTAATGGATAAATGAAAATGCATCATATAAATATATCAAACTTTCAAAGAATAAAAAAATAAAAATTATAAAGAATTAAAAAGGGCTGGTAAAGGACTGGAGAGATGGCTCAGCGGTTAAGAGCACTGACTGCTCTTCCAGAGGTTCTGAGTTCAAATCCCAGCAACCACATGGTGGCTCACAACCATCCGTAATGAGATCCTATGCCCTCTTCTGGTGTGTCTGAAGACAGCTACAGTGTATTCACATACATAAAATAAAAATAAACCTTTAAAAAAAAAAAGCTTTTAAAAAAAAAAAAAAGGGCTGGTAAAAGTTCATGGATAAAAGAGCTTGCCAGCTAAGCCTGACACTCAGAATTCAATACCTCCAAAGTTGTCCTCTGACCTAAACACACACACACACACCCCAAACACCCCAAACTTATTAAAAAATAGAATAGAATTAAATGAGAAAACAGTAACAAAAAAAATCAGACAAGATACAAACAGGAAATTTCAAGGTATGTTTTAAACCACTTTGTGCGTCAAAGTGAAAATACAATGTTATCAGAAACTACACAGTGCAGCCAAGGCTGAGCATAGAAAGAAATAGTTTATAACAACATGGAAGTCTCAAATCAGGGATGGAAACACTGCCCTTAAGAAAACCAAACTAGGGGCTGGAGAAGAGCTCCCACATGTGGGCAGACCCTTCTCAGCTTGCTTCATACAACTGCCAGGCAGAAGAATAGAAGGATCTCAGTCTGTGAGATTAGACAGGCCAACTTCTTGCCCCAACCAGTAAGTTTTTTAAACTAAACACAAAAATAAGACCACAGTAACAGCCAAGCAGGCTAGCAGGTATCTGGCTAAGGACCTGTTCTCAACAGCTGGGCTGCTCAGTACAGCACAACAGCCACCAGCAACAGAAATTGATGTGAAATACCCTTAAATACCATTAATAATCAAATACAGACATCCCTCAGTGTCCACCCAGGACTGCTTCCAGCACTCCCTGCAGACCGACACTCTAGGAAACCAAAGCTCTTCGTGTTAAATGGCATAATGTCTACCTGGAATCTTTGCATCCTCCCATGCTCTACATCATATCCCATCACAACAGAGACACTGTATAGATAGTTACTGCTATACAGTTATCATGAAGAAAAATCTGTTCACGTGTGCACACAATTTTTCTTCAATCCAGATAAAGTAATATGCAGATAAGGAAACTTCAGATATGAAGGGAAATTGTATTTTGGGAAAATCATTTTTGTTCTGTGCGTTTAGGGTGGTGTGTATGGAAGCCATGGGTTGACTTTAAATGTCTTCCTCTATGCTTTTCACTTCAGTGGAAAAGGCAGGCTCTCTCACTGAATCTGCAGCCCGCCAACTTGGCTACACTGGCTGGCCAGAGAGCCCCAGAAGTCCATGCATCTTCACCTTCCCATCAACAGGGTTCCAGGTGCACACGCTGCACACTGGCTGGTCAGTGAGCCCCAGGGCTCAGCCTATGTATGTCCACCTCCCCAGCACTGGGATTACAGGTGCTGTGACTAGACCTAGACTATACCTACCCTTTATGTGGATGCTGAGGATCTGAGCTCAGGTCCTCAGATGTGCACAGCAAGCAAACACTCTACTGAATAGGCCATCTACTCAGCCCCTCTTTCATATGTTTCTTTAAATAATATGGATACTAAAAATGCATTGCTTTTGTTTGCAGAGATGATGGGAATCAGAGTCAGGGCCTTGAACACAACTCAAGCACAAAACTCTAAATTATATATGGGACACACAACCCTTCCATTAGACAGCATTGAGAACCTCAGCTCAGGTGTCCAGGGGTGAAGAAAAACCTTAAAGTTCTCTTAGGCCAGGGACTAACATATTTTACCAAGATTTTGACAGGGGAAGCTTGCCTGCATAACAGAACCTTAATGTGTGTAATGACTGCAGTTGTTTGAATGAGAACGGCCCCCAAAGCCATTCTCATGGATGACTCAATGTTTATTCCAGTTTGTGTAACAGTTTGTGAAGGATGAGGAGGTATAGCCTTGTTAGAGGGGATGTGTCACTAGGATCGAGCTTTGAGACTTCCAAAGCCCATCCCATTCCCAGTTAATTCTCTCTGCCTCCAACTTGTGGATAAAGACATAAGAACTCAGCTACTGCTCCAGAGTCATGCCTGCCTGCTACCACATACCCCACCATGGTCATAGATTCTAACCCTCCAAAACTGCAAGCCCCCAATAAACTCTTCTATAAAGTGATTGGGCCAATGTCTTATCACAGCAATAATAAAGTAACTAAGACAGTGATATTATTGCTTTCATTTTATTATTTTATTAAGAAAAATCTCTTAGAGGGGCCGGAGGGATGGCTCAATGGTTAAAGAGCACTGGCTGTTCTTCCAGAGGTCCTGAGTTCAATTTCCAGCAACCATCTGTAACTGTAGTCCCATGGGATCCAGTGCTCTCTTCTGGTGTGCAAATGTACATACAGACAAACATCCATCCGTATACATAAAGTACATAAATAAATCAGAGAGAGAGAGAGAGAGAGAGAGAGAGAGAGAGAGAGAG